>NC_142517.1:30000357-30308571 GCF_057876585.1 Rhinolophus sinicus
CATGCTGTTTTCTCAGTTTAGCAAATACTTTCCTCAGGCTTTCAAATGGTTCCCAGTTTCACATCCTTCAGGGCTCCAACCAAATATGCAGAGGTGTTCCTTGAATCCTTATCTAAATAAACTTCTGCATCCCTGCCACTCAGCGCCTCATACCCCACTTTATTATTTTTCATAGCATTTATCATGGCCTCAGAGTTTACTATTTACTCATTGCTTTTTCCCCTCCCTCGAAGGTAAGTGAGCTCCTTGGAAACCAGGACTTTGTTCACTGCTAAATCGCTAAATCCTAGAATAGTGCTGAGGATGTAAAAGGTATTTAAAGGACATTTGTAGAACAAATGAATGAATGGTCTGCACCCTAAAGTGAGCGCTTGTCAGGGCCCCAGGCTGCCTCTCAGGATGGAGTATGGATCCAATAACAGGGAGTAAAAACAATGGCAGATTTGGACCTAGGACAGTCTCATTCCAACCTCCGGATCCCATCAGCGAGTCCTCCCTCAGGAGCAGTGTGCTGGACTGAAATGAACAAGGCTTTGGGGAGCGAACTGGGTGGGAATTCTGGTTTGTCACTTGTTTTGGCTTTTAGGCAGGTTACTTCACCTATATGAATCTTAGTTTTCTCTACTAGAATAGGAAATAAACTTTTATTGTGTTAAACTGTGGAGATTTGGAGGTTGTTCCAGCCACCACTGTTAATTACCCTGACAAACAAGGATCACGCTCCTTGCTCTTCCATTGTGTCCTAAAACCCTCCTTTTCCCAGTCTTCTTTGCCTCACAAATCCCTTCTTCCCCATCTCCCTACACCCATTCTAGGATCCTCCTTTGACTCATCCCAGAACAGTAGGGGAAAAAAATTAACTTTTCCTCAAATTTGTATTTTGAAAATTTTCAAACATACAGAAAACTTGAAAGAATAGTAAAATTAATACTGGTGTGCTTTTCACTTAAATTCACCAATTATAACAATTTTGCAATATTTCCCACACACACTGTGTCTCGTCTCTCTCTCTCTCTCTCTACACACACACACACACACACACACACACACACACACACACACACACAACTGCAATCAATCTGATACTTCACAACTAAATACTTTATCATCCATTTCCTTAGAATGGACATTCTCTTACATATCACAGTGCCATTATTACACATAAAAATTTAAGCATTAATTAAATATCATCTAATAGTCCATAATCAAATTACCCCTAAAACAGAATTTATTTATAGAATTTATTTGATCTAAGATCTATTACATTTGGTTATGTCACTTTTAATTTAGAATATTTTTCCTGCCTTTTCCTTTTTCATGACCTAGAAATTTTGAAGAGTCCAGGTCAGATAATTTGAAGAATGTCTCATAGTCTGGATTTGTCTGTTTCTTCATAGTTAAATTCAGGTTAAACATTTTTGGCCAGAATATTCCACAGGTGATGTCGTACTTCCCACTACATCCATTAAGGGGCATTTAGTGTCAGTTTATTCCGTTATTGGTGATGTTAATTTTTTTTTAATAGTATTGTAAATAGTACCAATAGTACCAATGTTTCTTTCTTTCTTTTTTTTTTTTTTAAGATTTTATTGGGCAAGGGGAACAGGACTTTATTGGGGAACAGTGTGTACTTCCAGGACTTTTTTCCAAGTCAAGTTGTTGTCCTTTCAATCTTAGTTGTGGAGGGCGCAGCTCAGCTCCAGGTCCAGTTGCCATTCCTAGTTGCAGGGGGCGCAGCCCACCATCCCTTGTGGGAGTCGAATTGGCAACCTTGTGGTTGAGAGGACGCGCTCCAACCAACCGAGCCATCCAGGAGGCAGCTCAGCTCAAGGTGCCGTGTTCAATCTTAGTTGCAGGGGGTGGAGCCCACCATCCCTTGCAGGACTTGAGGAGCTGAACAGGCAACCTTGTGGTTGAGCGCCCACTGGCCCATGTGGGAATCGAACCGACAGCCTTTGGAGTTAGGAGCATGGAGCTCCAACCTCCTGAGCCACCAGGCCGGCCCCGATGATATTAAATTCGACCAATTCCTTTATGATAGTGTCCACTAGATTTCCCCAAGGGAAAAATATAACTTTCCCCTCTGTTCTTAATAAGTAATTTGATAAATATGATATTTTGAGACTGTGTTAATATTCTGTCCCCCAAAAGCCTTTCTCTTAATGCTTTTAGCATCTCTGGATGATTTTTTTCCTGAATCAGTTATTACACTGGGGACTGCAAAATGGTGATTTTTCTAAATCTCTCTTTCCTTGTACATTTATGAGCTGGCATTCTTCTGTAAAGAAGTGCTTTCTCTTTTACCTCTCTTCTCCATTCTTGCTCTCTCTCTCCTCATGGATAATTTTTAAGTTCAAAGTTTTATAATCCAGTATTCAAACAGATCCATGGATCAGCAATGTCCGCATCGCCTGCACTGCTTAACAATGTAAATTTTCAAACACCACCCCGACCTATTCATCAGAATACTATATCTTGGGGCTGGAGGGGTGGGGGAAATTCCTGGCATCTGTGTTATTACTGACATTATTCATTTGATGCTCAAACTGTCCCAAACTTGCCTAGGAGAAGCCCCTTCAGGCCCAGCACTGTATTTGGTTGATATGTCCTATTAGTCTTTGAGAACTTCCTTGTGTGAGGGGACAATCATCTTATACTTTCCCTACTTGGCTGTGTCAGACCTGTAGTTAACCACTTCTCCAAGGAGCCCTGGCCCCTTTCATTGGGGAATGGTATTTAGAAATCAAATAGGGATGCTAGCTGCTCTCTTTGTTACTGGTATGTCCCTGTTTACAGGCCCATTCAGTAGAAACAGCAAGGAAATACATATTTTTTAAATACTGATACCTCCAAATTGAATCCACACCATAGGATTTTCTGCTATCCTCATTCCTGATTTGTATCCCTCTTCTCCTACAAAGTGTCAATATATTGTGGACAAAAAAGGGGTTCTATGGAAAGTAATTTCACAGGGTGATCTGCCCATAAATTCCTAACTGGGCAGGTCATGGTGGGTAGTCACGCCCCAGGCATATAACATTAGTGAAAGGTTTATCTTTGCCTTAAGCAAACTCTGTCCATTGTTTTTGTGCATCTAGGTTAACACACCACTGAAAGAAGGGTAACTGCTTTAAGGGAGCACCTAATCTTGTTAATTACCCTATAATCCAATCCCCCCTTGCTTTCTCCTACCTTCGCATAATCCTCCTTCCCTCCCTAATTCCAAATACATAAAAGAAACTGCAAAACTGTCCCTCTCTGAAGCATTTGAGATCTTGCTTCCTGGCAGCATTGTCAGTTTGGGCTAAAATAAACTCTTATAAAAATTCTCTACAGGTTTGGACATTTCTTATGTCAACAGTACTCATTATTATATTAAAGAAGACATCCTCCTTTGTACAACAAACTGATTTTCATTCCTCTCTCTCAAGTTATACATAAAGTGGCATTTTATTTCTAAATCAGGTTGAATTTTCTTTAATTTTAAAGCATTCTCCACCGGAGTTCAATGTACCTACTGTAGTTGCCTATTAGTGGGAAACATGAGAGATTGTGGTAACAAGATATCATCCTCTGGTTACCAGGGGATAACCCCCATTATGTACATAGTTACCTTTCTGCTCTTGTTTTAAAGCAAATGATACACATTACATTTATTCCATAATGTAATCTTCAGTAAAAAATACACTGACCTTACTCTGTAAAAATAAAACTCATATATCTATATACACACACATATAAACTTACATAGAAAATATAAAACACACCAAAATGTTTGGGTGGTTACATTACAGATGGCTAGAATTCCTGCTAATTCTTAGTACTTTCCAAATTTTATATAGTGAGTGCATGTTCTTTTTATATTTAGAGGAAAAATATTATTTCTAAAGAGCTGTTAAGTCAACTGTAACTGAAAAATAAACAAACAATTTTCTAAAAAGAGCTGTTTAATTTTCAGAGCCTATATAAAACACGAGTAGATAATGCATAGTTTTAGAACTGTCATTTCAACTGCACTGATCAAAAGTAATAAGAAATCCTTTAAAAAACCAGAAATATTGCAATGTTGGAGGACATTGTAACCAAGTTTGTATAATTTAAGACAAAAACCCTCAGAAACCAAAGAAAACAAAACAGCTAACATGTACTGAACACTCACTACAGGCCAGGTTCTGTTCTAGCATTTACATGTATTATGTCATTTAATCCTCACATTAACTGTATGGGGTAGAACATTATTATCCTCATCTACTGAGAAGAGATCTGAGACTCAAAGCCACACGGCCACCTAAAACTGAGAAAAGCACTTACTCTGGTCTTTGTATATAATCAAGCTCCTACTGTCAGTTGTTTGGTGAGAATTCTAAATGCACCTCTGTGCAAAAATTCTCTCTTACCCCATAGCTTACTTCACATTCAAATGATCTTCCGCTCATTGCACTCAGAGTCTAAAAACACTTAAGGAGCAGAGAACGGATATTTAACAAAATTAGTTTTTCATCAGAAACAGAAAGTTTGAAAAATAGGGATATACAAGTCTCTGTTTGCACTTTGCTACATTTTCTTCTAGTCTTTATTTTTCTTCAATAGATCTTTTTTGATAATTTGGTCATTTGCTGTTTTCATCTATCATCACAGCCATATTATTATATATCTTTCAGATCCATCATTTTTCAGTGTTACATCATTTTCAGTGATGTAGATATACCATAGCTTATTTAACCATTTCTCTGCTGCTGGCTTTTTATGTTGCAACCAATTTTTCATCTAATAATTCAGCAACAAGCATCTTCATGCCTGTATTTGTCCTCCCCCATATTTATCCCTTCATTTATCAAATATTGACAGAACACCTGATGAATTCCAGACACTGGATTAGGAGTTGGGTTTAAGATATTTTCCCCTAGGATAGTATTTCAAGGTTGAAAAGTTTTATGTCTCAATATATATCGTGAAAATGTTTTTTAGAAGGTCAACATCAGATTATTCTAAAAGAATTCTTTAAAAAGGAAAAAAAACGATGTAAAAACTTTTAGTTATTAGATTACTGATGACTACGCCATTATGTATTGAAACCTCAAAATAGGTATATATATTTGTAGATTTCAAATCACTTCTGATAGGAAAAAAATAATGAAAAAAATTTATAGTAGTTTTTGCCTAGCTATAACTCAAAATCCAGACACAATAAAAGAAAATGGTGATAAATTTGCCTACATGAAAGTAAAAATTGTAGCAAACATTATAAAGAAAGTCAAAAGACAAATATCAAACTGGCAGTTAATATTTGCAAAATACAGTCAGCTCTCTGTATTCACTGGTTCTGCATTCGCAGATTCAACCAACAAATCGAAAATATGCAGAAAAAAATTACATTGTTGCTGACATGTACTATGTAGTAGGCCTATGATGGTTGTCTCTGTACTGAACATGTATAGACTTTTTTGTGACTATTCCCTAAACTATACAGTATAACAACTATCTACTTAGCACATACATTGTATTAGGTATTATATGTAATCAGATAATTTAAAGTATACAGGAGGACACGTAGGTTATATGCAAATACTATGCCATTTTACTTAAGGGACTCAAGCCTCTTTGGATTTTGGTATCCTCTGAGGGTCCTGGAATCAGTCTCCCTCAGATACTGAGGAGCAACTGTATATCATGAAGATCTTGTGTTTCTAATGAAAAAGAACATTTAAAAATGAAGAAAAAAATAACCAAAACCCTATAGAAAAATGTACAAAAGACATACACATGGTTAACAATAAGTGACATTCAAATGATCCTTAAACAAGTGAAAAAAAATCTTCAGCTTCACTATTAGAGAAATGCAAATTAATACTACAGTTAGATATCATTTTTCACCTATCTAGTTTGCAAAGGTGTGTGAGTTTGACAACACATTTTATTATTCTGTTGGTGAGGCTGTGGGAAAACGCTCTCATTCAACACTGGTGGAAATACAAATGGTATGACTTCTGTGGAGAATTGGACAATATCTAACGAAGACACATTTGCATTTACCTTTTAATAGGATAATCTCTCTTGTAGGAATTCTCCCTGAAGATGCACAACCCATATCTGAAACAACATACGTGTAATGTTAATCATTGTGGCATTATTTGTAATAGCAAAATATTAGAAACAACCTAAATGTTCTTCCATAGAAGACTGGTTTAAAAAAGAAAAAAAGCTATATTCCCAGAGGGAAATACTACTCAGCCAAACAAAAGAATGAAAAGGGGGACACGCCAAAGAGAAACTAAAAGGGCCAAGAGGCAATGGCACCCCACTAGCAACAAGTACACCTAAAGCCCAGATGATTTTGGTTTCTAAATATCATACCTCACTGAAAGGAACCAGAGTTACCTGGGGTAATGGCAGTTCACTACAAAGTGACCTACAAGTTCAAAGTACAAGGTGAGCTTGAAGTATCTTGTGCCAGAGAGCTAGAAAGAACACAAAGGCTGATGGAGATAGGTCAAAAGTTTATAGTAAGGGGACTTGTACTGACCAAATCTGAGATAATTTAAGCATTAACCCCCCCGCCAAAAACCAACCAGATAGTCATGGGTTATAACACACTGAATAAATAAAAACAAAAACTGTAAGTCAATTTAGTAAATGCCATTAAAAACATAAGAAAATGAAAAGGAAAGAAAAGGTGTAAGGTGGGGAAAAGGACAGCTCTTTTATACAGAAAAATGTAGAGGGTTTGATAGAATTGCAAAGTCACTATTTTGCAACTGCAAAGTAATAACTAACCTTGGGTAAACACATGTTATTTGTATAAGATCACAAAATGATTTCCTGAACTATCTTCTGGCTCTATCTATGATCTAGGATTAACAGACTTTGAAATGGAAAGCCTTGATCGGATAAGGGAAAAACTATGGGATCCTTACTTTAGTATGTTTTTTCCTTTCTCCCCAAAGCTGAAAATCACAATTTACAAGTCCAATGTGAGCAGATCCCCAGCTCTTGACCTTGAATTCTTTTCATCTTTTGTCACAAGGCTACAAGATACGTTGGAACTACCTGCTAAAGGAGGCTTCAGCATAAACAAAATTGAAGACAAATGTCAAATTGTGACTTAATATTTGTAATATATATCATAGATAAAAGTATGATGTCCCTAATATAAATATTACCGTGTTTCCCGGAAAATAAGACGTAGCCAGACAATCAGCTCTAATGCATCTTTTGGAGCAAAAATTAATATAAGACTCAGTCTTATTTTACTATAAGACTGAGTATAATATAATACCTGGTCTTATATTAATTTTTGCTCCAAAAAACGGGTTACAGCTGATTGTCTGGCTAGGTCTTATTTTTGGGGAAACAGGGCATATTGTTATTTTTATGTTAAAGCAGTGGAGAAAAAGATCCTGTTTAGCCTGTTGAGCCAGATAAAGTGTCCCATCTCCAGCCTAAAGCATGCATTTTGGGAGGAAAGTAAAGCCTCTCAACATTTCCTTGATCTCTCTCTAAGAGAGAAAGCTAGAGGGCAGAAGCCCATAATAACGCTGCTCCAACTCAGGGTAGGGTCTCCACAGGTCACCCACCCATTTCATCCTGCCATTATCTGTTGGCCAGTACAACTGTTGGCTCAGTGTAACTGTTAAGAGTACTCCCTTTCACTCTCAAAAGTGTCTAAGTTTGGACCATACATGGTTTCCCTACTTTTAAAAGCATGAGACCCCTCATACTTTTCAGGGAAGACTTCATTTGGCTGATGTTGAAGGGTAAATGCCAAGCTCGAGAGAGGAGCAAGACTGAAATGTGGCAGAAATGGTTCCCCCCACAAATTTCCTTGTTTTAATCTCTAGAACTATAGATGTGTTACCTGACATGGCAAAAAGGAAATATTGTATAATTAAGTGTGCTGAGATGGGAAGGTTCCTGGATTGTCCAGGTGAGCCCAACCTAGTTACGCAGATCCTTAACATTGGAGAAACTTTCCTGGCTGAGTTCACAGTTAGAGAGAGAAGTGACTGTGGAAGAATGCTCAGAAAGATGCAACACTGCTGGCGTTGAAAATGAAATAAGGGGCTTGTAAGGCAAGGAATGTGGGCAGCCTATAGTGGCTCAAAAAAGCAAGGAAACAGATTCTCCCCTAGAGCCTCCAGGAAAGAATACAGCCCTGCCAATACCTACAGAACTGTAAGATACTAAATCTGCGTTGCTTTGAGCCATTGTGTGGTAATTTGTTACAGCAGCAACAGAAAACTAATATATGGAATTGACAGCAGTTCTAACAAGCCTTGAGGGGGCTAACAAGCCATCCACTCATTTAACAAATATTTAAGTCCTTATATATCCCTGAGCCAGTGGAGAATAAGATGGACTTGTGTCGTGCGGGAGACCCTGCTCGCTGCGCCATTTGTTGTGCAGGGCGGCCTTGGGGGTCTCTGCTCCCGCTCCCCACATAACGCAGGATAAGGTGACGCCAAAAAGGAACACCCACGGAGCCGTAGGTAGGGGAGTCATACCACTATAGTCTCGCTGGGGGCTGGGTTGGAGACACAGGAGGCAGGAGCCACAGGATCCGCAACCCGCCATCCACTTGTCTCTGCCAAGCAATCTCACTTGCTAGCAATCCGCTTCTCTGCAATCTGCAATCCACACTCCGCCGCTTGCTAGCTCAGCCACCATCTTCTTGCTAGCCCCCATTTTCTGCTAGCATAGCCTCAGCAGTTATATTAGTGGCCAATGGCTCACTGGTTACAGCTGATGGCCAACTAGCCAACAGCTGATGGCCATGCAATCACAGGTGATGGCCGTTTACTACCTGAGCCAGCACCTTTCCACGTGAGGCCGAGAGCCTGGAAACTGCACTCCTGGCTCTGTCCCCACAAACTCCTTGACAAGTTGTGGGGACAGAGCCCCAGAAAGCAGTTTCCAGGCTCTCGGCCTCACATAGACAGGTGCTGGCTCAGGTAGTAAATGGCCATCACCTGTGATTGCATGGCCATCAGCTGTGGCTAGTTGGCCGTCAGCTGTAACCAGTGAGCCATTGGCCACTAATATAACTGCTGTGGCTAAGCTAGCAGAAAGAATGGGGGCTAGCAAGATGGTGGCTGGGCTGGCAAGTGTGGATGGCAGTTTGCGGACAGTGTGGATCCAGCCTCCAGTGAGAGTATAGTGCCGCCAGAGAGAATATAGTGGTATGACTCCCCTACCTATGGCTCCGTGGGTGTTCCTTTTTGGCCTCACCATATCCTGCGTTCTTATGTGGGGAGCGGGAGCAGAGACCCCGCAGGTCGCCCGGCATGACAAATGGCGCAGCGAGCAGGGTCTCCCGCACGACAAAGCTCCACTAGGACAGAGACCAAATTTGTTTTTGCTCACTACTAAAGGTACTTCAATCAAAAGAGGGTAGCTTACGCTGTGGTAACCAACAACCCCAAAAGTCTGTATCTCAAGAGAAAAGTTTCTCTTTCACATGCAACATGTTCATCATGGGTCACCATGGGGGCTCTGCTGGTCTTCACCAGGGATGCAGGTTGAGGAAGCTATCACCGTGTGGCATTAAAATTAAACGCAAACAGAGACCAGCCTTGAAGGTTCTCTGAGCAGATAAAAAAGTGTAGTCATTAAATTAGCTTAATTACCAATCACTGTTAAGACACTGCTTTTTCACTTATGTAAGCTGCTTTGTACCAGCATACTCCTGAGTCCCATTCCACGTCCTGGTTTGAATGATCTAGTTTTGCAAACTGTCTTTTTAGTGTGTGCAAAATAATTTTTTGCCAGTAATTCATTGGTTTTACTTTGGCTATTTCTGAACCTTTGACATTGGAAAGTTGCCTGTTGCTGGGCAAGCGAAAGAGGGAAAAGAGCTCTGGAGGACCAAAAAGTGGCAATTAAATGCTGTATCTGAAAATATCCTGTCACATCCACTTATACCTCATTGACCCAGGGTCAGGAAGTATAATCCCGTTACCGCGTTTCCCAGAAAATAAGACCGGGTCTTCTATTAAGTTGTGCTCCAAAAGACGCATTAGAGCTTAGGTTCAGGGACTGTCCTGAAAAATCATGCTAGCGCTTATTTTCTAGTTCGGTCTTATTTTCAGGGAAACACGGTACATGCTGAAAGGGGGTGAAATTGGCAACATTCGGTGATGATTAATGATGCTTAGCATCAATACTAATTCAACAAATGAATCAATTCGAAGGAGTAAGAGGTTTTATCTAATGGAAACAGTGAACAGGAGGAAAAGGAGACAGATGGTCAGCGACTAATTAGATGGGCAGGGTGTGAAAAAGCGGTTTGACTACTAGATTTTCAGTCTGGATTAGTGTAGGAAGGGTGATGCCAATTGAAAAAAAAAAAGAGATTAGGTGCTGTGGGGGCAGAGCCCCAGAAAGTAGTTTACAGGCTCTCGGCCTCACGTGGAGGGGTGCTGGCTCGGGTAGAAGATGGCCATCAGCTGGGGCTGGTTGGCCGTCAGCTGTAGCCATTGAGCCATTAGCCACTAATATAACTGCTGCGGCTACGGAGGAGAGTGAAAAGAGAGTCGTCGGTGGGTTGCAAACAAAACGGACAGCAGGTCCCACGTCCAGTGAACCCAGCCTCCAGTGAGACCATAGTGGTATGGCTCCCCTACCTATGGCTCCGTGGGTGTTCCTTTTTGGCCTCACCATATCCTGCGTTCTTGTATGGGGAGCGGGAGCAGAGACCCCGCAGGCCTCCCTGCACGACAGGTGCACATTTGGATGTGTGCCTACGTGTGATTAGCAGAGTGCAGCTGAGACACCTACATTTTGACCTCACCTTTTGCTGGGTAAGATGTGCAATCTCCGCTTCAGGCCTTTTGCTCAGGATGCACACTGTTTCTCCTCTGTGTCAGGTGCTGCAGACTCAGCTCCAAATGAGAATTGGTCGCTGCTCTAGGGTGGATGGACAAACACACACAGGTAAGAAGTATGTACGGTGCTTTACATGAATCACTTCAAAACATTTCGTAAGATATAGTTATGTTCCTTTTATAGTAAAGATAATTGACGATCTGAAATCCAGCGCAGCTATGTAATCTTGTGCAAATCACTTCACTTCTCTGAGCCTTCGGTCCTTCAGTTGTAAAAGGTGGATACTTCCTATGAGTGTTGTGAGGCCGCGGGGCTGGCGGAAGGGTCAGAGTCGTAAGACGCACAGGTGCGGCGCGCAACACACACTGCTCAGACCTCCCCTCGCACTTTGCTGGGGACCAGTAACCAGAGAAGGGAACCGGGGGGTGGAGGGGATGGAGGGGGGACTTCGTCCCGCCCTTAGCCGCGCAAAAAGATGACATCACGCTCACCCTTGACACATCCGGAGCCGCCCCAAAGCGGAAAAAAGACGAGACGCGACCCACAGCTCGCGCGACGCACTGACGTCACGCCACTCCCTGCCTCCGCTGCGCGCTGACGTCACTCCGCGGGCGACCTTGCTTCGAGACCCGGGTCTCCGGAGCGCGAATGTGAGAGGGGTGAGCCAGTGTCGAGAGCGGTGGGTCTAGCGTGGAGTAATTGTGACATCAGTGTGTAGTGACCGACGGCTTTGGGCTCCTTAAAGGGATGCATCTGAAACAAGAGGGCGCCTCGTCTGATGGTTGCACCGCGACTGCCTGCCGTTGGGATGGGTAGCTCCCCAGAGCAATGTAGTGCTGTCTCTCTGGAGAATTAATGGAAGAACATGACCGCTAATTCAAAATTCTTTCAAGAGTTGCATACACGTATTTCCTCTACCCATTTTCCATTCATTCTTCAACCCGTTCCATCTGTTAAAGGTTAGTTATTTTAAAAAAGGTAAAATCACAAATATATTCGTATGCAAATGTACAAATAAAAAATGAACGTGTCAGAGTTTAATTCATTAATGAGGAACCTGTAAGATGTTACAAAGAATCCTAACGAACATATAGTTTGTAAGGTATTCTGAAATGAATTTACACATCTCCTTCCCCTACTTCTCCTCCATCCAATGGATCAGCAAATTATTTTGACTCGATTTCCAAAGTTGGATTTATCTCTTCACAAACACCATCTCAACCTGAGCAGAAATTATCTATGGGACACACTACTGCTTCCCAATTGGCCTCACCCCCAAATGGCCTCACCTCTCAAATCTGTTCTCTACACAACTTCCAAAGCAATCAGAAAAGAAAACAACAACAACAACAAAATGACAAAAAGTATAATCTAGATTATGTTGCTCCCATTTTTTTAATTTTTGTTTTTTTCAATTGTATTTATGTTGCTCTCTTTTTTAAAATCAACCAGTAGTTTCTCCTTTGCTAGGAGAATTAAATCCCCTGCACTCCTTACACTTGCTCACAAAGAACTACATGATCTACTGTGTGTCTTCACCTAATTCATTTCTCGCTTCCTGTCTCCCCACTGCTTGGAAAATTCTTTTCCCTGAATTTTGCATTGTTGCCTCTTTTTCGTCTTCAGATCTCAGCTTGATTTGTATTGCCCACTCAGAGAGGCCTTCCCAGATCTTCTAAAGTGGCTACTCAGTCATCCTATTAAAATTTTAAATCTCTTTAGAGCCATGATCACTTTGATACATGACTTATTTGTTTATTGTTCATCTCCCAGACCTAATTAAAATGAAAGTAGGTAAATTCGATGCAAAACTCTTATCTATGCTGTTGTCAAAAACCACACTCTACATACTAAATAAAGCAGAAAGATGGGTTTATTGCAAGGCTTTCTACTTGCAAGATGGCTAACTCAAGGCTACAAGAGTAATAAGTTCCAAGTTGCTCACAGACTGAGAGATTTTTATGGGATATGTAAAGAAGTTATTTGGCTTTTTCATTGGATTGGTTGCCCAGTAGTTTCCTCTCAATCTAGATCAGAGAGGCTGAATCAGAGGAAGAAGGAAGTCCAGAGATGGCATGAACAGACTTGGTGTTTGGGGATTGGCTGGTGTCTTCTGCTGATTTCTGAGAAGAGCTGTGAACTACAGTAAGGTTAGATTAAGTTCCCTTTGTGCTGTGTCTCCGTTTTTTTTTCTTGACATAAGTGACTCAATTTTAGTTTGGCTCTATACTGTTTACCCCTTATTCTCAGCTGGTAGAACACTAAATGAGTTCAGCACATTTCATTTCCCACTTGGAGCTTTTTTATTTAAATTAAGTGATTAATTGTCATAACAGAAGGTCTAATCATTTAAAACAAGTGTTTCACGAGATGTGCTTACAAAATATATCTGGTTATTTTATTTGAAAAATACTTTGGATTAAGGAAAAATGGTGTAAAAAATGTTTTCTCTGCTTGATTTCCAAAAGATATTATGACAGATTTATTTTCAAGGATGCCAACAGTCTTTTTTTTTAAATTGCCTAGATCAGTTGTAATCTAGAAAAATAACTGGTTTGATATTCCAATCTAAGGTCGGTGGAATGAAACATTAAAAACTTCCTTTAGCAGACAGTTTTTGCTTGTGTCTTTGGGCAAGCTCTGTGTTCGATGCTGGAGGATTCCAAATAAAATCTGGTGAAAGTGACATTTGCGTTTGGTTTTTCAATATGAGTAGAGTGAGACTGAGTAGGTGAAAAGAAAAGAGACTGGCACAGGTATAAATTCAGGTTATGTTTTGGAGACAGAATATACCTGGAAGGGTAGGCAGGAGCCCAATAATAAGGGTAGGCAAGGGCCATAAAATTGAAGAGTTTGGATCTTATCCCATGTGGGAAGCCAGCACAGATTTTAAACTGAGTTGTGACGTCCTCTATTTTTAGTGTTGTAATAGATAAGGTTGTAACTAATTGGGCAACATTAGCTGTGTAAGTATGCTAAAATAAACCTTACATGTTATACTTAAGAAAAATCAGGTACTAGTAGGTGATTATGAGTGAAAGGAGTTTCTAGTAGATCTTAGAATTATACATTAGAGCTAAATGAGATATTTAAAAAGGTTTTTTAGCAATTATTCATAAGGCACCAGTCATGAGGCAGGCACATGAGGGCACCTCAGGCTCTCCTAAGTATGTCAGAAGATCTAACAGGAAATTGTGAAATTTCACCTCAACAAGGCTGACAACGGTGATTAAAATTTCACATTCCTTTGCTTTGGGTTGGAATTTATAGGGACTCATTATGGGAACACTGATAACCTCAGGCTGATCAGAAACTTTGATAGGATGATATAGGTATCTGTTTTTTTTAAAAGAGAAAACGAACCAAAATTTAGCTTGCTAGCTAAAATTATTCAGAATGTGAAAAAGCCTATGAAGTCAAGGGGAATATTCAGGAGAGAAAAGTAATACAATTCATATCCCACCTCTACACTCTCTTTTACGTAAAATCGTAACCTGCTCTCCTCCCCTGTTTTCCAGCTTAGTGATTGATGGCCCCACCATTCATTCAGCTACAAAACCCAGAAGCCTGGGCATCGGTTTCAGTTCCTGCCTCGATTTATTTCTCCTATTTAATCACACATCAAACTATGGACTCTACTTCTGAAACTTTTCTAGAATTTTACCCTCTTCTTTATGTTACCGTAGACTCAAAGGGTTCGCTTGCCTGTGTGCATCCAAGCCAAAAAAGAGACACGAGCAGGAGTTTGCAGCAAAGAAAGTAAAGGTGTATTTAGGAACTGGTGCTAAGCTGGGAGACACAGGTGAGCCAATACCCTCAAAAACCTGACTCCCAGATGGCCTCTAGTGTCTAGATTATAGAAGGGAAACGTCATTAATCATGGCTGCCATGGGCGTTGGCATCATGGGCTCTGCCGATTGGTCGGGGCTCAGGCAGGGAGCAATTGATCATGGCTTCAGGTCCTGGTGTCAGTCGTGGCCTTGTTTGTTCCGCTGTACAGGGGATGCCTGCCGTCTGTGGGGCAGTTCTGCTTTCATGAGTGGAGCGGAAACACAACTGACGCCAAGGCTCTATCTTTGTTTGACTAAAGTCTTATTCTAGTTTGAGCTTTTGTTATTGTATCTTGGTCATGGTTGATAGACTTGAACTTTAGTCTTAAGTGAGTTTGACGCTGACCAGAATCTAAAGTCTTATGGGCTTAATGAGTGAAAGGAGTGGGCATACAGTATCTGTACAGGTAGGAGGGTCTGGGGGAAAGAATGCAAGTGAGCCCTAGTTTTATGGGGCTGAACAAAGATCACTTGGCTTAAAGCAGAATGCACACTAAAGAAATGAAGTTCACGTACAGGTACATTTATTCACACTGTCGTGGCCTTGCTTGATGTTAGGGGAAACACTCTTCCTTCACCACATTATGGCTTTTCCCTTGGCTTTGCAGGGTAGGTAGAATTATCAAAGGGACTGTTGAGCAAACCAAGATATATGTGACCCTGCCCCAAAAAGATAAATGATGCATAATGCAATAGGGAAGAAAATATGTCACTTTGTCTAATTCCTGTGAGGTGTCCTTCTATATCCAGGAGTTATGCTTGCTTAGCTATTTAGTTTTTATTAGGAAAGAGGAGGCATGTGTCCTTCAGTGTCCTGAATGAGCTAGAAGTGGTGATTGGTTATCGTAACTGAATCTGCCTCAAGTGATGTAAACAGGTATGACGGGATGTCACCACAGGCTCACCATTCCTGCCTCAGGAAAAGTTATAACATGGTCAGATCATGCCCTTTCTGGGCATTTGGGCCTGGTGGCGTTCATACATAAATGCAAGTGATAACTCGTGCTTATCATTGTCTGGGATAGTGACATGGTTCAGGACATGCTACCCCCAAATAGGGCACCGTGGCATATTGAATATTTTAAGCCGAGGAAGTCTGAGAAAACAGCAGAAGCAGGAAGGTCACTTTGACTTCCCCTGGCCTTCTTCCCTGAAACAGGTCGTAAAACCCTCATGTTCCAGGGGCCCTCCCTGTAGCTGGAAAGGAGCTTCCTTATCTCTAGAGACAAAGGGACACGGAGAAGAATCCAAACAAACAAGTTTCGCTAAGTTTCTTACCTCATACTCTTTGTCCTGTCATGTTTCTCCACACTGTCTGTTCTTCATCAACCTAGCATAAAAATACTCCTGATTAACCCTTTCTTTACGTCTGCATTTCCTGTGAAGGCTCCCATGTCACATAAAATTTACATTAAATAAATTTTGTATGCTTTTTTCTTGTTAATCTGTCTTTGTCAGTTTAAATTTCAGACCCCTCCAGGGATCCTAGGAGGACTGAGGAAAACTTTTTCCTCCCCTATAATAGTAATAAAAATTAAAAAAACAAATAAACAACTTTCAGCTTATTCTATGTCCTGAAACTACCATCGCTTTGCAATGATAAAAAATCAAAGTAAACCCTAGCCTAGTGAGGTAGAAACTGTAGTTGCCTATCTAACAGCTATTTTTTCTCATTTTTTACAATACTTGACACATACTAAAAAAAAATTATTCAGTTGAAACAAATTTAACTGGAAATCCTGTATTTTATTTGACAATCCTAACATTAATGTATCCAACAGTCATATTCCTCAGTAACATATCTTCATATAAACATATTCAAATTAGCAAAAAAAAATTTTTTTACTAATTAGAAACATTTTATTTAAATGTGCCAAATAAAAACCCACATTTTCAGACCATAGGTTGTTAATATGTTCAATAAAAATTTATGTTATTTTACTGCTGTGAATTTACAGAGTAATAATCTGGATTCACTTTGATTAGATGGTAAAAAATAATTTTTTTATGGTGGTAATTTTTTCTCTGTCAAACATGAATTTTATAGATAATGATATAAACCAATATAAAACTAGAACTCCTCTCCTCATAGTTTTGAAAAATACGTAATAAAAAGCCATATCAGAGGTATCAGATTATTTTTTAATAAATATAAACTATATGCTATGGAAAAAAAATGAACTATTCTGACAACATTGAGGAAAATTTGTGCAAGATTTTGAAATGGCAAAAAAAGATTACTGAGTATTCTGTCTTGTGCATCCTTCTGGATTATCTCCCTTGATTTTCTTTGCGCTATTTACAACTCTAAATGGTAGGTAAGTGAGAGCATTACAAATGACTTGTCTATAAATGTGTAAATGAATTCTGTCCAGTGGAGGGACAATTGATTTCTCTCTCCACCTTGTGTAAAAAGCCAGTTTTGCATCTGTTTACCAACTCGTTTTAGCATTCCTTATCTAGCTAGCTAGCTACTATCACTTGGAATTCTTTGAACTTGTTATAATCTTACTGGTTCCTTCACCGATTAACAAATCAAATATAAAACCTTTGACACCTATTCATTTTATATTTGTACGAGAATCATGGTTTTTACCTTTAGAAAATATCCTTTAGGAATACATTTTGAAAGATAAATCAGTTCACTGATATTTGATCAGTTAGTGCTAAGATATATTCTCAATCATCTCAGAAGGCTTTTTTTAAATAAAAAAATTTTAGCAATTCCTAAGCAAGTTATTTCTTTACATATACTTTTGGTAATATTTCTTGCTGAAGGGAAATAACTGTAATGACCAAAAAGATAAAATCTGAGGCATTGTTTGTCATAGGAAAAGTTAGCAAAGTAACTGGAAGAAAGGGTGAGGGAAGAGCAAGAGAAAGAGAACGATAGTATTTTCTTTAGCAAAATAAAAACTAACCCTGAGCTAAATCCCTGGAGATAGATGGACAATGCCTCTAGTACCATGGACCAATCGACAGCTTTAATCTGAAGCAATTCTTCCCCAGTATGAGGACCAATCCTTGGGAAAGAAGGAAAGAACTGGGGAAGAAAAGCCTTCAGCACCTTCCCCTAGTTACCAAGATGGTATTTCTGTTCTGTTTTAACCCCTGCCAGATATTGCCTCTTCAAAAGCATTCTCTTCCCATGAGTTCTGTCTCTTTGATGCTATGAGGGAGGAAAACGTTTTCCTTGACTCTCCTAGGATCTGTGGCTGTGTCTGAAAATTAAACTGACAAGGATTAACAGGAGAAAAGCATACACATTTTATTGAATTTTTACATGTACATAGGAGCCTTCACAAGAGAATAAAGACCCGAAGAAGTGACGATAGCAGGAAGGTTTCATACGTTTTAGACAAGGAAACAATAAGTTTGTGAAGAATTGACAAGACAAAGGAGATTAGGCTCGGGGTAGTAAGTGGTGAAGAAGTAAGTAGGAAGGGTTAGTTTAACAAGGTTCGTTTGTATAGATTTCTTGGCTCAAATTCCCCGTCTCTTAATGAGAGTGGCTTTCCTTCTGGTACAAGGAGAATACCTTTCACACGGCAGTTTTATCACCTGTTTCAGGGAAGAAGGGCAAGGGTGGGAGGTCAGAGTGAACCTCTTGCTTCTGCCATCTTTTAAAATTCCTTCAGCCTAAAATATTTAGTATGACAAGGTGCCATATTTTGGGGTCGTGTTCCTGAACCCTATCAATGCCTTAACTGTGTGTAGGGACTCTAGAGAGTGGTAATGTGAGGAGTAAGTATTTCAAGAAGAGCACAGATGGGAAGCAGAGATTTGGCTGGTGGGTGGTTCTGGACTGGATCCTGTAGGAAGCGAGGATCTGGAAGAAGAGGAACAACCATTGGGGCATCTGGTAGGGCAGGTGTGTGGATCTCTCTGAATTCTGAGGAAATCTTTTTTTAAGTTTTTAATTTTTTTATTGGGGAACTGTTTTTCCAGGACCCATCAGCTCCATGTCAAGTCATTGTTTTCAATCTAGTTGTGGAGGGTGCAGCTCACTGGCCCATGTAGGAATCGAACCAGCGAGAGCAGGGACTTTCCCCAGCTCCGGGCCTACCCTCATAGTTCGCCCAAGAAAATCTTTAACAGGCTCCCGGGTGATGCCCCTTTAAGGCCACACAGCAACACTTCCTCTGCCCTCTCCATGCCCCAAACCCCCAGCTCCCCTAACATGAGCCTTCTAAGAGCTGTCCCAGGGATAGAGGGAAACGGTATGCAAAGGTTCTGAGCTCCAATTTGAACAGGCTACTGGGGCATGAGTGGGGGTGGTGGTGCTGTGGGGACAGACCTATGATCTGGCATCGGTGGCAGCAGGCTTCTAGCACCAAGTGTGTGAATTTAGTGAGAGCAGGGACTATCCCCACCTCCTGGGCTACCCTGACAGGCCCTGGCTACGATCCCCCCAACCCCGAATGAAAGCTGTGGGTGCCAGAAGTACCTCTGGCCCTAAATGATTTTTTTTTTCGCTGTTGTGTTAATTGCTGGGCATAGCACTGTGCTTCTAACAGTCATTTCGTTTCTACACAGAATTAACCATAGTAACATTTATTAGTTAATACTTTATTATGTACTGCAATATATCTATAGTTATGGTCTCCAATCTTTCAAACAACCATTTAGGGCAGGCAGCTATTATTAGAAATTGGGGCTTAAACAGTATAAGCAGCTAATTAGGAGCCTAGCCAACATTTGAGGGTGCCGGGTCCTACAGAGCATAAGGAGCCACAGTAGTGTCTGCTGCAAAGCCCGGAGTCTCCCAGTGTGCCTCTGCCCCTCACTGTACCCTGGGAATGTCTCCGGCAGAGGCTTCTTCAGGAGGACGTTTGGCCTTTGCCCTCCATATCTAAGTGTCCTTCCTGAGCCTGGGAGAAGGCGAAGTCGCAGGCTTGTGCGAGGGAAACACTAAAGCACAGCCCTGATGAATTTGACCATAGCTGGTCTGGTTTTAACCTAAACCGGTCGTGCTTACATAACCCAATCAAGGGGCCCCTGCATGCAGCTCCTTTAGTCCAGCACCCATTTGCTGGGCACTGTGTGAGGCTGTAAAGAAGGATGAGGACATTTTCTGCATTCTGGAAGAGCAGTTTACAGTACAGAGTGGCAGGGAAGAGGGAAGGAGGAGATGCAGACCTTGTCTTTGAGGAGCTTCTGCTGTATTGGCAAAGAGGGGCTCCTCTTCCAGGTGGTTTCCAAACCCTGTCCATCCTTTAAGGCCCAGCTGGAATCCCAGGCTCTTAATGAACCTCTGCAGGAGGTCCAACCTGAAACGACCTCTCCCACTCCAACCTCCTCTGAGAACATAGGGTCAGTTCTAACGAAGGCCTCTCCACACATCACTTTGTGTCAGTCTTATTTGAGTTAATACTTAAAACAGTGTCCACTCAGTTAATACTATAAACTATTAAATAATAATATTAGCTAATAATATTATTACATATACATTATTAGTTAATGATATTAACTAATCAATATTAGCTATTATCACTACCATCCTTTTAATTATTTCATGCTTATCTCTCTCTCAGGAGCTCCCTGAATTTTGCCCTGAGTCACGAAGAAAAGATGGTGGTGGTAGATTTCTCTGTAACACGCCCCCTGCCATCTGTCTTCCAGGACTCACCCTGCATGTGCACTGTTGAGTCCTGAAAGTCCACACCCCAAAGTCCAGGGGTACCAGCCCATGGCTCTAACTTTGTGCACACTGAGAGCCGTGTCACGTGGCAAAAAGTATAGCACCCGCAGGATGAAACCTCTGGAGGGAAATTGTGTTGCTAACGATCCAAGAATGAAGACAAAGGGACATCCAGTCAGCCTCCCAGCTCCTGCCAAAGAGAGAAATAGAGTCTCTGAGCAGAAATGGTGCAGCCAGGTCTGCTTTTTTCCTGAGGGGGATTTTTCCTCTCCTTATAGCACCCAGATTCCTGGCGGTGGACAAAGCAAGCAGATATGGGCTACACTTGTAAATACGGATGTGTCCTATTATCTCTTTTTTATTATTAAATAGGAATTTGAACTTGGGGAAGAGGGAAATTATACAACATGGGCTTAGATTACCATTTGGTGTTGGGTGACTTTTAAATTGCTTCTAAGTCCGTCCCCTGCATGTTTTAGCATGACTGCAGTGGCACTGAATCTTGACCATGGTCTCATGTTCAGAACACGGAGTTAGATCCGTGACCTTGTGCTAATGACCATGATCCTTTGGAAAGTGATTTTTGCAACATGACCCAGTAGTTTAATGGGTGATATCTGAGTCTCAAGATAAATATTTCATTGGTCATCCCAACCTTGGCATCCAGATGTGGCAATTAGATTGCTTCTGACTTCTCCCATCCATGGCTTAATTGATCCTCATGGCAATGTTTGCTGGCCGGGTCTCTGTCCCATGGCTCCTTGTCTGAGACTATGAACCATTGTTGATTTCCCTCTAGAGAAAGGGAGCTTGTTTCCTCCTACTCTATTCCATCTTTTTTTCTGCCCCTCTAAGGAAATCTCTACTTTTATTCTCTGCACTCTTCCTTTAAAGTTAACTTTTTATTTTCTTGATTTTTTTCCGTAATCTAACCTCTGAGTGCCTCTCTCAAAACTATGTTTTCATATAGCAGCCCTGTTTTAGGGAGAAGCTTGTCATTCCTTTTCTTTGCACGTGTTCTAGTAGATGGGAGCTTGAGAAGTGGTAAAGTCAGGTATGCAGTTTGGTTAAAAATGGTATCAGTTCATGCTTTTATGAATTCATTCTTTATTTATGCTTCCATTCATGTTTTTACCTGGGTGAAACATGACTCATTTACTTAGTCATTATGCACTTATTCCTGCGTGAAATATTAATATATTCTACATGTCTGCACTCAGTTCTCATGGATGCATCCTAGCACTCATTCACTCATTCATGCCTTCATTCATTCGATTATTGAACTCAATCATTCATTTATATAGAATTCGTATATTCAATAATTTGTTAATGTCTACTATATCAGTCAGGGAAGAGGAAACCAATGGCACATTCAAGTTGGGGTTATTTACAGAGGTGTGAGCAGAGTGTGGGAAAACCATAAGGATTAGTGCAGCACACTGGGGCTGGCAACAGCTGGGTACTGTTTACCACCTCTGGTCTGAAAGGGCAAGAGGGGGCAGAAGCTGCGACCTTTCACTGAGGGATCTCTCCCTGGATGGGGGGTGGTAGAGTCTGGGCATAAATACCATGATCTAATTCTCCTTTCTTGTGCAGATCTCCTGCCAATGCCTCCTCATCATGCAAGAGAGGGAATAGAGGCAGTCCACACTGGTCAGCCTTCTGGGGAACAGAGCAAGGTGAAGGTGAGTGGAGAATGTATCTGGAGAGGCAAAGGAAAGATATTCCACATACTCTCTGAGGCTCGGTGGCTCGTCAGCACTATATCTCCCCCTTGTCTCTTTTTCTACAACTAAGAAAAAACCAACAGGAATGGGCAGAAAAATCCTGTCTAGGAATTATTTGCATAACAGGAAGCCACATAGAATGGAATCAGCCTGGCTACCTATAAATCTTTGGATTATGCCTCCTTAGGAAGGTCTTTTGATTCCCTCTGCCACCCCCACTCAAGAAAGGTTCTCTCTCCTGCGACAATATTTTAACAGCATTCTACATGCTTTGAGGACACAGGCTGTATTTGACTTGTCTTATGTCCCTGTAGTCTAGACAGAGCCTGACGGAAAGGATGAATGAATGCATGGATGCTTAATCGGAGAGGGTGGTAAGGAGTTTAGGAAGATAATGGTATCTTGAATTTCTTTCATTCTCCCACAAGATGGCAGCAATCACCATGGTCCAATTTTCCTAGGTGTGGAACTTGGGCACATGTTGTTATCGACTGTCTTATGAATAGAATAAATCTATTTTCAAAATCATATCAAGGACAGAATAATACGCTGATGGTAAGGAAGAGAAAAATAAAACTATTTATTATCACGAATATTATTAGATATAGCACTGTAAATTTTACTTTAAAAACCATTTGGAAAACGTGTTACTAAATTTCTGAAAGAAATAAAATTTGCCCCTGTGTAAATGTTAGATAAACCAATGAACGATCTCTGCCTTGCGTGGTGCATAGTTGTGCTATCTGCTCATGTGGAATCACTCTGCAGGGCTCTTCCCATACACCTGCCTCTGTTTCTTTTCTCAAAGCTAAAAAGTTCCACAAGCTCCAATTTCCCAGGTGGTTTGATTCTTTCTCTTCTTCTATCCAGCCATTCCAATCTGTGCAGAAACCATACAGTGTGCTTCTTGTACTGGACTATGAATGCTTGAACTCATACCTGTTTCAGGTCATATTAACTTCTGGTAAAGGGCACCATTTTTATAAAATCAAAGTGTTCTTTACAAGCTCAGAGATGATGGTGTCCCAATGAGATTGAGGATAACTTATTTAGTTTTCTTGAAAGTATTATAGTTCCTGAGTGTGTTAGAAATCAAGAGCATTGTTCCTGCGTTAAAAAAACAAATTTTTAGGGGCGGCCGGATGGCTCAGTTAGTTAGAGCATGAGATCTCAGCAACAAGATTGCCGGTTCAATTCCCGCATGGGATGGTGGGCTGTACTCCCTGCAACTAAAGATTGAAAACGGAAAACGGCAACTGGACTTGGAGCTGAGCTGCGCCCTAAGATCAAAGGACAACGACTTGAAACTGATGGGGCCCTGGAGAAACACACCGTTCCTCAATATTGCCCAATTAAAAAAAAGAATAACACAAAACAACCCAAATTTTTAAACTTGCAGAAATCTTGCTTGGATTTTACTACTTTTGCAGTGCAGCAAAGATTGCCAAGACCTGTGTTCAAATTTACCAGTTCTGGAGTTAGCATACATTTTGCCCTGTAACTTTAAATAAAGTTATGTTCAAAAGATATGTCTGCCTTAGTAACAGACAAGAATAAGAAGGATGAAGAGGTAGGAAGAGAATAAAGAAAAGAATAATCACATAACACAATTGCTTTGCTGTACACTGGCCCAGGGAGAGAGCTCACACTCATTCAACATCTATCATCTCCCAGGAACCATATTAATCTTGTTTATATTATATAATTTAAGCTTTACAACAGCTCTATGTCAAAGCACAATTTTCAAAAGTTAAAACCATGATTTTCATACAAAAATAGAATGAACGTGTCAAAAGGTATTAAACTCATTAATGAATGAAGGAACTAGTAACATGGCAAAGTTGGTTTCCAAGAGCATTTAAGGAAGAGGGATTTATGTAGCACATCAGGAAAGAATTTTAGAAAGATTGTTAATGTTCTCTATGTCTGTATCTGTATCTCTTTAGGACACCAGTAATTGGATTAAGGGCCCATCCTAATAAAGTATGACCTCATCTTAATTTATATCTTAATTAAATCTGCAAAGACTGTTTCCAAACAAGATCATATTCACAGTACCATCAGTTGAAACTTGAACATATCTTTGTGGTGATCACAATTCACCCAGTTGTGGGAGGCTTTGCAGGCAGAAGGTCTTGGGTGTGAATTGCTTTAGCTCATTTCGTCAGGGGAGGATCTCTCAGCATTGTCTGCAGGCTTTCTGCTTCTCCAGGTGCTGGGGGAAAAATCCTGTTTTTAGCCGGGTGGAATTTCAGGAGCCCAGGCACTTATCATAACTATTTTGCATCAAGTAACCTTGTTTTGATAGTATATCTCTTGTTCTGTTTTTTTTTTTAAAGCAGGGCCCAGCTCACAGTGGCCCATGTGGGGATCGAACCGGCAACCTTGGTGCTACCAGCACCACGCTCTAACCAACTGAGCTAACCAGTCGCCCCCCAAATTAGTTTTGAAAAACTATAAACCCTTTGACGCATTTTTAAGTTAGCATCTAAAAATTTTCACTATTAGTTTAAATAATTGCAAAAGACGTAATTTTGGGCATTTCGTAATATATTAACATTTAAAAATAAAACTGTTCCATCACCCTGTTAAAAGTATCCAGTGGAATCTAAATACTATAATGATTTGATATCCACTACCTTGTCTTTACATATTCATGAATAAGTTCTTTCAAAATGGTTGCACTTTTCGCATGTTTCTTTTTTCCTCCTTGAGTTCACATTTCCATTTGTAATTCTTCCACAGAATTTACCCCTCATATAATACATTTTTAAGCATGAAAGTCTTTTATTGTTTACTCTGTCCTACTTCTCTGAAAATAAAAATCAAATTTTAAAATTGTCTTCTTGACAAACACCATAAGGTTCTGAGAGTTAAATTTTTCCTTTTGGGTAGAGTTATTATAACCAAAAAACATGAAGGTAATACATTTTGATAAATAATTAGTAAATATAAAATATAAAATTTTATTAGAAATTCATTTCCTAGGGAAATAACTGGGATTTTCCTTCCGCTTAGTTCATGTATCTATGAATGATTATTGCTTATTGCTAG
This sequence comes from Rhinolophus sinicus, assembly GCF_057876585.1. Taxonomy (NCBI): domain Eukaryota; kingdom Metazoa; phylum Chordata; class Mammalia; order Chiroptera; family Rhinolophidae; genus Rhinolophus; species Rhinolophus sinicus. Next base: position 30,025,431 of record NC_142517.1, read on the forward strand.
AATGAGACAGCATCTTGTACTAACTCTATTACTTTTTCATTTTTGTAGCTAAATGTGCTAAGAAATACTATTCATATAAATATGTAGCAAAAATGGAAGGAGTTATGTAATAATGAATTATGTGCCAAAATAATAATAAATAATTATTTAAACTCATCTATTACCTGACAATTTAATTAGATCCTCTTTGAAATTGGTGAAAAAAATGAATTAGAACCTACATGACTTGCAAAATGATTTGTTGCCCAGTCATCAGAGGCATACAGTTTCTCAAATTTCTGGGAAATATATCAAAAAGGCTTTATCAAGACTTACCAAATGATTATTAATTATATTTATTACTCTTCCACTTTGAGATATGTACCTTGATTAACTTGATATACCCAGAGAAGACTGGGAAAATTGAAAAATAGTTTATTTCGTATGTCTTTGCCAATACAATATGTTTTACAAAATGCTTTTATCTTATCACATTATTTAAACATATTTTCACCTAAATCTTGAACCTGAAAATTTTCTTCATTTAGATAGTGGAGGGGTCTAATTGGCAAACCAGTCACCTTTGTTAGTCCGAACAGCCATAGTCCCATCAGTCAGACTTCCTGTCTATCAGATAAAGTCTGACCTCATGTTTCAATTTAAATATGTTATGCATTTCAAAAGTAATATGAAAAATGGCATTATGTCATCTTTTCTTATGGCAGAATAGTATTCCATTGTGTATATATCCCATATCTTCTTCGTCCAATCATCTGTCGAAGGACACTTCGGTTGTTTCCACGTCTTGGCCACTGTAAATAAAGCTGCAATGAACATAGAAGCACATCTTTTAAAAATTTTTTTATTGGGGAATATTGGGGAACAGTGTGTTTTTCTAGGATCTCAAGTAGTTTTTTCAATCTAGTTGTGGGGGGCGCAGCTCAGCTCCAAGTCAAGTTGTTTACAATCTAGTTGTGGAGGGCGCAGTTCACTGGCTCATGTGGGAGTCGAACCGGCAACCTTGTTAAAAGTTTGCGCCTTAACCAACTGAGCCATCCAGACACCTCAGGAGCACATACTGTGTTTCTCCGAAAATAAGACTTACCCTGTAAATAAGGCCCAGTTAAGATCTCGGCCAGGTGGACGCATTTAGTACGTTATGACAATGTTCCAGAAGAAGATGATATGACTGTATTTGAATAAATGTAGATTGCTGTACATGAAAAAATAAGACATCCCCTGAAAATAACCCCTAATGGAGCAAAAATTAATATAAGACCTGGTCTTATTTTTGGGGAAACACGGTATATCTTTATGGATAAATGTTTTCAGATTTTTTTGGTAGATACCCAGGAGAAGGATTGCTAGGTCATATGGCAATTCTATTTGTAATTTTTTGAGGAACCTCCACACTGCCTTCCATAGCGGCTGCACCAATCTGCATTCCCACCAACAGTGTATGAGGGTTCCTTTTTCTCCACAGCCTCTCCAACACTTGTTATCATCTTGTTGATGATAGCCATTCTGACTGGGGTGAGGTGATATCTCATTGTGGTTTTTATTTGCATTTCTCTGATAATTAATGATGTTGAGCATTTTTTCATATGTCTATTGGCCAATTGTATGTCATCTTTGGAGAAATGTCTCTTCAGGTCCTCTGCCCATTTTTAAATTAGGTTGTTTGTTTTTTTATTGTCGCGACAACATGGGTAGATCTTGAGATTATTATGCTAAGTGAAATAAGTAAGACAGAAAAAGTAGAGAACCACATGATTTCACTGATATATGGTATATAAAACTGAAAGCAGCAAAGGAACAAGAGAAACAAATGAAGAAACAAAAACTCATAGACACAGACAATAGTTTAGTGGTTACCAGAAGGCAAGGGAGGAGTGGGGTGGTAGATGAGGGTAAAAAGGATCAAATATATGGTGATGGTAGGAGAACTGACTCTGGGTGGTGAACACATAATGTGATATACCGTATTTCCTTGAAAATAAGACCTAACCGGAAAATAAGCCCTAGCATGAATTTTCAGGATGCTCATAATATAAAATATGCCCTACCGTACTTCCCCAAAAATAAGCTCAGGTCTTATATTAATTTTTGCTCCAAAAGACGCACTGGGGCTTATGTTATATTACAAGCATCCTGAAAAATCATGCTAGTGCTTATTTTCCGGTTAGGTCTTATTTTCGGGGAAACACGGTATAGATGATGTATTACAGAATTGAAACCTGTGTAACTTAACTAACAATTGTCACCCCTATAAACTTTAATTTTAAAAAAAGTATAAAACACACTGGAAAAGGGTGATGGAACACATTTTATAAGATAGATTACTAAAAGCAGTAAGGTTCAAATGATACAGATCTAACATAGTTAATTTATCAATGCTATAAAAAGTTACAAAAAGGTAATAAATCAAACTGCTATTTCTCATTACTTAATTTATAATAATGTAGTGTAATTTGTAGCTTAAAATATTACTTATTTATGAGGTAGCGGGCATGATAAAAAGTAGGCTCAGCTGCTGGTGTTCAGCTTTTGGAATTAACTAAATAAAAGCCATATATGAAGTTAGAATTAATTCCATTAATTTTGTTAGACATCATGATCAAGCCTTCCTATGTATTTAAAGAAAAAGAAATGTAAATAATACTGTTAAAAATAATCAGTTGAGCAACCAGCATTTATTTAAAAAAAAGAAATAGAAAATACCAAACATTTTAAGATGAAATAAGATCAGGACGGATTTTAATTGAAGTAAATATTTCCTTATCTGATTGATAAAAATAGATTATAACTCCATATTGAATAATATATACCAATTCTAAAAAGCTTTGTAAAGTTTTATGTATAAGTTTTTACCCACTGAGTCTTTAAATTCTTGGCAGTTTAAGAAAGCTTAGTTACATTTTAGTTACATTAAGAGTCACTGTGGTAGACTATGTCTAAGGGGATTTCCCCATGACCCTACCACTTGGAGTTCCCATTCTTTATGTAATCCTTTCCTCTTGGTTCTAACCAACAGAGTATGGCAGAAGTGATGGGAAGTGATTCTGTGACTATGTGATGTGATATAAGACTCTTGCTGATAATGACTGTAGAGCCTCTCCTTGCTGGTTTGATGAAGTAACTGGCCATGCTGAGGAAGCTCATGTGGCGAGGAAGTGTGGGTGGCCTTGAAGAATTGATAAGATTCTGAAGGAGCGGAGGGCTGGGCCAGCAGACAGCTAGCAAGAAGTAAAGGCCCTCAGTCCTACAACCACAAGGAAATGAATTCTGCCAATAACCTGAGTGAGATTGGAAGTAGATGCTTCTGCAGTCAACTCTCCAGATGAGAATGTAGTCCCACTAACACTTTATTGCAACTGTGAGAAAACCTAAGTAGAAGACTCAGCTAAACTAGCTAGATTTCTGACCTACAGAAACATGAAATAATAAATGTGTGTCGTTTTAAGCTGCTAAGGTTTTGGTAACTTTTTGTGCATCAAAAGATAACTGATATACTAATCTACTCATCTTTGGCAAGTTTTAGGTGCTTTTCTTTAGAAATAATTACAAATCTTAGAAAAGAATATTAGAATAGCTGAAAAGAATTTTTAAATATGGGGTGAATGAAGCCTTTTATTTTTAAGTATTCAGTATACCTCATTGATTCTGTGCTTTTTGTTGTATCTGAATTTTTCCAGAAGAATGCTTTTTTATTTTTATTTATTTTTTGTCAGTAGACAGAAAATGGAAGAGACCAAGTCCTTATGTGGGAATTTTCATTGTTCCCACAACCCTGCTACCACATAGCAGAATCCCCAGGCCAAAATACTCTGTTTTTAACATAATGCTTTCTCTTAACAGAATGGCTGGGAAAGACAAGAAACTCTAAGGGTTTACTACGTTCTGATTAATCATTAAAGGATTCTACTTCTTCCTTTAGCCCCATGGAAGTTTTTACACCCAAAGAAATGCTCCACTGATAAGACTTGGAATAGGTGAGAGATGTGCCTTTATTTAAAAAGTGGGAGAAAGGCTGATATGAACACAGGCATACTCAGGCACATCAGTATTGGGAAAGAATATCTCTGGAAGTTAAGGATCTGGAAAATGATTCTCTTTACATTTCCCCTATTTACATACCCGTTGGAAAGTTTTAGGACTAGCTGAGTAGTCAGAGGCTTCCCTAACAATTAAAACACCAGTCTCCCAATGCTGAGCCTTAGCGCCAGTTTCGTTCTCCTGAGAAGGATAAAGCTAAAGGGAAGAAAAAACTCTCCACCCTTTTGAAGCTTATATGCTGGTGGAGGAAGATATAGACATACAATAAACAAAACAAATGTATAGTATGTTTGGATGTTAAGTATTACAGAAGAAAATAAAGAAGTGGGATGGAGGTTATGTGAAAATTGCACTTTCAAGAGTTGGGCTGAGAAGTTCCCCCTGAGCAGGTTAAATTTGAACAAAGACTTGAAGAAAGAGAAGGCAGGAGTTATGTTAATTTGGGGGGGGAAAGGGCCATGCAAAATAAAGTGAATCTGATAGGTATTCAATTTCTAATCTGTAACATTACGTACTGGAAAGCAATGGATCAATGTTTTTACAGGCTTATGAGGGGAATAGTTGTATCCCTGGAATTCTATATCTAGCTAAACCATCATTCATATATTGGGGGAAGAAAAGGGAACTTTAAATATGCAAGAACTTATATTTCCTGTAAGGAAAATGTATTTGAGGAAATTATTTCAGTCAAAATACTGTGAGTCAGAAAAGTAATTCAAGAAAAAAAAAAATAAAAGAGAGAAAACAACTGTGGTCTCCAAGAAATAGTGGTGAGCAATAAAACCAGTAAAAATTATAATTAAATCTAAGTAATTGAATTGTGGTTGTAGAATTTAGTGATTAAAAAGGATTTTTGAAATAGAAAATGAAAATATAAATCTTAAAAATAAGAACCTGTAATTTTCGATCCAGATTTTTAAAAAGAAAAGAAATGGCACATTATAGTAGTGGGAAGAAGTGTAGTAGAAAAGGGGCAAGTGAAAGCATTATACAATTTTTATTTTCTTGGTGGAAAAACATATAAACTTTAACCCTGGACCTTTTTTCCTTTTTAACATTTAAAGGTTAATACAATCAGGATAAAAATGAAATCTAAAGCTCATCCTTCTAGTGAAGGGCAAAAATGAGTGGCATGAATAAAGATATGGTTTTTTCTTGAAACTTTATTTCTCAATAACAATAACCAGTAGAAGGAGAGGAAGAGGAAGAGGAAGAAGAAGAAGAAGAAGAGGAAGAGGAAGAGGAAGAGGAAGAAGAAGAAGAAGAAGAAGAAGAAGAAGAAGAAGAAGAAGAAGAGGAAGAAGAGGAAGAAGAAGAAACTCTAAAAGGAAGACAGGAGAAATGAGAGAGAATGTAAGTACATATTTAAAACAAGGAATCAACAGTTATGATGAACTAGGTGATAAATAGTATAACCTTGATATTAACTTCCTCCTGAGAATAAGATGATCTATTTATCTATCTATCTATTTACCTATCTATCTATCGATTCCCTCCTTTCTCTTTTTGTGTCTCTCTTTGGAGAAGATGGAAGCATAGAGAGAAATGTCAGCTCATTTGGGGCTGCTTTTTGCTAGGGACGTCTGCTAATTCTAGAAGAGGCAATCAAAGGACCAAAAACTGAGTAGAGCTTCTGGAAGGATCCTAAGATTAGGAATATGAAATGTTTATATATAAAAATGAAAACACTGAGGTAATAGGAAAACATATCAGAAAAAATAATCTTTGAAGGAAGAAGTTTTGTTAGCATGTACCAAAACCAGAAATCATAAAGAAAGGATTGAGTGTATCAAAAGACACCAAAAACAGGTAAAATGAAAATTTGGAGAAAATAGTTAAGCGTATATGGCAGAAAAAAAGTTAATATTCTTAATGCATAAAGAGCTTTTGCAAGTAAATTATGAAAAAGGTAACCAACTTGATAGATAAATTACTAAAGGATGTGAAGAGGTAATTCAAAGAAGATATGCAAATGACCAATAAGCATTTTGAAAAGACTTTAGACTTAGGAACAATCACAGGAATGCAAATTAGGTGAGATGACTTGTTTTCCTGTTAGACTGGCAAAGATGAAAAAGTCATGTTGATGAGAGAGTGTGAGGATACAGACTTCATTGGTGGCAATGTAAATTGGTATAGCTTTTCTGGAGATTAATTAGGCAATATATTGAAGGTTCTTAATGTGTAAGGCCTTGAATTCAGCAATTCTACTTACAGTAGTTAATCCTAAGTATCATGTATAAAGATGGACAAAATGTATATTGCAATATCAGAAACAGCCTAAATTTCATGATAGGGAATTGGTTAAATGAACTAAGATATATCCATAGAAGAGAATATGGCGTCATTAAAAATAACAATGTACATCTATGAAAACATGGCTACTACACATTGTGAAGAGAAAAAGAGCAAATTGCACACATACTGTGTTTCCCCAAAAATAAGCCCTAGCTGGACCATCAGCTCTAATGTGTCTTTTGGAGCAAAAATTAATATAAGACCTGGTTTTATTTTACTATAAACTGAGTATAATATAATATAATATAATACCAGTCTTATATTAATTTTTGCTCCAAAAGGCGCATTAGAGCTGATGGTCCAGCTAGGTCTTATTTTCGGGGAAACACAGTATCTTGCTAGTAGGGCAGTTTGGCAATACCTATCAAAGATTTAAATGGAGAAATGCTTTAACTCAGACATTCCACTTTTAAAAATATGTATAAGATTATGTTAAAAACAAGACAACAGGCCCAAAATGGAGTGACTTATGCTAAGTCCCATGCCAACAAACTGAAACTTAATTCCTATCTCAGCCTCTCCCAGAAATGGAGTCTTAAACCCGTCAATCAGGACTTACCTGCTCAGCACAAGGTAGGTCATGTGCCTGATCAGACCCCTGCCATTCCCTAAAGGAAAGTGACTTTGCCATAACCCATCTGTTTTTTGCCTCTTTCCCACTCCTTTCTGCTTATAAAAGCCTTTCATTTTGTACAACTCATTGGCGCTCCTTTTGATCTGCTAGATTGTATGCTGCCTGATTTGTGGGCATATTATCAGTGCATAAAGCCAGTAAGATCTTTAATATTTACTCAGTTGAATTTTATTTTTTAACAGTTATATACAAGCCTTCTCTTTGAAGCATTACTTTTTTTTTAGTAGACTTTGTATTTTAGAACAGTTTTAGACTTACAGATAAGTTGAAAAAATTGTACTATTTTCCCACAAACCCCTGCCTCCAGGTTTCCCTATTATGAACATCTTACATTAGTGTGGTACACTTGTTATAATTCATAAACCAATATCGATACATTATTAGTAACTAAAGCCCACAGTGTATCCAGATTTCCTTAGTTTTCACCTAATGTCTTTATTTTTTTTGTTCTAGAATCCCATCCAGGATACCACATTACATGTACTTGTCATGTCTCCTGAGGCTCTTTCTGACTGTGACATCTTCTCAGACTTTCCTTGTTTTTTATTATCTTGACAGTTTTGAGGAGTACTGATCAAGTATTTTGTAGTATCCCGCTCTGTTGGAATTTGTCTAATGTTTTTCTCATGATTAGACTTGAGCTATGGGTTTTTGGAGGAAGACCACAGAGGTAAAATGTCATTTTGAACATATCACTTCAAGTATACATATTATCAACATGATTTATCATCGTGGATGTTGACCTTGATGACCTGGCTGAGTAGTGGAGGCATTGTTTCAAAAAGGTTGTAAAATACTAGAGTTAACCTAAATATCTCTGTAGGGGATAATTGTACATACATATAATGATATATTATGCAGACCTTAGGAATAAACAGGTAGATCTATATATGATATTAATGAAAAATATTAAAGATGAGTATAAAAAATAAGTTCCAAATAGTGTGATCCTATTAATGTGAAAAAGCACATATACCTAAACATAAGTATACGCAAATTTTTTTTTTCTGAAATGATACAAAAGATAATCTTAAAAGTGATTGCCTCTGGTGAGTGGAAATGTGAGGTTGGGGAATACTTTTACTTTTTAATGTGTGACTGTTTCTCCTATTTGAATTTCTATGTGGAGGTTGTGTCACTTTCATAGTGGAATTTTTTAAAGCAAGTGTGATTCTATTTTTGTAAATTAAACATATTTTTTTCTGTGCCTTGGAAAACAAATCTAGAAAGATAGACATCATTGTTAATAGTGCTTAATATCTCAGTAAGTGGCAACTCCATTTAACCAGTTACACAGGCCAAAAATCAGGAATCATACTTGATTCTTTTCTGTCTCACTCTGCATTTAATCCATCAGCACATCCTGTAGGTTCTAGCTTCAGAATATACTATATACGAAATCTGACCACTTCTGTTACCACCCTGAGTTACAGGATTATTGCAATCCAAACCGCTTAACTGCTCTTCTTGATTGCACGCTTGCCCATCGGCAGTTTATTCTCAACAGAAAAACCAGAGGTCGAATCATATACTTTCTTGCTCAGAGCCTTCCAATGGCTTCCATCTTATTCTGAGTAAAAGCTGAAGTTCTTACAGTGGCTTATAATGCCCTAAATGATCTGTCCACCCTCCCCTATCTTCTTACTATTACCCCACCCCTTCTATTCATTCTTCTCCCTTCATATTGGCTTCCCTGCCATTTCTCCAATCTCTGTGTCTACTCCCTTCTCAGATCCTTGCCCCTGCTATTCCCTGTGCCTGGACAGGATTCCCCTACCAGATTTTCCACCGTCTGCTTAACTTGCCTCCTCACCTCCACCAGGTCTTTGCTTAAATGTCAAGAGTTCAGGGGCAGGAATGGGCAGTAATAAGGGAACAGTGGATTTGCTGGGAGGCCACGGCCATACTCCTGGGAAGGGATGAATGGTAGCCTGTGGTGGTGGCTGTGGAGAGTTAGAGAAGTAGACAGATTCCAGAAATATTTAAGAGGTATAGTCCACAGGACTTTGCATTTGCATTGGTCAAGGAAGGACCCCCAGATTTAATAGGAAATCCTAGAGGAAAACATGGCTTGGGGGAGACAACGAGGAGCAGAATTATAAGAGATATTTATTTTTTATATATTATATGTGATGGATGTCTGGAGATACTGAATTTTTTTTTTTTTTTAAGCAAGAGAATTGTCATTCTTGAAGGAGCTCATAACCATTTTTGTGCCATGGATCCTTTAGATAGTCTGGTAATACCTATGAGTACTTTTTCAGAATAACACTTGTAAGAGCACAAAATGTAATGTGTACAATTTTAAAGAAAATCAATTGTGATGAAATATTGGGAGTGTGAAATACTGGGGGGTGTGGACCCCAGATCAGGAACTTTTCTATGGAGTAGCTCCTGTTGTCTTTCCTCCCCTCCTGAATGGCCACATGTCTGTAAGGTGAATATGCACGTTGCTGTGGACCTGGTGTCAGGAGTGTGACTCAGTGAGGGCAATAGACACCACTTCACAGCAACCCTGAGTGGCAGCAACACGAGCAAATCAGCCAAAAAAGAGGTCAGCTGTTCACGGGTGACACTGTCCTGTTTGAAAGCAGCAGGCCTGATATTTCTGCCAGAGTAAGTCCAAGGTTCTTGGCCAAATGAGAAGAGGAAGCCTCAAGAAGGAGATAATCCTTCCTGATTATCCAGGAGGATAAAGGGAAAATGAAAGAGCTGTTACTGTAGTTGTAGCTTAATCGGTGAGGTGAGTCGTATCTGTTTCATTCATTTTTGTAGTGTTTGATTAAAAAACAATTTTACAATGAGCATGTATAACTTTTGTGACAGAGAATATGTAGGACATTCCTTCCATTTCATGGACGATATTGTCTCATTAACATTGCCTGGATTCAAACATCGTAAGCCTTTTGGCAGAAGTTGGGGTATCTGAGAAAGGATTAGCAGACCCTGGATTACTTAGAGCCTCGGGACATTTCTGCCAAAAGAAGGGACAGTGGGACTCTGTAAATTCTTACCCTTAGGCATATTCCCTTGACTCTGATAGTAGTAAATTGGTAATAAATGCTCAGAGTATACTGTGCTCAGGAGTCTTTAGTGTTATTGACCCCGAATTGAGAGATCAACAGGAATAATATAAGTCTGCAGACAGACATCTTCACATTGTATGATCTCAGAAGAGTAAGGAGTTTGTGGAGCCCCCTTGGGAGTTTTAGGCAGTGGAGAGGTGAGTGTGGAGCAGGGATGGAGCATAGCTGCTTTATTTAGTTTTACATTTTGGACTTGCTTATCCTTGGAACAAAGGGATTGGGGCCAAAGTCAGAATGAAAACAACAGCACTGAACCCTATTATTTATTAGAGAACTAGATGAGGAGAAGTAAAAGTCTAGTGAGTGGAACAGATGTCACCGACTCTCTGACACGCACACACAGGTCATATTCGTGGCTACTCCAAGTCCAGTCAAGAAGAGGGCCAGCAAGGAGCCCCCAGGTATCAGAGAACTCTCAGAATCACTGGATTGTATATCCCTCAGTGAAAAATGTGACAGATGGAGAAAGCCTATTTACAAAAACTTCTCTGGGGGACATGACTATAGGTAGTTGGAAATCATTCATTCATTTATTCATTAAATATTGGCTGTGTGCTGTCTGTATGCCTCGCATTGCCCTGGATGCTGGGCAGAAACCCAGAGCTCCAGCTCTTGTGGAGACTGCATTCTAGTGGGGGGTACAGACCGAACAGAATAACTATAGAAAATGTCCGGGAGTGACAAACGCTATGAAGAAGAGTAAAGCAGAGTAATGGGAAGGAACATTTTACACAGGGTGGAGAGGGAAGGCTTTTCTGTTCAGATGACTTTGAGCAAAGAGCTACAAAGGGTGAGCCAGCAATGGGGAAGAACATACCAGAAAGAGGAAACAGAAACGCAAAGGCTGGAACTTGCAGGTAGCTGGAGGAACAGGCCAGTGTGGCTGGAGTGGAAGAAGACGGGAAGGAAATGGGCAGAACACTTTTATAAGCTGGTGGGGTGGGTATGAGAACTCCAAGGAGGTTTGCTCCCACAGAACAAATCATTGCTGAAATTTCTTCTAAGATGTGAAGGTCTGTGTAGTTTGCTCTCCGAATGGGGCTTTTGTTTCGCTGCGTGGGTGGGGCATGCAGATTTGGAGCCTGAGCTGAACTTCTCAAAGCAGAGAAGCCATGCCAGGCACCGCCAACAGGCACCATCCTTCTGGGTCCTTCCCGCACTTCACACATCTCTCAGCCTCTCAAAATAAATGGTGAGTCAATACTGAAAAAACAGAGGATTAAGGTAGTTTGAAATTATTAGTTGGCCTTGCTGCCCGTTTGCTCCTAAAATTTTGTCAGATGGTCAGAAAAAATGAGAAGAGTCCAAAATCTCAGAAAAAGAAAATTCCTTGCTTGTGTTCCCTTCTGTTTTCAAAGCCAGCAGTGGCTGGTCAATTCTTTCTGCTGATGGCAGTCTCTGGCTCTGACTCTTTTGTCTTCCTGTTTCTCATTTAAGGCTTCTTGTGGTTACACTGGGCCCACCCAGATAATCCCGGATAATTTCCTCGGCTGATTAGCAATCTAATTCCATCTACAACCTTAATTCCCCATTGCCATGTATCATAACACATTCACATATCCTAGGGATTAGGATTTGGGTATCTGGGACAGGCCATTATGTGGCCTGCTACCATCACACTCCATAAACGCAATGCAATCTCCTTTTCATGGCCTTGCTTTTCTATTTCAATATTAATTTTATTGCATTTAATGTTGTTTAATATAAACCATCTCAAACTTGTTTTGAAAAAGAGGCAATGAGAAATGGACTCTAATGCATTTAACAAATGCTGATAATGGACAGACACATGGTGGTGGGGGAGTCAGAGAGTTGTCCTTCCACGCCACCCCCATTGCCATTAAAATAAAGGGAGTAGGGCTACTTCAAAAAGTAAGTTAATAATCTTGAACTACCCTCCTTTTTTAAGAGCTGACAGTCCATTTTACAATATTCTCAATCCAATCTTTGGGGGAAAAAGGACTGAATCAGCTGCTATATTATAGTTATCTAGTCCTGCTTAACAAGTTATCTCAGAATTTAGAGGCTGAAACATAAAACATTTATTATCTCACTGTTTTTCTGGGTAAGCTATCTAGATGCTATTTAACAGGGTGCGTCTGGCTCAAGTTGCAGTCAGGGTGGCATCTGAAGGCTTGACTGGGGATGATCCACTTCCTTGCTCACTCAAGTGGTTGTCGGCAATATTCAGTTTCTCATGGGTTGTTGGATTGAGGTGCCTCGGTTGCTTGCTGGCCTGGAGGCCTCTCTTATCTCTTTGCCATGTGGTCCTGTCCACTGGGTACTCACAACATGGCAGCTGACTTCCTTCAGAGGGATGGACAGTATGAGAGGGAGAGCCCAACATGGAAGCCACAGTCTTTTTGTAACCTAATCTCAGAAGTGACATCCCATCACTTTTCCCATATTTTATTCATTAGAGGTGAGTCACTGGGTCCAGCCCACACTCAAGGGGAAGGGACTGTACAAGTTCATGAATACCAGGAGGAGGGGATAGTTGGGGGCAATTTTAGAGGCTGCCTATCACAGCCACCGTCTGAGATTTTTCCCAGTTAAAGCATCAATTCAAAATGCCATTGACAAAAATCACCTGAAATTACTGCAGCCGCAGTTTTGGAATCCAGCCAGCACATGTGGACCAAAAGAAATACGTGTCAATGTAACCCCCCATCAAAGAGAGATGAATGTAGAGGATGTGACACTAGAAAATGATGCATCCCAGGAGCGACAATTTGCAACATGTTGTTAATAAACTTTTGATTAACAAACATAAACGGAATTATATCAAAGAGAAATCATAGCACAATTGTTATTACTATATGCCACAATAATTACAGACAGAATTTCTCTATACTGACCTATTTTTCCCACCAGAGTTTGCAACTGGTATTATAAACAACAAAGCAGTAAAAAGGCAGGAGAGCTGTGTTGAAATAAATGGGGCCTAAGAGCATGTTATTAGAAAAGTAAAGGTATTAAATATTAGCCAAAGCCAAATTTTCCATTACTAGAATCCATTCTGGGGGAGCAGAAAAACTACCATACCATTCAAAATAATAGAACTGAAGGAAAGCCACACATCAGAACATTCACAGAAACCCACAGTATGTCTTTGATTATTGCTAAAGAAATTTAATGCAGAATAAATAAGTTATGGCAAATGTAATGTCTGTAGTTAGAGACTGATATTAAAAAACTCAAAAGAAGTATTATATAAATAGCAATATCTGAAAACATATATCACTTATATTGGGGTGAGTTTTTTTATGGTAGCTAGGCAAAGAAAATTTTTGAAAAATAATTATTTTTTATTGCTCTCCTTTGTCTATTTCCCCTTTTCTTTAGTTCAATTTCCTTTTCTATCCCTGTCTAATTTTTTTCTGTTTCTTTTATATGTCATATCTTAAGTTGTTGTGGGTTAAACTTTGCTTCTGGTCTCAAAAATATAACTAGGTTTTGAATCACAAGTATATGAAACAGATATTTTAGTTACTTTCTGGCTCCCAACTTATTTTCCTCGAAAGAAGATATTAAGAGGATATTAACTTCCACATCTGATACACCTTGCTTGCACAACAGGTCAATTGAGCATCCTCTTCTGTTTAATATCTTTGATGTTGAATTCACCGAGGTCCAGGGACTTTGTGTTTTGACATTAAAACACGGATCAGGCATGACAATTACAATACCACTACTAATAACTTGAGTATTTTAACAGCTTTATTGAGGTATAATTGGCATACAATAAAATGAACATAAAAACTTGAATTTGAATGTCACATTTTTCTTTTCACTCTATGATTCTGCTTTGAATATTTTTGTGAAAGTAGAATGTAAACAATTTGTAACACATTTGATGATATCCTTGACAAATACTCTTAGTTGGCAATAAAGCCCTGTTAAGAGCTCCTGAATTTTTTCAGATTATCATGTGGCAATATGCACAGGGAAGGGGGGTCCTCCTTAACCCCAAAATATAAATTATAATTTGCTCAATTCCATTCATTTTTACTTTTATGTGGGTGACCCATTTCTGATCAATGAGATATGAGGCAAATTCTGCAGGGCACATCTGAGAAAAAATTTTCCTCCTTGTCAGCCATCTTGGGACTACAAGAAACCAAGCCAACCCACTGAGGATGCAGAAGAAATCTAGGTTTTTAATGATCTTGTTAAGCTTACCAAATTAACTGATAGTGCATGAACCAGGCCTACCTCTGAACTTCTTGGTATGTGATATAAATAGCCTTATCAGAGGCACTCCAGGGAGAACTATTCACGTCGTACAACAGGATGGTCCCGAATCTTATCGTTTAAGCTACTGCTTGATAGATAGTCTATGGTTGCAGCCAAAAGCATCCTACTTCATAAAGTGAGGCAGGTAAGGTTCTAATATTAAGGAACTGCCTCTGTGTACGGTTTATACCTTGCAAAAGAATTTCTAAAAGTTTTGAATTATAAGTAACAAAAATCAAAACTCAAATCTAAACATTACAAGGAGTTCATTGGCTCATGCAAATGAGAAGTCCAGAAGTAGGTTAGGCCTCAGGGGGTTTGAGCTAGAAGTTCTTGATGTCATCAGTAATCTGGCTTTTTTCCTTGCCTGATACTCTCAATTCTGTCCTCCACAAGTGTTAGCTTCTTTTTCAGGTTGGCTTTCTTCACGGTAGCAAAACATTTGCCATAGTTTCAGGCTTCGTATTTCCACATTCCACCCTTCGAACTATGATTAAGGAATCTGATTGGCCAGGAGATTGAAATGTTCTGATTGGCTTAGCCTAAATCCCAGGCTCAATCTCAAGCACGGAGAATCGAATCAGATTTTCTAGAAGCTCATGGATCCCTAAATGGAAACTGGGGGTTTGAATGGACAAATGAAATGCTGAGGGCCCAACCATACTGTCTAGTCCATGGACTGAGAATTATAATGTAAAGGCACTTAAAAAAAATGTGTTTGAAATTTATTTATACTCTACTTACTTTCAAAAGAAAGTGAGATGGAGATGACCAATGACGTTAGGCTCGTGGATTACAAGTAAAGCAAAAGATTTGTTGAGCTTTTTGGAAACTAAGAATAGATCTAGTTGTCTGAAAATCTCTACTAAGTTCTGGTTTGAACATCTGTAGGAGGATAAGACTTCTGTTTACTTCTAGAACTAGATGTCAAGACAATCAATAGTGATTTAAAGCAGCTGCTTCAGGAGAAATGTCAAATTTTTTTGCTCTTTAAAAATGGTAATAGAAAATTTAAAAATCTGTGAACTCTTTTCAACACCTTCACTCTTCTGAAATCCAAAATTACTAGTATAAATAAAGAATGCAGTGCAATTCAGGCAAATTCACAGACACTTACTGGCACACCGTTCATTTGCAGCAGAAAATGAAGCAAAGTTGGCAGGATACACAACGGGCTATCTGCTAAGGCACTTGAAATCCACATGTTTGCGTGGATTCCTGGCATGTGATATGCAGTGGCAAACCATGGTCATCCAAGAGCCTGGCTTAGATACTCATCACCCTATAAACCTTAAATTTATTTCACACCTGGTTTGAAACATGGAAATACTATCAACTTGTTTTGCCAGATGGATATGGCAAAAATTACAGCATATTGTACAAAGTTAATGATCAGAGTAAATCCACTTCTCAAATTCACTGGACATCTGTAATATGTAAAAAAATGTGAAATCTACTTCAGAAAGGAACCTGATGATGTCCTCAGAAGTCCTTATCCTTTTGACCAGAGAAGCACAAACTAGGAATGGAGAAGCTGTGGTCCCAAGATTGGTTTTCCCAGAGTTTTCCGTTCTCCCCTCAGAAACTATCCTAGGCAGGTGGGGCTATCCATGCTATAATGACTTTGCTACTTTCTCTCAGAAAACAATTCTACAAGCGAATTGCTTTTATTATGAAAAGTGTATATCTGGACTGAACTTTAAGGGTATTTTGAAAATTCACTGTGGTGATATATATATATATATATATATCTTAGGAGGTGGAGAAAAGAGGAAGCCAGTAAGAATTATTTACTAATGCTTTGAGATTGTCTGTGGTTTAAGCAATTAACCTTTTAATTTTTTTCTTCAATTGGGGTACTATAAATAACCACAGCAGTGTTATATTCACAGTGTAAGTAGAAAATACAAGTAATGGAAAACATCATATTTCCCCACCCTCCAGCTTTCCTCTTTCATGCACTAAAAAGGCTGTACAGGGTAGTGGTGAAGAGCTTGGATCTAGACCACAGCCTGACCCGTGGTTGTGCCTTTGCTAACTGGTGCTGTCCGATAGATGGCAAACTTTCCGTGCCTAGACTTCCTTATCTGTAAAATGGGGATAATAGCTGCCTGTGTTAGAGGCATGGACTGTTAGAGGATTTAGTGAATTAGTACATGGAGGGCATTTAAAGCAGTCAGCACTATTTAAGCATCAGCTGTAATTATTTGTGAACTTTCAGATACATTTTTGTATTAGAAGTTTAGTTGGAATCCCAAGATAGCTAAATCAACATGTACTTCCATACTATATGTTTGCAGACAAGAGTATTTGCTTTGAAAAGTCATTTAACTGTCTTATTAAAAGATGAATAGCATACTCTTAGTTAGAAGTAATTTAGGATATTTTATCAGGAGTAGTCTTTGTTCTGTACAAACATTCCAAAATGTATACTATTTGTGGGTTCTACAATTGATTTAACAAATATTTATTGAGTACCTGCCATGTGTAAGGCACTGTTCAAGCCTGGGGTTAATGTGTGTGTGTGTGTGTGTGTGTGTGTGTGTGTACACAAAATTGTTGCTTACATGGAGCTTATATCCTTTCAGGAGGACACCGACAGTAAGTAAACATTATATGGCAGGTGGTGATAAGTTCTATGAAGAAACATAAAGCAAAGTCAGGGTAGAGAGTAGGCTCCTGCAGGGAACGCCTCTCTGATAAGGTCACATTTGAGAAATGAGCTAAAGAAGTGAGGGAATGAGCCACGCAAATATTTGGGAGAAGGAATGTTCAGGAAGAGGGTACAAGTGTCAAAGCCCTGAGGTGGGAGAATGCTTGGCATATTAAAGGAATGACAGTGTGGAATTTAAACTCAAGGAGTTTGTCTCCAGAGCCTGCACTCCATATTCCTACATTATCTTCTGCACTCTCCCCCGTCAACTGCTTCATACAGGAAGAGTATGTGAAAAAAATCATCGTCACAGTTAAATATAAGTTATGTAGACTTAACATTTGTTGTTCTGTTGACTTACACATGGTTTCCAAATCAAATTTGACTTTCCCTTTTCAAAAGCCGCTGAGACTAGGAAGCAAAAAATATTTAATTAAGAGCGGCAACTGGGACATTCTGAAATTCTCCTTTGCCTAGCAATACCCCGAGTCTAGGATTTTTGTGTAAAACTTTGCGTGCCTATGTCTTTCTCTGGGGCAAGTGCTGGTCCGTGAAGAGTCTCTGGACCCAATCAAAGTTAAGATTCCCCACATCAGCAAACAGTGTTTTAGAACCTAGAAATATTTTTGTTTTTAAAAAACATCTCAAATGAGCAAAAATGTAACTGAAAAATAAATGTGTTTTTTTTTTTTAATATTTTTTTATTGGGGAAGGGGTACAGGACTTTATTGGGGAACAGTGTATACTTCCAGGACTTTTTTCCAAGTCATGTTGTTGTCCTTTCAGTCTTAGTTGTGGAGGGTGCAGCTCAGCTGTGGGTCCAGTTGCCATTGCTAGTTGCAGGGGGCGCAGCACCATCCCTTGCGGGAGTCGAACCTGCAACCTTGTGGTTGAGAGCCCGCGCTCCAAACAACTGACCCATCTGGGATGCAGCTCAGCTCAAGGTGCCATGTTCAATCTTAGTTGCAGGGGGCGCTGCCCACCATCCCTTGAGGGACTTGAGGAATTGAACTGGCAACCTTGTGGTTGAGAGCCCACTGGCCCATGTGGGAATCGAACTGGCAGCCTTCAGAGTTAGGAGCATGGAGCTCTAACCGCCTGAGCCATCAGGCCGGCCCAATAAACATGTTTCTGATGGTCTTACTTTGAAAAGGGAAGAGTAGAAGAAACTAATTGCTTTTTTTTTTTTTTTTTTTTTTTTAGGTTTTGTGGATATGTCACCATGTAGAGAATAATTACTAATTAACTGAAAGCTGAAGACTTAAATTTGGAAGAGCTTATTTTGAAGACACATTGTAAAGAGTAGCAGATATCTTCATAGAAAAGCAGCCCCCTGGCTAGAGGAATATTCTGAAGAACATGTACAATTGAGTATGATTATAAGTTTTCTACCTCTGAGGCAGTGCCAGAAATTCTGGGTAAGGAGAATCTAAATTAGTGATTATAAAGTAAAAAAGTGTGTTATTTGGGTCCCCTGAGAAGCATCCTTGATGGGATTAGATGTGAAAGGATTTTATTAAGGGAAACATTTGTGTGAGAGAAAATGAGGAAGGAGCAGAATAAACTAGGAGAGCCACCAAACTGTGATGCAAGTCAGAATCAAGGAAGGAGACAGACAGGAAGTTTTGGTGGAAATGTCCTAGACCACCTACAGCCTCAAGTAGGTCCAGCAAGGCTGTCAGGGAGTCCTCAAGCCAAAGTCATGGGCCAGTGAAACCCATGTCTCCCAGGACCGAGCCTGTCTTGGTACTTAGTGTCCCTGCAGCACGCAGCTGTTGGCTGGGACCATCCTGCTGAAAGCCTGGCCTCAGCCCAAACTCAGGGTTGCCATGTTGGGGCCCTTAGTCAATTATGCTGTAGCTGCTGCTGGAGAGGTGCAGTCACATGCCACAGAATAGGTATCTGAATCACCCAGGAGCTGTCTCTCTGCATTTTCCACAAATTCTAACCCCAGCCCCTCCACTCCGACTCAAGGCGTCATTAGCAGCCCTGGGAGCCTGCTGCCCAGGGGAGAAGCACTGCCCAGGCAGCCAGAAGCTGGAAGGGGGTGTGTCACATCCCTCGCGTGTTCTGAGGTGGTGAAAGGGGTTGAGACCCTGGGAAATAGAAAAATATCTTCTGTTTTGATGGTTGTTTTAGGACTGCATTGTTGGGATTGATTTTTTATAAATGGCTTACTAAGGATTTGTGACTTAGCTGATAAATTGCTATGTCTGTATCTCTGACTTCTTCTAAAACTTCAGAAGACAAAGTTATTTAATGAACAGTAGTCATAGTCATATATGGTCGGAGCCCATTTTCTGTAGTCCCAAGATCATTTCAGCAAAAGACAAGTTCGAGTGCCTGCTGGTGTATGGTAGCTCCAGAAGATTACGCTGTGGCGAGCTGCATGGCAGGGGGTTTGAGCCCTCCATCCCTCCCACACACACCTCAGTGACCCCCCTCACTTTCTGCTCCTCCTCCTCACTGAACACTCTCCTCTCACACTGTTTCGGTGAAGTGCTTCCCACCTACTACAGTGCTCGAGGCTCTCTTTTTCTACTAGGGATCTGACCTAGAGTAGAACAGTGGATTATAAGCATCTCCTCTGAATATGAGTGCCCCAGTCCTGCATTTCAGATGTTATATGCAACAAATGCTAAGTGGGTTCTATTGGCCATTATTTTAAATGGGAAAAACTGTAATGGCTATTGGTCAATGCTGATGCATTTCCTGAAATGTCACTTTACACAGTAAAAAGTCTAAACATAATAAACAAAATGTCTTGTGTTCGGATGTAAATTGCTCAAACCATCACATTCTAATTACTCCAAAAATTAATGCCATTATTAACTAGTGATTGCTTTGTATGCAGTCATGTGCAGTTTGCATGTCCTATGTAGCTGTGCTAGTTCATTTTATGTGTCAACTTCACAGGCCTAAGAGATGCCCAGACATCTGCTTCTGCGTGTGTCTGTGAGGGTGTTTTTGGAAGAGTTTATCATTTGATTCAGTGGACTGACTAAAGAGATCCACCCTCACCAATGTGGGTGGGCATCATCCAATCCAATGAGGGCCTGAATAGAACAAAAAGGCATAGACATATTGTATGAACACCTTTATATGGCATATTCAGAATAAAGAAACAGAAAATAGATTAGTGGTTGACAAGAGCTGGAGGAGGGGCAAATGAGTGATTGCTAATATGTACAGCGTTCCTTTTGGGGTGACAAAAATGTTCTGGAATTAGTTAATGGTGATGGTTGCACAACCTTGTAAATATGCTAAAAACCACTGAAAGCAAGAGGCATCCTACCAGGAAACTGTTGACTGGGAAGATGTCTATGGAATATACCTGTACTGCCTTGCATTGACCGCTCCTTATTTTCTAGTGGAGTATGTACTAGACTTCGTTTATGAACCTTCCCAGATTTTCTCAGAGGTCTCAGGCTTTCTGCTCAGTGATGACCCTCTGGGAAAACTGCCTGCATGAACCAGAATCTTGTAGGCTGTGGAGAGGAGATTTTGACTACTCTTGGAGGGAGGCTCTCAACGAGCTCACCTCGGAAGTTGTGTTTTCACCAGTTTGGCAGCAGGGCTCCCTGACCCCTGTGCTCATAGCACAACTCAGTAGCACCACACCCACACTCCTTTCGTCTGCTTCCCTGGGGCATCATTGTCACAACTGAGGCACAACGCTGCAGGAGCTTCTTAGCATCTGTCACAAGCACTGGTGTGACCACGCAAGCCATGAGACTGCAGGTAGGCAGGCGGGAGTGTTTCTGCTTCTTGCCCTGGTTCCTGCCGCCTCTGAGCTATAGCTCCCTCCCTCAGAGGACGCCCCCTCTGCTGACATACTAGGCTTTGGCATGTCCAGCAGCTGCCCAGAGGGCCAGGTCACACTGGCAGGTATGGGGGAGTTAGTGCCCCTTGGGGGGAACTTTTCCAATTAGAAAGCATAGATGTGAAGCAGGCGAACAAATATTTGTCTCTTCTCCCTCCCCTTCCTCCCATGAATTGTTCTGAGATGCAGTGTCTCCATACAGGTGCTTGAGAGGTGAAGTTCATGACTGAGCACCCAGCTGTGTTTTGTGGTATAGATGTGGCCAGGTGGGAGTGGACCACTTTGTATTTGCTTCCCCTCTTTTCTAGATTCCCTTGCCCCTTGCTCTTGCTTCTTGGTATTGCGCCCCAACTCCAACCGTAAAGTGTGTGTATTACTTTTGCCTGAGGCTCTAGGGGAAGTAGGATAACACAGTACATCACTTTCCTTACAAAAAGAACATAACCTGTTGAGAGCAAGGACTAGCACACACTCGGGGGCGAAGTGGAGGAATGTTGGTGCCTAACATAATATGGTATCAAGACATAATAAATAGATTTGGGCCAATAAGGCTGCATAGTTCACTTCCTTGCCATTAGACAAAGCCACCACTTCATTTTATGTGGTGTGCAAATTTGCATTTTGTAAACAAAATTAAAACTTTGCAGCACAGCCACTGTGCTAATTTAAAAAATCCTATTGTAAACCAGCCTTTGAACCTCTGTGTACCACAAGTGAACAAGCAATAAGCATAACACAATCAAATAAAATAAAGCACACTAGCAAGCATTTAACCAAATTAATTTTGTCCTGAAAAATATTTACTTTTGGAGGATATTCACTTCAAAATTTGACTTGTGCAATTATTCAAAACATTTTTGGAGCCAGTAGCCTCCATTTGGTGTGTGGGCACCTCCTGTTAGCTGTCAGCGAGAGCCTCTCCCCGCCCCTGCCCCAGCTAACACCCTTGATGCTGCCTCGAAACCCTTGGAACAAGAATTGAGTAGATCAGGGCTTCTCAAACCTTTAAAGCCCATCACCCCATCCCCACCCTCCTCAGTGTGTGTCTTCGCATGTATACCTCCATGACACCTAGAGACAAGGAATGTTGCATTTCTTTAATATCCCAAATTAAAGCTGATTTGAGCTTTCTCCTCCACATGGTTGGTAACATATGAAATGTTGGTGATCCTTCTAGCCCCTTCCCTTTTTCTGGGATACATCCAGGAATATTTTATCCATTTGATCCTAGAGTCAGAGTGCTAGGACCTGCGAGATTTTCAGGGGCCTATGACAATGTTTAAAACCTGAAGGTTAATGAAGTTCACTTGTTTAATAAAAACTAGCCAATTTAAAATTAATGGAGGCTTAATTAATTTTTACACAATGTTCTATTGTTGCATATCTTTTAATAGTTAAATTTAGTATTAACCCAGTGACATTTGAAACAGTTCAAAAATTGTTTTACAATATGCACAATATTTTCCTCAGAAATTAGAGCCAAATATAAATGAAATGAGTTAGGCATAGAAAAATAATCTCAGAATCAAAATTATAAAAACAAAAAAATTGGGGGGCGGGGGAAGATTATAACAACTTTAAAGCAGCCATGTTGACTAGGGTTTTAGGGAATCTTGACTGGAAAAGAAGCCCTCCCTGAGGCCACCAGTGGCCTTGCCCCTCTAAAGCAGGACTTGCTTGCCTGGCTTTGTGCCCAGGCCACCTTGTACTACCCATCTGCACCCTGAGGCAGCGGATATCCTCTGATGGTAGCATTGATTGCCGCTGTCATAAGCTTGGGTTTCTGGGTCTGGCCTGGGCTCCCAATGTCATGACCTTGGTCCTCCGTCCTCAGGAGTTCACACAGCACCTCCACCTTGTGGCCCCTCCTCTCTGGAAACATTTTGTTCCATCCCTAGTTCCAGGCTTTTCTCTCTCATAGGCACAGACTTCCCAAACAAAATACCCTTGAATAAACTGCTGTCTCCCTCCAGGGAGCCCAAGGTCCAACGTTTCTTCCTCACAGAGAGGAAGAGGAAAATTATTTCTTCACTTTGTTTTTCTTCTAAGACTACAAGAGCAAAACATTACAACAATTAAAATAAAAAAAGGAGGCTTTAAAAATATGCTTTGTCAAACCACATCTCCCTCTTCCTCTCATCCAATTCTTATTATGCTGTTTTTCTCTCCTCTTCTTCCCTATTCCCAACAAGAATTATCTGTGTGAAGATGAGGCTTTGTTGTTCAGTAACTGTTAATCTTTAGGATGAATCATAAATAAGAATGTACTCTCCTCCCAAACCACAGGATATTTTTGTTGAAAGTTTACAGATATTTTAAAATTAGATCCAAACATATAATCACAGCAATCAGGCCTTCTCTTTGACTTCTAACTGGGTCTCATCCAGGAAGCATGGAGACATTTTCACTGACTTGTAAGTGTTTACAATCACAATGGAATGATATTTCATATGTTATGTCCACTCACAACTAGACTGAAGACAACGAGCTGCCGCTGAGCCTCTGGAGGGGTGGCTGGATGGCTCAGTTGGTTAGAGCACGAGCTCTCAACAAGGTTGCCGGGTCAATTCCCACATGGGATGGTGGGCTGTGCCCCCTGCAACTAAAGATTGAGGACGGCGACTAGACTTGGGGCTGTGCTGCGCCCTCCACAACTAGATTGAAGGACAATGACTTGGAACTGATGGGCCCTGGAGAAACACACTCAATATTCCCCAATGGAAAAAAAAAAAAAAAGACATATGTCCTGCAAAAAAAAAAATAAATAAAAGTAAATAAAAAACAACAACTCCACATTAGTTTATTAGTGAGAAATAGTGAAGTCACCAACAGCAAGTTCTGATTTTTTTTTAATTGTAGTAAAAAACGCATAACATAAAATTTACCATCTTGACCATTTTTAAGTATAAAGCTCAGTAGGTTAGGTATGTTCACATTGAACTTTTTCATTTAGCAAAACTGAGACTCTATACCCATTAAGAACAACTTCCCATTACCCCCTCCCTACAACCTCTGGCATCCACCATTCTACTTTGTTTCTATGAATTTGACTGTTCTAGATAACTCATATAAGTGGAATCATAGAGTATTTGTATTTTTGTGACTGGCTAATTTTATTTAGCACAATGTCCTCAAGATTCACCCATATTGTAGCTTGTGTGACAGGATTTCCTTCCATTTTAAAGCTAAATAATATTCCAGTGTATGTATATACCACATTTTATTTATCCATTCATCTGTCATTTGGGTTGCTTCTACCTTGGCTATTGTGAACAGTGCTGCTATAAACATGGGTGTATAAATATAAATTATAAGTTTTGAGGCATCCTTTCCTATTATGATGATGGATTTGACTGGATTTAATCATATTGTCTTAACCATACTTCTGATCTTGTTCCTCTTTTGCAACTGCCAGCCTCTCTGTATAGCGATGACATAATATAAACTTATTGTTCAAGTTCTTCAAAATACAGTGACAAGTGACCCATCCTGCTTTATTTCCTGCTAGCTCTTTAAGCTTTCCTCTTTTTGAAACACTGTGAGCAAACAGAATGGTGCCACTTCTTCTTTCTGGAAGTCTACACCCCCTACCTTACCCCGCTCTTTCTGTGTGTCCAAATCCTTCCATCCCAAATCCTTCCATCTCCTGCATCATGAAGTCTTCCTGACCTCTCCAATCGGATATAACTTCTTTCTCCTAAAAAATCCCCATAATGCCTTGTGTTAGTTAGGGTCTTATACTCCGCCCTACATTTATAAGAGTTGCCTATAAACTTATTGTATCTATTCAGCCAATTCATTTTCATTGGGTGCTCACTATGTGCCAGGCACTGTTTTAAGCACTTCCTGTATACGCGTATTAGCTTCTATAATCCTTAAAATGACCCACACAGTGGTATGATAGTTATGTCTATTTTACTGATGAGAAAATTGAGGTACAAAGAGGTTAAATAACTTGCAAGTCGCACAATGTGTTTTGGGTGGTAAAGATGGGCGTGTGATTTGGGGGTAGAAGTGTCAAGAAATCAACATGGCAGTAGTGAACCCTGGCATAAGGAGAGCCAAATGAAGAACAACGATTTCTTCCATTATGGAAGGGCTGCCAGCCCCTTTTGCCTGACTTTACAATGGGCAAGTTCAGCAGGAAGTATATCTTGCATGCTTACGTTTTTGTCAACAACATTTGTCAATCTGTAGTATATTTATGAGTGATTGTATGTTAAAGAACTGCCTTTTTCACTACAAACTCCATGAAGATGGGGATTGTATTAATTTTGCATGATTTCTAGTACAGTGTCTCATACATGAGAGGTGCTGAATAAATGATAAATTTATAAAGAGATGAATGAATAAATGAATGAGTTATATTCTATAGTGCTTTGAGGATAGTGGTAAAAATAGTTGAAAAATGTACTCTGGGTGTACTGCAGATTCTGGTATGCATAGAAGAATAAAAAGCTTACTTGCCCATTCTAGCCATGATGTAAAGGCACAAATTACAAAGGAAAACGTAGAATTAGCTTTATAAAAATAAAATATAAATAACAAAGCACAAAATAAAACAAAGCTTCTTAAATTAAGCATCATAAACAATGGAAAGGTTAATAGCAAAGGTTAATAAAATATTTACAACTTGAATAACAGCCTTAATAATAAAAAAAATTTTATATTTCAGAAGAAAAAAGACAAATATCCTAGTAGAAATATGGACAAAGGACACTGACTTTGTAAAGATACTTGTTGTTGCAGAGAATTTCCCTGTGTCTGTAATGAAAGCATGGTCTTAAGACAAGGTGAACAATCATGCACAATAAAAAAAATTTCTGAATGGCCTTTAATGCTGTCTATCTGTTAGTAAAGTCAATTTTCAACTTTCAATGGGTGGGTTATTCTTTGACTTTTCTTTTTATTGCTTTCCAGGATTCAAAGACACATTGATTAGTTTCACTTATTACCTGCAATAAGAAAAAGAATTTGAGTGGGGCTGAAGTAATGATTTTAGAATAACTATCTTCATTCATTCATGAACAAATATTTACAGTATGCCTACTGTGTGCTAGGCATTTTGTTAGGTGCTGGAGTTGCAATGAAAAGCAAAGCAGAGACAGCTCCTGCCCTCATGGAGCACATAAAGTATATATAGATAGAGTGGGGGGTAAAAAACAGTAATTCTTAAAAATCACAAAAAATGTATATTTACAACTTTCATGAGCACTCTGAAGTACAACTTGCCATGAAAGGGGGCAAAGGGAACTTCACTTAGATGACAGAGTTAGGAAGGGCTCTTGAGAGAATGATGTATGAGCTGAGACCTAGGGGATAATAGTTAACTAGGAAGTGTGTGGGTGGGAGAGTGGGCTTAGGACAGGTGAGCATTCTAGTGGCAGCAGCACTCCCGTGGCTCTGGGGTGGGGGGCAGTCCCACTCTTGTGACACTGGGCTGTGATATCCTGAGCATCCCCACCCCACGATCAAAGAGGCCCTGCCCTTTAAAATTGAGGAGGAACCAGCCCTGCTGCCTGGGGTTGTGGTGGGAGTGGCAGCCCCCTTGATCTCGGGATTGCCTTCAGGGTCATTTTTCTATTTTCTTTGATAATAGAAAATGCAAGTTCACAGTCAGATGGCTGTATTGTCTTGTCCTGTAGAATCCCAGAAGTCCAATAATAGCCTTCTTTCATTCTGTCATGTTTTTTCTGTCCCCTTTAATCTCAGCTGGCAGTGTTTCTCCTGGCATAATCCCATCTCTCAATTGGGCACCTGCTGAAGTGGCTGATTAAATTAGAGGTTCACACCTCATCTACACCCTTAGTGTTCTCTTCAGAACAAGCTTTCTCACTTTTTGCAATATGGATTGACTGAGAATTTTCCAAATCTTCAAGTTCTGCTTCCTTTTTGTTTAACATTTCTTTCAATTTATTTCTTTCCTTTTGCATTTTACTATAAGTGATTCAGAGAAATCAAGCCACTCCTTTAATACTTTGCTTATAAGTCTCCTCAGCTAAACATTCAATTTCATTGCTTGCAAGTTCTACCTTCCACAAAACACTAGAACACTATCAAAATTCAGCCAAGTTCTTTGCCACTTATAACAAGGATCACCTTTCCTCTGATTTTCAGTAACATTTACCTCATTTCCATTTGAGACCTCATCAGAATGGCTCTTAACTTTGTTAAGATATGTCCAAACCTGGAGAATCTTTATGAGTTTATTTGAACCAAACTGACTATACTTGCCAGGAAGCAAAATCTCAATGAATTGAGAAAATGCTCCAAAGAAATGGCTGTTTTGCAGTTTATTTTATACATTAAAATAAAAGGAGGAGACGTAAGGAGAGTTACATGAAATCCATTGGTGGTAGATTAAGGGGGCAAGAGAAAACAAAATGGGGAAACCTCTGGGATTGGATAAAAAGTAAAACAGAGAGACACTTACTTGCTTTACATTGGTGGGTACAGGACAGTTAACATTTACAGCACATAGAGACGGTATTCAGGGAACAAGATCAACATGAGGGGTTCTGTGGTCTCATGCTCTGGTGCCAGCAGTTTATGTCTTGAAGGGTCTGGGAAAGATTACTCTGACATTTCAAAGAAATGTTATTTCAGATGCAAAAAGACACTAGAGAAGCTCACTTAAGGTGAAGATTGACCCTTGTCAAGGACACTATAACCCCAGGATGTCATGACCCAAGTTTAGTTGGGAATTTGTATGTTCAGACCATCCTGTCTTGTTACTTTCGGTCTTTGAATTTGTAAGTCCTGCCCTGTAGGCCTCTGCTGAGCTCATCAGGTTTAGTATGGGGCCCCCTGTTAATTCACAACATTTATATTACTATCAACATTCTGTTCGTGATGATATGTGCGTATGTGTTCTCTAAAATAATGAAGTCTCTCTTCTTTCCTTTCTGAGCTCTCACCAGAATCACCTTTAATATCCATATTTCAACCAACGGCCCCTTTAAGGAAATCTAGGCTTTTTCTAGTATGCACCTGAAAACTCTTCTGGCCTCTACTCATCACCCAGTTCCAAAGCCACTTTCACATTTTTAGGTATTTGTTATAGGAACACCCGTTCATGGTACTAAAATTTGTATTAGTCTGCTCTGGCTGCCAGAGATTGCTATATATGGGGTTAGATTGGTACTAGACTTACCAGGGTGATCACTTTGTAAATTACATAAATGTCTAATCACTATGTTGTACACCTGAAACTAATATAATATTGTATGTCAACTGTAATTGAAAAATAAAAAATAAATAAAATACCATAGACTGGGTGGCTCAAACAACAGAAATTGATTTTTTCACCATTTTGGAGGCTGGAAGTTCAAGATGAAGGATCAAGATTGAGGTTGGCTGATTCAGTTTCTGGTGAGTGTTCTCTTTCTAGTTTGCAGATGGCTGCCTTCTTGCTATGTCCTCATATGGCCTTTCCTTGGTGTGTGTGGTTGTGTGTGTGGTTGTGTGTGTGTGTGTGTGTGTGTGTAGAGAAAGAGAACACACACACAAGAGAGTGCATTCTCTGATGTCTCTTCTTATAAGGACACTAATCCTATTGGATCCCATTCTATGACTTCATTTAACCTAACTAACTTCCTTAAAGGCTCCGTCTCCAAATGCAACCACACTGAACGTTTGGGCTTCAACATGTGCATCTGGTGCGGGTGGGGAGGGATACAAACATTCAGTCCATAACGGATGGCAATAGATGTATTGGGCAGGTTTGGAAACTTCTAGGGTGACAAGATGAAGTTAGAGAAAAGGTCCTTCAACCAAATCTTGAGAAAATTTAACAGTTACTAGGGTATGCTTTCTTCCTCCTTACTTATATTTCCTTTAAAAATTTTTTACTCTAAAATTAAAATTGTGTTCATTTTTTAATAGTTAAGCTCATTTTACTAAAAATAAAAATCTGATTTGCTCTTATTTCTATAATCTTACATCTACCCTCTATCATGTATCTTATCCCTGAGGTAAACTACTTAAAAATGAGACTATTTGTTTTTGGGTTATTTCAAATAGTTTAGTAAATTTTCTTTAGTTCTAATTTATTTGCTTTGGTTGGTTCCATTGGTCAAAATAAAACAATTCAGTACATTAATCTGCAAGGTGAGCAAGGAAATAGAACATTTAATTGCCCATCCACAGAATTCTTTACATATTGTGTTGCTTCAGAGATTTTGCTAGTCTCTAAATAAAGATTGTGAGAAACATTAAAACATAATGAGCCTTCACAGTGTCTATCATTACATGGTATAGATGATAATAATTGAACAAATGCATTATCAGGTACAAAGGGAGCAGAAGGAAATGAGATCGGAAGACCAAGGGAATATCTGGAAGAATATCTAAAGATGTTTGTCCATAAGATAATTACATGATTTTTTTTTAAACAGAAGATTTCCTTCAGGAGCAGAAACTGTTCTGTGGTTAGGAAAAATTTGGCAAGGAGATATGCTAAGAGGTTGCTGGATAGAACTGGAAAAACAAAACAAAACAAAAATAAGATTGCAAGAGAGACCGGAAGAAGAGGATAAAGTCCTGAGGATGAGAAAAAAAAAGATATAAATAGGAAAAAAATAAAAACTAGATTCAATCTCAAAGTGATATGCTTGTTATTACCTAATTCCCTTCTCCCCCCAATCTCATGGACAAAGTAAAAACAAAAAATGCAGAAAGAGAGATTTAGATTAGTTGTAAGGAATATTATCTGATAAAAAATTTGTTAAACACTGTAATAGGCTCACAAAAGAAAGTCCAGAATTTCTTTCTTTAGGTATTCTTAAAAGAAAAAAACAATCTTGTTTTCACTTTTCCTGAAATATGGCTCCATTCTGATAGACTTGAGGAGATATAAATTAAAAACAAATAGAAAATGACTAGTCATTCTTCACCATTAGGGCTCTGATGTTATAAAAAATAGTAATAATAATAAACAATTATTCTCTTTCTCTCATCATTTAACTGAGCATTCATTTCCTCAGTTCTTTCTAGTAGATTGTCTGAAAAAAATTATAATGAGTAGTATTTGTTTAATGCCATGGCATAATCTTTGGATGTGAATGAAATGCAAAGTACCACTAGAGAAAATTTAGAGTGAGAAACCATATAGGCCAACAGACTAATTAGACCAATGTGAGTGATTATTTTGAGGTTTCCTTTTAATGTCACATGAAGGAAACAAGCAGCAGGCCAGGATACATGTTATATCAGGGTTCGGTGGAGGAAGGAAAAAAAACACTCTAGGTACTTCAAGTAGAATTATTTAATACAGGGAATTAGGTAACACAAAAGCATTCTAAATCTCTAAATAGCTGAAGTTAAGGGGATGTCATTAGGCAGCTGCCCCGCTTTCACAAAGCTAGAGATTAGGAAGGAGAACCTGAAATTAGACATTCAAACATTCAGTTTATCAGAGCTTGACCACTGGATACAGCATTGATAGGAAGAATGCTTTCTGCCTCCCTTCTGCCTTCCAAATGTCACACAAGTTCATCTCATCAGTGGAACCTAAATTATATCCAAAATTCCAGCTGCAAAGAATTCTGGGAAAGGTAGCTTTTATTCTTCCATTTCCCATGATTGGGAGAATATTTAGAAGGTGGTAGTGATGGCAGTTGAGGTCCAACAGACAATATCTAGAACACATATATTCCTTCAGCAAAAAAGAGTTTTGCCAGCCTGTTGTTAAACACAGGCATTATTAAAATTAATTATATAAACTTATAATTAATAAACTATATTAAAAACAAAGGTGATAAATATTCAAAACTCATCACTTCCTAATTATTTTACTACATTTTAATATTATTTATGCTCTTGAATTTATTCACATCCATTGAATCTGCATGATAGAAATACTATATAATATTGTGCTATGATCAACTCCAAGTTCACATTCATCGATATAGCTTGAAATCAGCCATGATGGGAGTATTTATACCAAGAAATTGGCAAACACTGCAAATCGGGCCAATCTGGGTCACAACCCTCCCCCCCCCCCCCCCCAGCAAGTGGTTAAACATTTACTGGCACATCACTGGTTAAAAGTATTAGAAGAGTTGTGTAATTTGAATTCAAAGAAATATTTGTTGTACCTGACTTTGGTTGGTTTCTGTCAGTTGTAATCTTAGAGATTATAGTATTCAATTTCAGTATTTAAGTCATCTGGTTAACCTCTGGGATTTCTAGGGCCACAGGGTCCAAAGAGTCTTCTCCAGCTCTACAATGGGTATAGGGGTCTGTGATGATGGAAACCCTTTAAAATTAGGGTATCATTTGAGAAATATTTGTGGAAGTAAACAGTGTGGGAGGGAGGGATGTGTGTTTGAGTTGCTGGAGAGAAGTGGGAAGCCTTTTAATGAGTCTCTCACCAGCGCAGCTATGGCTGGAGACAAGGGATTGAACAGCTACTTTACAAACAATGCAATAGTGAACTAAGGGTTATGGCCACAGTGTAAGAAGTTATAGGCAACTTGGGCTCATGTAACAATGAATGCATGTTGTAGGAAGCAATATGGAAAGAGGAACTCCAAGTGCCATGCAAATGGGACATGTGTCGTGTCGTGTCTTTACCTCTGTATAATCTCAGATCATGTGATTATTTTGTCATAACAATCTTTACTTGAAATATCGTATGATATATAGGAAGCAACCCCCAAGTTATACGCTGTGTGACTAAAAGATTTTCTGGTAGGCCCATCAAGCATCCCACCAAGATAAAAACAGAAAGGTTTTGTGAATAATCTTATATTCAAATTACGCAGAATACACAATTTAATCTTTCTATCAGTGTCCCCAGCATAAAACAAATGTTTTCAACAGAAACAATTTGGGGAACACAAGAAAACTGAAGTAAATCCAAACAAAATAGTATTCTCAGGCTGCTCAGAGAAGTCACCAGAAGAATTTAGATAGAATGGGATGTTACCGTTAGAAAACTTGGTATAATACAAATGAACATCAAGTATGGATTAACGCCAACAATTCTCAAGGACCCTGTTCTTACTGTTCTGCCAGACTACCAGAGATAGTTGTGTTTTTGATGCTGACAGTTATTTTTTGTTCTTTCAGAATTGCTCTAAAGAAAAAATAATCCCTACCTCTTACAGGGAAAGAAAATTTTATCTTCCCACCCAAGCTATTTCTTGTCAGCATCAGATCCATTACAAGATGATTACTCAACTACTCACGACGCTTTGTATTGCAAATTAGCTAGAATGTTGATGTATGTTAATTAGGATAAAGAAATTTAGGTAATGTTTTAGATTAACATTATAATATAGGAAGCTTGTCTGAAGATTATCAGAGAGAAGCCTAGGGCAATTAGATGAAGATTTTTAGGATAGGTATGGTTTATATAAACAGAGTTGGTGCAATGGTACACTAATTTTATTTAGAAAACAAGTATTCTTGATATATCTGTGTAATTAATATCAAAACTTAGGTTGTTAGAAAAGGACCTTGTGCTTTTGGAGTCCAGTGAAATAAAATCATATATTACACTATAGCATGATTGATATTTGTCACAGATACTTCTCCATTTGACAGAACATCTGAGATATTAAAATTATAAGTCCAGATATACTATTGTACTTATATAAAATGATGCATTAATTTTCTTAGTTGTACTATTAAAAGATTCATTTTCACTTAAAGGGCATTTAAAGCAGAAGATTTATTATTAAATTTTGTATCTAGAAAGTTTTTATGAGAAACACTGAAAACTTAATGTGGTTTAATAGTTATGCTCAAAATTAACCATTTATCAAAAGGATCAATATTGAAAGTCACTTTTAAGATAAAATTTATAATTGTCCCTTACATTAAGGAGTTTTGATCACACTGTTTGTGGGAGTATAAATGGGAAAAATGTATTTTCAAAAACCATTTGGCCCTTAATTGTAAAGCTGAACATTTTTATCCAGTAATTTCACTCCTAGATATAGAGTCTAGAGAAACTTTTGTGTATATGCACCAAGAGATAGTACAAAAATAATTAATGAAATCATTGATCATAACACCGAAAAACTGGAAACTCAAAAATCCATAGAAGGAAGATGAATACATAAATTATAGAATAGTGACACAGTGGAATATTGTATAGCAGTGAAAATGATTGAATTATTTGCAACATGGAAGGATCTGGAAATATTTCACTCAATAGAATACTGAGTGAAAAAACAAGTACCAGAGGACTATATGCACTAAGACATCCTTTTTATAAAGCTCAAAACTAAAAAATATAAGACTTAGTGATGTAGACATATGATGTCATTTCTTTAAAAGACTGGAAGATAAAACACAAAATTCATGGCAGTGGCTACTTCTGGAGAACAGGCCGGGAGGTAGGATGGGTACGAAGATGGGTCCCAGTCCAGTTGTTAGGTCAGGTGGTGGGTTCATAAGTGTTATACTCATGGTTGCTGTGCTTCCTAACAATACTTTCATGCACTCTTTAGTCTGGATAGTTTAAAAGGTTATATACACACAGGTGTATATCTGTAAAATATTAGTAAAAAAGTCATACTTAATACTCAGTACATATTTGTATGCAGATGGCAGGAACAATTTAAGAATACAAATCAAACTCATAATTGTGAAATTTAAAAATGTGTAGAGGCTTTCTCTATAAGTATAAAAGGCTCTTTTAAAATTTATTCCAGGGGATCTTTTTTAAACATTTTTTTAATTAGTTTCAGGTGTACAAAACAATGTAATAGTTAAACATTTACCATTTATATCCTTCACACAGTGACAACCTCCCTCCCCCTACCTACTACCCCTCTGACATCGCATACGGGGCCGGTGGGGTGGGGTGGTGCCGGATTTTTTTTTTTTTTAAGATTTGATTGGGGAAGGGGTACAGGACTTTATTGGGGGACACAGTGTGAACTTCCAGGTCTTTTCTTTTTTTTTTTTTTCCAAGTCAAGTTGTTGTCCTTTCAATCTTAGTTGTGGAGGGTGCCATTCAACTTCAAGTTGTCCTTTCAGTCTTAGTTGTGGAGGGAGCAGCTCAGCTCCAGGTCCAGTTAGCCTTGGAGAGAGGACGCGCTCCAACCAAATGAGCCATCTGGGAGCTCAGCAGCATCTCAGCTCAAGGTGCCGTGTTCAATCTTTAGTTGCAGGGGGCGCTGCCCACCATCCCTTGCGGGACTTGAGGAATTGAACTGGCAACCTCGTGGTTGAGAGCCCACTGGCCCATGTGGGAATCTAACAGGCAACCTTCGGAGTTAGGAGCACGGAGCTCTAACCGCCTGAGCCACTGGGCTGGCCCTGCCGGATTTTTTATTACATTCATCATTCAGAGGCTCAGCTGATAAGTCACTTTACCTTTGTAGTTAAGTGGTTAAACCAAAAAGAAAGGAGGAAGTCATGGAATAACATTATACAGGAAAATACATTTGTTATCAAACTCTGTTTTACAGGTTTCTTAAGCCTAAAAGCTACAACTTCTGAGAATCTATTATTTTTAAAAGCTATATTTTGTTCTTTATATACTTGTAAAGCTGGCATGAGTTAATTGCATAGTTGAAATGGTAATTACTTAGTAACTATTTATCACAATTAACGTATCTCATAAAAACCTAGGATTGCAATTAACTCTCTGTTCATTACCATGTCACTTGTAAGGTAACGTATTTGTATAATATACATTCTATGGTACTGTTTTCTCTCTTGTGAAATTCAGATAGTATTTTACTTTACCAACAAATCTTTTAGGCTTTCATGTAGAGATGAAGGACTTAACTTACAGTTGTCTTCTGTCCAGAAATATTCTCAATGGGTGAGGTAAATACTCATAGGGCTTGTCCCAAAGGCCAAAGTCAGAATTGGGGAAGAAGAGTCTGTGTATTCTTTTTGAGATTTCTGTAACAGAGAGCTATTGAATTGTTACCAGAGAAGTATAAAAATTAGACTAATCATCTCAGTATCACTGAGCAATCAGTGGATATTAGGGTTCTTCTGACCAGAAGAACCGAGTTTGAGTTCCCAACTTCTTATTTGCTGAATTCATTTACTATGTTTGTGTCCCATTTTTCCTTATGTTTATAAACAGAGATAATAGCTACTCTTCCTCAGAGGACTGTTTAAGAATGGGAATAAGTTGATATACATGAAAAATCTTTATAATCTTAATATGCAAATGTTTGTCTAACATTTAGTTTGTCTTTTTTATTTCCCAACTATATTAAAATTCACAGTAAACTATATCAAAAAGCTCATTTAGGTCTTTAAAATTACTACGTAAACTACATGAATTTCTTAAGAGAAATAAGAAAATGCCTACAGGGTCTGCTTGAAAAATCATTTTATTGATTTTCACACAAATGAACTACTTAGATGTAAATGTCAAAGCCTATCTCCACAGAATCCTCAAGCTATCTAGATTTATTAATCAAGGCAAGCCCTCCTTTTGCTATTCAACCTCCAGAGAGACCAGTGTGGTTTTTCTCTTTATTTAGGTATGGTGGAAACAGGGAAGTCATGCCTCTCATGATATCTGCTGCTATCATCAATACAGTAATGTTGCTGGGTGGACCGTTAGGTTTGGAATTGCACTTCTATTCCAGGGCCTAGTTTGACTTGTAGGTTTGGAATCTTGGTCAGGTTATTTGTAAGTTGCCTTTGTCATAGAGAAACAGATTCATGCACAGAGAGGCTGATAATGCACCCAATTTGCTAACTTACAGTATACGTATTGTAAACTCATCTTCATAACACTAATGCATTATTACCTCTGCTGTATAGTGCCTAAAGGCTTTTGAACTCATTATCTCATATGATTCATGACTTTTGAACAGAATGACCTCATTTATTTCTAAATGGTTTCTCTACCAGGTGGAAATTACAGAAAAGTGCAAAGCAGAACAGGAGACCCTATCTCAGTTGTCAAAATAAGATACTGTTAACAGTTCTTTATATTTCCTTCCTGTCTTTTCTATGCATGTTTATATAATTGAGTCATATTGTATATGCCATTTAAATGTCCAAGTTTTCATTTTTTTTTTCTGGTTGTGATGGTTTCCAAGTTTCTATGCCTTTTGCAAAAACTTTGAAAAAGTTGTAGAAAACAGACAAAAGTCCAAAGCATCAAATGAAAACCACATATAATTTACTACCGTATGTAGTTAACCACTACGAGAATTTTGGTGTATTTCCTTCCAGTATTTTACTTTATTATTATCATCATTATTTTTAAGAAACACAGTCGGGATCATACCGAGGCAGCAGTGCTTGGGCAGCCTCTACCCTCTAGTCTAGCGGACTGGAAGGTGCAGATCAGCACTCTTCTTCCTGGACAGGGGTAGCGAGAGTGACTATTTTCCTTTAAAGCTCCCTTGTTTCCGTATTCTAAGCTTATTTGTGCGTTGTTCTCTTCTTTCTCCAAAATCTTCGAGGTCACTGACACCTGCCCAGATTTCAACACGTTATCCTTGATGGCTTCTGGAAGCCCATACTCTCCCCTGCGGCCGTTCACATCTGTCTATCGCAAGCCTCCCGCTCCCACTTCACCTTCTGCGATGAGGAGGAAGTAGCAGCAGGCCGCTAGTTCGGAGATTTCAAACCGACTTTCAAACCTGAACAGCGGAGTCGGAGCCCTCGCCCCCCGGGGCTCCACTAGGCGTCTCTACATGTGACCAACGGTTGCGATTAGGTAAGTCCCCTGCTCCAAGGACGCCGGCCGCTGGCAGAGAGGCCAGCCTATCCTCGCCCCTCCCGAGGTTATCATCATCAGAACGCATTCCCATGTGGCTCCAATTCCTCAAATCCCGCCGTTCTCCGGAGGGTCTTTTCTCGTCGCGAGAACTCCCCAGGATCGCTCTTCGCCTCTCGGGAGAGCCGGGTAGGCCTCCGTACAGAACATTACACCAGGAGTCCGATCCCCGCCGCCTCGCTTTGCGAGCCGGGAGAAGTGCGTCCCTTCTCGCTTGCCTTATGCCGGGCGAGGCGGGGACCGCACTATTGTGACAACTGCCGGGGGGTTGGGGGGAGCTGACGCTCACGTGCCGCTCTCTGTTTTCCAGCTGGCAGCAGTAGCTCCCGGGAAACCAACGTTCAGACCATCAGGTCAAGATTACTTTGTCCTGGGAGTGCGCACAGGAGGAGGAACGACCATCCACTGGAGCTAGGCAGCGGACGCGCCCCTTTCCTCCCCTTTGCCTCGCCTGCACCACCCGGGGCTGCAAGCGCGCCAGCGGCTGCCGAGCTGCCTCAGCCTTTGACAGCTCGACCTGAGCACCTCGCGGCCTGGAGTCTCGGCTCAAGGGGCGGGGCGGGGCGGGGCGGGGCGGGGCGAGCGCGCGCGGGGCGGGGCGGGGTGAGCGCGAGTCTGGAGGCTCGGAGGGAGCGCGCGAGCCGAGCCGAGACGAGCTGAACCGGGAGGTGCTAGGGAGAGGCAGGCAGAGCCCGGCCGGCTGCCTGCGGCTCGGCGCCGACTGTGCTGCGTCGCTGGGCTCCGCTTACCCCCACCCCTGCTCAAGCTCCCGCAAAACTTTATTCTCTTGGGCCCTTCCCCCTGGGTGTCTGAAGGAATCGGAACACTCGGCCGGCTGTGCGCTCCCCTGCAGCAGCGGCGACCGAAGGACCTGCATCCCTTGCCCGCCGGGCTGTCGCGCCCGGCGCCTCCTCACCTGCTGATCGCTCCTCGGAGCCGCGAGGGGACACCCGCGGAGAGGCCGCGTGGGCGCCAGCGCCCTCGAACTCTTCCCCTCACCGCCGCAGACCCACCCGGCAACTTTAACTAGATTCCTGTCGCCCAGCCGAGGCACCAGCTGCCGCTGCCGCTGCTGCTGCTTACCGCCGCCGTCTCGGCCGCCGCCGCCGCCGCCTCACAAAGGGGCGCAGGGAGCGGAGGCGGCGGGCACCGGCGCGGGTGCGCAGGGCGCGGGCCTCTAGGTCGCCGAGGCCCGGAGACAAAAGGGAAACTGCCTCTGTTCGCAGACTGCTCCACCGCCTCCTGCCCGGCTCCGCGAGCCTCCTCCCCCCAGCTCGGCTGCTGCTCTGCCTTCCTCTCTGCGCGCCGTCCCTGCAGTGCTCCGGGACCCCGCAAGCCTTCGGGGCGCGCGTCGCTGCTGGTGTTCGGGCTCCAGCGATAATAAATGATAGAGGATACAATGACTTTGCTGTCTCTGCTGGGTCGCATCATGCGCTACTTCTTGCTGAGACCCGAGACGCTCTTCCTGCTGTGCATCAGCTTGGCGCTGTGGAGTTACTTCTTCCACACGGACGAGGTGAAGACCATCGTCAAGTCCAGCCGGGACGCCGTGAAGATGGTGAAGGGCAAGGTCGCTGAGATCATGCAGAACGATCGGCTCGGGGGGCTCGACGTTCTGGAGGCCGAGTTTTCCAAGACGTGGGAGTTCAAGAGCCACAACGTGGCGGTGTATTCCATCCAGGGCCGGAGAGACCACATGGAGGACCGATTCCAAGTTCTTACGGACCTGCCCAACAAGACTCACCCGTCCATCTTCGGGATCTTCGACGGGCACGGGGGCGAGGTAGGAATTCTCCAGGGCTGTGTGTGTGTGTGTGTGTGTGTGGGGGGGGGTGTAAACAACAGGACCTTGTGTGCGCGCCGGGGTAGGACTGGGTGCGAGGGGCGTGGTGATGACCTGTGCCCGGCTGGACAAAGCCACGACTTCCAAGTTGCCATAAACAGTGCTGGATCCAGACCTCTTGGGACGGAGGGTCCGTTCTGTGGGAGACAGGGTCATCCATCGCTTATTTCGTGCCTCATAATTGATGAGGTTTCCCAAGGCCAGAACCCAGCAAACGACTGTGCTAGTTATGCCGGGAGAGTGAATAGTTTCTAAAGTGAACTTTGGCCCGGCGTCCCAGCGCCGGTTTTAGGGTTTGAGACCGAGCTAGGCACAAAGACGGAAGACACTACCTTTGATTCTCATTAAGGAAAAGAGACACAAAATGCAGCGCCGAGTCATTGAGGGCTTAGTGAGGATGAAGGAAGCTGCGACTCCTTCCCGTCCCCTTGGCCCCGAGGGGGAACCCGAGGGGCCGCCCCGCGCGTCTTCCCAACTCCACTAACTTTGCAAGCGCAGTCGTTCCAGTGGACAGCAGTGCCTCGCTGGCCGCCTGCTTTGAGCTGGACCGCGGCGCGGGGCCGGAGATGGCGCTGGCCTTTGCAGAGGGGGCGATGCCTGCAGAGCCGCGGTGCCCAGATCTCGCCCCTGCGCCCTGGTCGGCGTGCGGCGCAGACGTCTCCCGGCTTCTAAACTCCTTCATTTGAGGTTCTTGTGGGAGCAAGAGGTGAGATTAGAAGACCGGTTGCGGCACTCCGGTTGCGCACCGGTGCTCCGATTTCCTGGAGGTCCGGGCGAGGATTGGCTCTGGTCCTTGGGCATCCGCCTAGGCCAGGTGAGTGGCAAATGTGGCTCCAGCGCCGAGCTCCAAAGAGCACAAAGCCAGCAACTTCATCTCTCTCATTTTGGCGGGTTGCAGTTTCATTGCTGCATACTCCTCCCCCACCCCCCATACTTTCTTACTTATATTCCCCCTGCCCGCCTTCCCCCACAGCCCGGTGTTCCCCCCGCAACTTTTCCCCCAACTCTCTTCTTGGCCCTTCTGGTCTCTGGGTGGGGATGCCATTCTCTTTCAAGCTTTGCTTGCTTTTTGGCATTTGTTTGGGGTGAATGAATATTGAGAAAGCTTTACACTGGTTATCTGCATTCTGTCTTTTATACAAAGTCACTTCACCTACCACTTTGCTACTCTTCCTAAGACACTGTATCCACCTGCCTTGTAGAACCAACTTTGCCAGGAATGACACGCTTAGTTGGAAAATTTATTTGGTAGCACTGAAATCAGTTTTTGCTATTTTCCATTCACTCCAGCCCTTTCTCTGCTCTGTCTTTCAAAATGAAGTTTTCACTGGTTGTAAATTTGTAGCCTCTTGTGTTTTGTGGATTCCTTTCTCCTTGGTCACAGGGTAGGTGAAAGATGTGAAATTAATTAACGGAAGAGATGCTGTGTGCTTGGCTAAATATATACCTGAATTACAAGGTTGCCAACGTAAGGACTGATTTGTTTTCTTGGCTTGAGTCAGAATGTTTATATTTTCATCTTATGTTCCTAGATTGTTATAAGTCATTTAATAAAGCTGATATATTTTTATATTAAAGTTGTTGGCAGGTGATAATCTGCTCCTGGTGTTAGAAAGCACAGTTTTATTTCTAATTTAAACATCTGGATGTAATGTTAACGTTGTGAAACTTTGGCTTATGCTTGTCTGGGTGTGCTGTATTGGCACGTTTTAATTCTGCATGGGTATTTTAAATTTTCTTTGAAGTTGATACTGTAAAACCTGAAAGTTGCAGACCCAAATAGATTTCAGGTTGAAAAATTTCTAGTACTGTCTTCTGGTAAATATTCCATTCAGCAAAGAGACAGGATAAATACTTTTATTGAACTAGAAGCATTTTACATGTGTAGGGCTTTTCATTAAATTTTTAAACAATAGAGAAGATGATCATTGTTAGCGAAACTATGAAATGCTTTTCGTTGTGCCTTTCATTAAAAAGCCTGTTGTTAGCAAAATAATATTGTCTGTGCCCTTAAAAATAGAATCATTTTTCTGTCTGTTACCTCATAACGTATGTAGTTAGTTCATAATTTTGGCTTTGTTTTAGGGCAAAATAAGGAATTATAAGAAGGAGTTATTTAGCTGCTATTGAGAATGCTATAATAACATAATATTAGGTAATTTTTCACTTGTTTTTCTTTCATTCAAAGAAAATCCCACCACATCTAATTCTTGTCTTCTGTGTTGTTTAACTCCTTTAACATTCACCAGAGGAGGGTGCCAGTGTTTGCTTTTGGTAGAGATGATAGTTCTGTTTTTTCAGAAAAGAGGAAGCTTTTTAAAAGATTCTCTATTATTTATATATATGCTGTTTGTAGGATGCTACAGAAGATAAAGAGTTGACTTTTATTTCTAATAATTCAAACTCTGAAGGTAGTTTATTAAAAAAACCAGGGCCCATCTACAGTGGTAGTGCTTTTTAGATTCAGAAGGGACCTAAGCCACCTTGTGTATCCATTTTATCCCATTTTTTTACATGAGATGTTTACTGATAGCTGGAGAAGTTGTGGCCTTCTTAAGAATACATGGCTAGTTCAAGGCCTTCAGTTTGGTGGTCTTTCTATTAAATCACTGGATAAATTAGCTTGCGTATTTACCTAGATAGATAACACACTAGGAATGCAAAGGAGAATGAGACATGATTCCCATACTCAAAAAGTTTCAGTGTAGTGTGAGAGATGGACCTGCACGCTGAAAATTACAGTCATGGTGTGCTTAGGGTGATATGGAAACGCTGAGGAGGGGTATTTAAATCAGACTGGGAGGTGGGAGACCTGAGAAAGACCCCTGGAAGCTTTCATTTACTGCAAGGTTAAAGCATAGGCTTTGGCTTGAGATCTGACTCTGAATCTCTGTTCTCTCTGCCTTATGCTAACTGTGACCTTGGGCAAGTTGCTTAAGCAACTTTACGTGGGAGTTTTTAAACTGAAAAATAGGAATAACAGTAATAATAGTGCATGTAAGCTGCACCCTCATCAGCTGTATTATACCTGATCTAGAGAAACACTTAGAGAGAAGGATGTGGAAGAAGAAAGTTTAGAGGCCAAGAAGTCTGCAGTATTAGGGCAACAATATCTGAGAGAGATGCTACATGTGACGCTTTGATCACTAGAAAGGTATATGTTGAATCTGGGGAATTCGTTAGGTATCCCCAAACTCTCTACCTCTCTTTGTTCTAACTTCTGGTGAACTGATTATTAAATCAGGATTCCAGGTATCCTAGCGTAAGGAAAGCAGCATCCTGGCTTCAGGTACAAATTTTTTGATTAGTGAGAAGGAATACTCTCCGTGATTAAGTAATAAATTGGTTTCTAATTTTCACGTCAGCCTCTTAGGAGTTAGGTTAGCATGAGTTAATTCTCTTGAGTCTGTTCAACTGTATATTTTTGACAAAGTTGTCTTTGGACTTGTGCCAAGGACCAGATTCTGGATGGCTGTGACATGGACAGGATCTTAAAGAGCCTTGCCTCAGTGGTCCCACAGGCCAGCTTCCGCACTGATGCCCTCGGGCCCTGGGATATTCTAACCCCAATACTATGGGTAGACCTCTCTCTCTCTCTCTCTCTCAAGCTATGACAGTGATTGTTTTGCTGTACAACAAAAGATTAAAAAAAACAAAAAGGTTAAAAAAAATTCAGATTGTATCCACTGACGTGGAAAGATTATTTTAAAAATTGAAACATAATGTTTATGTAGGAAAATGTTGTTTTTTTTGGGTGGGCGCTTATGTGTAATTTTTATCCATAAGCAAAAGTGTTTTTTATTTCATTTTTTATATTATCTAGAAGAAATACCACCAATCCTTTGAAACAATTTTGTCAGTGTTCACGGCTGAAACCTATCTGGAAGAACAGATTGGTATGTGCTCCATATGCTTTTGGACATGACTGTATTAAAGGTCATACATTATTGTATCACACAATTGACATGGCTTGACCAGTGGTTGAGCTTAGAGTTCCACACTTCACATCAGAGAGCAGCTATACTTCAGATGCTTGTCAGGGGCTACAGTTTTGAGGCTCAGCAATTTTCAGAAGCTCAGAAGAGAAACTGCATGGATTGCCTGAAGGATCTATATGGTCAGGTCTTTAGATCAGTAAGTGGTTCTGTACTTTTCTTGAGTAATGCTTCTGTTCGAGGATGTTGTGAAACTACAGACGTATCCCTCAGAAAAAGGGACAGGAGAATCAAGTTTTGTTTATAATTTCAAAGATAAGTGGATGTATGAACCTTCTAAGTTAGTCTAGATAGAATAAAATCTGTTTCAGATAAATTTAGATCCTCAGGGGTTTGCGTATGTGGCCCAATCACCTTGCTCTCCATCATTTGCATGTATTGAGTTATGTGCTGTCATTTGTGACGGTTGTTATGCAGGATAGTCTTCCAAAGTTCTCTTGGCAAATTGACTGCAAGGATGTCATCGAGGACTTTGTTAGGTTATATATTCTCTTTATGAGGACCAAGAGCGTTCTCTTATGATAGCTTTTTGTTTTTATCTTAAGGATGCTGAATCATGTAACTGATTCAATCATCCTGTGTTGGCTGCTGGAAGTGTTAGAAATCAAACCTCTGACCTACCTCTAACAAATGTGCATAATTTTACAGAACACATTAATTGGGCACATGGACTTCACTTCTAGGACAGCTTATCTATCCTACATGTAGTGTTGCTTTGTCCCTTTTCTCTCGTTCTCCTCTTACATATGTCATTTTATCTTGCCGTGGTATATGTATTTGTGTAAGTTTCATTGGATCCTTTCTGAAATAAGATATAGTTCTGAGCAGATAAATTATGAACGGCACATGGATGATCTGCTTTTCAGACATTACAGCTGCTCTTAGTAAATGTTGGGCTCCCATATTACTGACGTACAAGAGGCCTGTGGGTTTAGTGTGGACAAATACCTATGGTTTAAGAGAAAACTCACATTATTTTGGTTTAAAATGGCATATTAACATTTCTGACAAAAAAGGAGGAACACTTTTCCCTTAATAAGTCCCCCTATCCTGTGTTTAGGAACCTTTTTGTAGATGAATGTAGGATTCTGGCTTTTGACCTTGGTGCATCTTCTTAACAGATTTTTTCAGAAATTCAGTTAAATTAAACCAACGTTTTCTGTATAGGGAATGGGAATCCCCTCCCATTCCCCACAGGTGGAAAACAGTGTCATGCTCTCTCTGACACCCAAAGACGAATCAGTGCATTCTCTGCTCGCAGGGAGCATTCCATCTACTGGGAGAGATGAGCTTTTTAAAAATACAGCAGAGCTACCAGAAGCAGTTGGACCACCTACAGGAAGTTGATGGTCTGACTAAGGGAGCTTGGGGAACCTTGGATAATATTGAAGAGGAACTGACATTTGAATATATCCTAGCATTTCAGTAGACAGAGATTGGGTGGAGGGAGGATGAAAAGATGACATTACAGGTGGAAGAAAAGTGGAAAACGGCACAGAGGAAGTAAAATGCAGATACAGTTGGAAGAAAGGCTGGCAGCCCCCTTTGTTTAGAGGTGACTTTCCCCAGCTGTTGTCATTCTAGAAACCCACTCATTGTTTTTTCTGTATGTGAGTACCCTTTGTGTTTTTATATACTTAATATTGCTTTTTAGATTGACTTTTTTTTTTAAAAAAAAAGTTAAGTATATTTATTTTAAAAAGGAACTTTATTTCACTGCTATGGAAAATGCGTACAGTGAATTCTGGGCCTCCAACTTACTAGAAGTTGTGTCCGTCTGCATGGAGGAGAGTGATTCTTAAAACCTTCCTCTCCTAGTCTCTGGTTGCCTCTAGAATCCCTCGGTCTCCCTCCCCTTGCTTTTTATGAGCAAAAACGGGGCTTTTAAAATGTTCTTGTTGGCCATAACTTGAAGCGAGGCAGGTCGCATGCTCCCTTTGCAGGTGGAAGATACCTGTGGTAATGCCACTCCTTGAGGAAGTCTGGTTGGGGATGGCTTCCCACTGTGCCTCACGTGACAGTGTGACACACCTCCACAGGGAACCCAGAGTTGTGGGCACTTCATAATGTTCTAACAGAAACCCCATCCCCACTTCTGATGCCGGTAAATGAGAAGATGTTGTAGGAATAAACCCGAGTCCTTTCTAGCTTAATTTAAAAAGTAAATAATTCACACATTTTGATATTTGAGCCATTGCTGGTCACAAATTGTGCCATACTTACAATGACAAGATACAGCAGTGTGCTGGGACCCACAGGCGAGGAGCCTTGGCCTGGAGTTTCCCAAACAGCCAGGTGAGGAGCGAGAGATGCTTCTGGAGCGTTGTGAGCCCTGACGTTGGAAGCCACACTGGGAGCCTGGGCCGTGTGCCGTGGGCAGTGGAGGATAACTGTGTTTTTGAGCATAAGATCCATGCTTCAGTAATCCCGTTCCTCTGATCTACATGGAGGATTGGTGTGAATGAACAAGATAGAAACGGGGAGAGGTCAATTGGGAGCCTGGGCCAAAGCA
Organism: Rhinolophus sinicus; assembly: GCF_057876585.1. Taxonomy (NCBI): domain Eukaryota; kingdom Metazoa; phylum Chordata; class Mammalia; order Chiroptera; family Rhinolophidae; genus Rhinolophus; species Rhinolophus sinicus. The sequence continues at coordinate 30,070,264 of NC_142517.1, forward strand.
GTGAAGATGAAACCCGAGGGTATGGGCCACGGCTGAAAGAGAGGAAAGGATGAATCGGAGACCCTCTGAAGTGGTAAGACCGCTGCCAGGCTTCCCAGGGTGGCAGCAGCAACCTGAACCAAAGCAGGTGAATGGAAAAGCAAATTTGGACAAGAGTGAGTTTGGCTATGCATGTGTTTCCTTTCTCCTTCATATTTAGACATTTCCTGGGATTCATAAAATGTTTGTTGACCCTTTGGTTCCCCAATTTGTAAAGTATTATTTCTGTCATACTTTATCTAAATGGACACATTTTAAAACAATACAAATATACATTGTATGTAATGTTTGATTTATCCAAGTGGAAAGGCATTTATTACTATTTTACTTTGTTACCAGGAGTAATTTAGGGATTGTTACAAGGTATAGCGTTTCCAAGACTGAAAAACAGCACAGTGTCTTCATTTCTCATAAATGATTTCCCTGACACTGATTTTAAAATAAAAAATATATATATATCATTCAGTTTCAGATCTAAGTGGTCCCTGGGCTCTGTCCAGTTTAAAGAGAGGCACATAATTTATTAGAGACTCAGTTTGAGTTTTCATATTTGAAGCATTTGTTTTATTCCTCATTTCTATTTTGATCTTTAACCACTTCAGTAATATATTTTTCTGGTTTAACTTTATTACCATTTTAATAATTCTATTTAATGAATATTAAATATGCAGCAAATTAAAATATTTAAAAATAAATTAATTTTAAAATTATAAAAGTAATATGACTACTTGATAGATAATATAGAAAAGAAAAAACAAAACACTCCAAATCTCATTATCCTGTCACATCTTCTATTACGATTTTGGGGTATTACTTGCTCATCTCTTTTTACATGCATTTTAAGTAATTTTATATCATTATAATGAAGTGCATATGGTTTTAAATCTTGGCTTTTTCACTTTGTATAATCCTATAAACACATAGTCACTTTGTTGCATAATTCTTTATTGTATTTCTAATGTGTTTTTAGTGGTGGAGTAATAGTTTACTGAATGGATATTTGATAAGTTACTTGATTGCTTTCTTTGGTATACATTTCTGTTCCTCTAACTTTTCACCATTGTAAATAACATTGTAATGAGTATTTTTGTGCTTCTATTGTAATTTGGATTATTTCTCTAGGGTGGATTTCCAGAAGCAGGATTTCTCGATCAGACAAGAAATAAAGAAACCACCATTATTGATCATGATAATAATGATAATAATGGCTGACATTTATTGAATATGAATAATATGCCAGACAGTGTTCAAAACACTTTATATATATTATCAAATTTTAGTTATCACAACAGGTTTTGAGGTGATCCTATAGTATCTCCATTTTATATATGTAGAAATTAAGGCAGTAAGAGGTTAAGTAGTTTATCCAAGGTCTGTCATGGCTCATAGGTGGTGAAACTAGGATTTGAAACCAGGATCCAGACCTGGAGGTGTCCGTCTGCAAAGCCTGTGCTGTCTGTTTCTGCTTGAAGCTCTACAAACCTCATAATTTGGTCAATGACGTATGGAGAGCACTGGTGAACACAGCCTGGTCTTCTCATGTTGCTCGGTAGGACTTGGGTTGTATCCCTGTGACACGTGGTGCTGTTCTGGAAAACTGTGCTGGAAACCTTGGTAGGAAGATATTTTAATTACCTAAGAAAGTCCTGCAGTTAACAAAAAAAAATTGGGGTCAGAAGGCAGAGCAGGTGGTGACTCACATTCAAACCCCTTCTTTGCTGGCAGACTTTCTACTGCACTACAGAGAATCTCTAACATTTTTGCCTGTTGGATCATGAAAGGCTTGCATAGAAGTTGCAGTGGCACTAACATAACCATTCATAATAAACAATAATGATTTATGTTTTATTTTACTTTAAAGTACCAGGAGCTTGACTTTAGGATAAGTATGTAGGGGTGCATATGTGTTTGCGTAATTTCTTTTTATACCGAAGCACTGTTTTTCCTTTTTTTGGATTACCAAATACTGTTTTAATACTAAAATGATTGATATTTTTAAATAGCAACACATTATTTTCTCGTTTGTTTATAATACTGGAGTTGGTATGTTTAGTTGAGTAGATGCTAATCTTGTGTTTCCATTCCAGAAGACTACTTAATATATTATTCTCTTAAGTCAAGCCCAAGCTTTGGTGATGGCTAGTTATACTCTGTTTTCAATATAAATATTCAAAAGCAAAGTTTAAATAAACAAAGGAAGCCATCATTTAAAAATACTTAATAGCACTATACTACCATTTATAGCTTTCTTATATAGTTTTACGCCCTTCCTTGACAAATACGGAGCATTTTAAGTAAACATTCATGTAGAGAAAAATCATGCATACTGATAAATTGATATCCTTTCAATAAAGTTGAAGTCTGTGCTATGAAAAACTGTGCTTAAAAAGTGAAGACATAATACTGTACATCTAAGAAACAAATCTGTAGATTTTGATTACTTGATCTCTCTGGAGAATTTCCCCCCTTTCTTTGTTTAGTGAGAATAGGTCGCAACATAATGGAGCCTTAGCTGCCTCCAACTTTTCTAGAGTGAGGGAGGCCTTTGGTAGTTCAGTCTGGTAAGAATGAGACTTACTTTCCTCCATTCCTGGAAGACCAGGGAGTTCCTGTCTGCTCTGGGCACAGGGTTCCTGAGGTTAGTTTGAGGCCACTGCGTGTAACGGTGCAGGATGTGCGTTGTACGATACCAGAGAGAGACACCACGTTCACGTGTGTGCGGGAGAACGGCTCCCCAAGCCGGGTCTTGAAAGGGCGCCTTTCTCTAATTGTGCTCAAGTGAAAGGTTCCATAGCAATAGACTTTATTTCTGAGACACATTCCTTACCGTGCCATCGATCGCTGTTGCCCTCCTTGTTCTGCTCCGTGTGAGCCGCTGACAGATAATCTATGTGTCCTGGTTGCGACACCACAGACCGGTTATCCACTGCGCACCATGTCAGCCAACCTCACGACGTCCCTGGAGAAGTGAACACTTATTTGCATTTGCTTTTCCACGTTAACATTCCAGGTTTTGAACATTATAAATGTGAGTTGGGATTTAATGCCCTGTAGTAATAAATCTTAAATATATCAAATTGTATTTTTAATAAGATAGTCTATATTCGGCACTGCTCTTGGACGGTAAAGTTTTTAATTTAAAACCACTTAAAATTCATTCTCTTAGTTATAGAATTGCCATAGGGCAGAAACTGTTTTATTCTGATAAATATATACTATTTTTAAAAAATCTAGTGAGTGCTTTCATTTCTCTTTTTAATCAAATAAATTAACTTACAGTTAGATTAGTCACTGTACATTTTCTGGCCAAATAAGTCTCTTACTGACACAGTCAGGATTTTATGGAAACTGAGCTATAGTAGGATTTTTGGTCATACTGTTTACATTTTTCCACCCTCGAATAATTGGATGAGTTTGCTATAACAACTGGTTTGTGACAAATATGACTGTCCCAGAGTGTGGGATTAAGAAGTTTTTTACTTCTCTTTTAACACTTAGATGTTTTTCTAAATTTCTGTTTAGAAAGAAGATTAATTTTCTCTTTATGTAGGCCCGGCAGGGATCTTGAATTGTCATATAATCCAAATATAGTGCCTAATGGGTCACAGCTACATGAATAATCTATTTTTAAAGACTTTCATCGAGGAGATTCCACATTGTCCTTGGAGAATTTTTTTCTCTATAATCATTTCTTTCAGGAAATTCATCTTTATATGTGAACTAGGTCCCTTTGGTTTAAAGCTTATTTCTCTTAATCTGGCCTCAGCAGACATACTCTATCTAGGATTAGGTTGTTGCCAGTTGTAAATCAGGAGGATTACGGTAATCAAAAATCTCCTCCCTACACTCTTCATATTACATAAGTACATCAAATTTATGGGCGATGCACTCGTCTCAAAACAAGGAGATTCAAGGCAATTTCTACCAAAGAGAGAATAGTTTTCAGATGATGAATGATAGCTCCTCTTTGTAAAGAGCTATTTTTGGCAATAAAGGAAATGTCTTCTTCCAGAATTGGTGGAGTAAATTCTAGCTGGACACTTAGGTGGTGCATTAATTGGAAGTGTTTGGTTGCAAGGAACAGAAAACTCACATGGAAGCAGCTTCCACACTAGTGACATTTATTATCTCACATAAAGGCCCTAGAAGTGGGTGTTTCCAAGGCCGGTACATCTGGCAGCTTGATGACCTCAAGTCTTTATGGAACTACATGCAAAGACACGAGAAAGAAACTGTCCTTAAAGCCTGAGGAAAACCTTCCTAGAAACTATCCCTCACATCTTCCAGGCCAGAATTGTGTCCGTGCCTAAATCAGTGAGTTGGCCGTGAAAATACTCTCACCAACATAGTTCACCCTGGGTGTGGGGAGGAGCTCAGCCTCCCCTGGAATTCATGACAGTCTAGGAAGGTGAACAAAACTAGAGTTTTGTTAGCTCGGAAGAAAGGGAAGTGGGAATGGTTGTTGGATGAGCCACACAGGTGGGAATGGGGCTCAGACACAGTGGCCCGGAACATTTCTTGTCTGCACGTTCGCAACCATATTGGACAGTGTTGCTATAAAAGCATATAACACTGACATGGGGAAAAGTTAGCTTTAGAAGACTTTAAAAAAGGGTGAACCATCTTATTTTTGGGTTGGCTTAGGGATGACTACCTGGGAGCTGAGATTTAAATTTGGTATTTTAGGGTGCCATCAAGTCTTAAGAAACCATTAGCAGATACTTTTCTAACTCAGGTTTTCTCTTTGTTCTTTGTAAACTAGCAACATGGAGGGGCCTGAGTGCTTGGAAAACGACAAGGTGATTTCCTTTTCTCTAATATACGACAGTGTTCAGTACAGTTAATGCTACTGATGAATGTGAACGTATCACAAAGTTCGTTTGTTGGCTATCCATTTCTAGTTTACTATTTACTTTAAACAATGAATTCATTGGTTAAATCAAGTAGGATTTTAGTTCCTTAATTAGTAGATGTCATAAGTTTTATTATTTTGTTTTAAGATATTCGACTCTACCTTAGGCTGAAGAGAAGAGATTCCTGGGAGGTTCAGAATTTTTGTACACATTTTGGACGGGGCCAACCTGACAGTGGTCGAGGTAGGATTCCGGGAGAGGGGAGGGGCTAACGTCTTCAGATTTTCCTGGAGGCCAGGTGAATGCACTGCAGTAAATTCTGTGCGTGAGGATGCGCTGTGCTATACGTTGATTATCAGGGCACCTTTTCATCATGTTTTCCTGACTGATTATTGCCTGTCTATGGAAGTGCTTATGATGAAACTTCCCATTGAGTTTCAGTAGTAGCTTTTCTAGTGATTCATTCTTTCTCTACTTTTAAAAAAAGATTTGCAATCGTATTGTTTACAAATAATGTAATTGTGTTTCCTACTTTCTAAATAGTTTTGCTCTTTGTTTTTGTTTCTTGCCTCATTGCATTAGCTAGGATAGAACAATGTTCGGTAATTATCGTGATAGTGGGTGTTACCATGTTCCTGTGTTTGAGATTATTTTAAAAGTTTGAGATGAGGGGAATGTGAAATGGCTTCAGTTTATGGATAATAAAAGGGCAAAAGTTTCTTTACTGATATAATGAAAGATGAAAACCGGTAGTAAGGTAAGAGCCAAACAGAAAAGGATATTCAAAGCATAGTAATACAGAAAGAGAACCGTCACAAGAATGGACTATAACTTAGTGTAGACGTGATGCTGAAAACCAAAGGGCGTTGATTACATGAAGAGAAGAACAAACACTGTGTTTCCTTCTTTGAGGGAAAATTGTCATCCCTCGATCCCTCTCATGGGAATGTCCTAGGACGTGTTGACTATAGGCGCACAATATCTGACTGCACAGGATACTGATTCTGCAGGTCGTGGAGGACCCATGAGCTGCACGTAGGGATTCCTGCCCTGGTTCCGGAGCGCGGGGAGGTCGGAGCCGTCTCGTCCTGGCACGTCTCTCGGATTTGGAGAAGGTGGTCCTTCCCTGCTCTGGGGGTTCCTTTGTAGAAAATCCTTGCTCTAATTTCTACTACCTGTCTCATAAGGGAACTGCAGCTGCGTATGGAAGAGTCTCAGATGGAGTGGGGTTAGGGCCTAAGTTGGTGTACAGACAAAATCACATATGGCCAAAAGTTCTCTCAAATTGCCTATAAAGAACAGTGCATGTGATTTTGCACCTCTTATTCTGTAGAGTATGTAGTTATAAATGTATAATAGCCAAAGTAATTTATAGTACAGAGTAAAGTATATGCATATAAAATATAGCTTTATATGTTTTAAATGATATATAAATGTGTCTCTACTTTGTGTACATTTGTGAATGGTACCATTTCACTGTACCTTCTGTAAGATAATAGAATAAGAAACTGAAGAATATTTTTATTTTCAGGTGGTGAGAGGAACTTTTAAAGAGTGCATATTGTACATTTCTCTGTGTGATCACTTTGAGAAAATTTAATTTCTTAAAAGTTTAAAGATACAAAGCACACAAAAAATGTGACTTTTGGAAGTTAGGAATAAGAGTAATATATTCAGATTATTTTAAAAGTCATTTTTAGAAAATTACTTAGAGTGCCATATTGAATACTTTATTTTTAATCTAAGTGCCAGCCATATCTTTGACACCAGATGGGAATATAGAGATGGGCTGTCAGCATGGTAATTTATACTCCTAAACACATAGAAAAGGTTTGCACTTGCTGTTTCTTTCTTGACTATGGCTTGAGAACCTGGGCAATTTAATTATCCAGTGATTTCAGAAGAGAGACCAATGAGGAATTCTGACCTTTCCAGTTTTCCTGGCACACTCCTGGGCATCTGATATGGTACCTTCCGGCCTAAACTGTTATGGTAAGTGTCTGGTCCTGGGTTAGTTGAAGAATGAGACTCTTTGAGCAGCAAAGAATTCTTGGAAAGGAACTTTATATTTTTAATATCTATGAGATCCAAATGGCTGCTAATGAAGTAATCACACTGGTAAGTGCCAGGACAGTGGCCAGAGCAGCTCTGTACCTCTGTATACCTTCCTGTTACAGCCCCAGCCCCGCTCTGGTGACGGAGCCACACAGAGATGGAAATTGTTTATCCCCCAAGGATGAGGGACTGCAAACAGTTTTAAACATGAAAGAGTCCAGGCAAGCACGTACTTTGGAAATACTGCCCAAGAGGGAATTGTTTGATGACAAGGACAGCCAATTTTTCCCCCCTCAAAAATAGAATGATAGTGGGGGTGCCCACCTGGTGTTCCCACTTTGCCGGAGCGACGCCTTCATCCGCAGCCTGTATGGTGACTTCATGTTCTAGAGATTAGGACAAACACTTTCTTCACCTTCAAACATTTAACAGTGATAGAACAGGATTTTTTTGATACACAGTCCCTATTCAAATTTTGCCAATTGACCCAACTGTTCTTTTTAAAAACAGCTTTACTGCGGTATGATAGGCATACAATAAGCGACACATATTTAATGGGTACAGTTTGATCAGTTTTGTATATTCCTGTGAAATCATCACTATCATCAAGGTAATGAACATATCCGTCACCCTCAAGTTCCTTCATGCCCCTTTGTAGTACTTCTCTTCTGTCCTTCTTCAATGCCCCTTCCATTCCTACGAAACCATTCGTCTGCTTTCTGTCACGATAGATTTAATTTTCACTTTAGGGAGTACCTACTGTCAATTTCCATTTAAATGTTATATAAATGGAAACTGACAGTAGGTACTCCCTATTTTTCTGGCTTCCCGCCACCCCAATTAGCATTATCATTTTGAAATTCATCTGTGTTGCTGCAGCAACCAATAGTTCATTCATTTTTATTGCTTAGTATTCTATTGTGTGCATATACCCGAATTGAGACGTCCATTTACGTGTTGTTGGACATTTGAGTTGCTTCCAGTTTTTGCCTGTGAACATTCACGTACAAAGCTTTGTATGGTCATGTGGTTTTATTTCTCTTTAGTAAACACCTAAGAGTAGATTGGCTGATCATATGGTAAGTGTATGTTAGCTTTAAAAAAAAAAAAAAAGCTGAACTAGTTTCCAAAGTGGTTGTGCTATTTTACGTTTCTGTCAGTGGTGTATGAGAGTTCTAGTTGCTCCAAATCCTTGCCAGTCTTTTAGCCATTCTAGTAGTTGTGGAGGTTTCTCAATGTGGTTTTAGTTTGTATTTTCCTAATGACTAATGGTGTTCAGTATCTTTTTTGGAAGATGGCCTACTTTGAAAAAATGGAAGAGGAATGGTTTTTAAATCTTGGTTTTCTTGTAAAATCTGACCTTTGTCCTTGTCTCTATGGTGTGAGTGAAGAAAAAAAAAAAAAAAAAAAGCAAAGAGAGGTGGAAGGGACAGGAGTGATTAGACATGATCTTGTCTTACTGAGAGAGGCTGAGAAGCATAGCCGAAAAGTAAGAGGTGTTGACAGGTCGCACAAGTTAGCCCAGAAATCGGATGCACCAAGGAGAGCAGAAGAGAAAGATTAGGGCCTGTGACCACTAAAGACAGTTTGTATGATCAGATTCTTTGATTTTTCTTAAAACCACATGTTCTTATATCCAATTAAAAATCTGAAAGAGATTTGTCTTAGTACAGTCTGTGCCTATGAAAGCATAGACTGTAGACGCTGCTTCTGATTTCTTCCTGTTTACTCATTTCCTCTTCTCGTCTGACACTTTTTCAGACCTGGTTTTTTGAAGGTTTCTGGGGGTCTCACACTTGCCATGTGTAATGGCTTGTTTTCAGCCCTCATCCTCTTAGATTTTTCTGTAGGCTCTGGCTTTCCTGACCACCTCCGTTTTCTTGAGCCTCCTCTCCTTGGTCTTAGTGACACCATCTATATATTTTTTTGTCCTTTTTTGAGTTCTTTCAGAGTTTCGCTTCTTCCATGAACCTATGTTTTGAAGAGGGCCGTATTCAGTGTGCTGGTCCCGTTTTGTTTCTTTGCACAGAATTTTTGCAGCTTCCGTGGATTCAGCCATCCTTTCTAAGCAGAGTGCTCTCCTTCCCACGCACAGCCCACATTGTTATGTGTTGACTTCATCTTTTCTTTCTGGGTGTCACTTCCTTAGCAACCTGTCTGAAACCAAATTTGCCTCCTGTGCCCCTAGATTAATTTCTTCTCCAGAGTTGTCTCTTCCTCTCATGGCGCTGTTGTTGTCTCAGTCTGCCATTCTCGAAACTACCATGTCACCTTTGTTTCTTCCCTCTTCACTGAAGTCTGTGAGACTTTGTATAATGCCTCTCATCTCTGTCTCCATCATGATAGTCATACCGCCATCATGCTAATTCAGGCTCTCATTACCTCCTACTAAGATTGCGACAGTGGCTTCCTAATTAGTCGCTTGTTTCTGGTCCCTCTCCATTCTAATCCACTCACTGATGTCTCTGATAGAGTCCTCTAAACTTGCTGGGTTGTACGTTGTTTCTTTTTAAAAGGTTTATAATTTCTACCAACAATGACGTATTTCTCTGAAATTTGCTTTTTTTGGGTTCTCCTGGTAGCATCCCTGACTACTTTACCGTATTCAGCCTTATCTTCTGTCACCCCCCGACCCAAAACTCTACATCACAACAAAATTGGTCTCTATCATTCCCTGAATGCCTGATGGATACAAATGCCCACTGCTGCCATTTTGTTAACTCTGTTCCATTCTCGGAGAGATTTCTCATTCCTCTTCCCCAGAGCTATATCATGTCCTTATTTCCAGCTCTTCCATGAATTCTTGCTTGGTCGTGCCAGCTTTAAATTATTCCCTTGTTTGAACTTACGGTCTGTGGCAGGCAATTGAACCATTGGTGTTAGCGTTCATGTTTAAGGTACTTTCCGTCTCAACTGGAGTTCAGCTTCCTTGAGTTGCCTGCCTTTGTTAAAGCCCTACCGCGTGTGCGCTGTTCCCGAAGCTTGTGTTCTGAAAATAACAATGCCTTGCAATAATTCTAGAAACACTGATGCTTAACAAATAAAAAGGAAACACCAAGTTGTATGACTGCATTTGTTACCACTTCTATCTGTGGGAAACAAAGGGCTGCGCTCGTTCTGATTGCTGAGCTCCTGCAACGTGTCCAGTGCTTTCGTTGATCCTCTCTCACTGAGTCCGCACGGTCTTCTGAGGCAGCTGTTTACCCCCATTTTACAGCTGGAGAAGCTGAAGCTCAGACTACTGTGTGCCCAGGGTTAGTTACTCACCTGCTAAGTGGCAGTGCTGGCATGACTCTGTCTCAGGCCTGCCTGAGTCCAAAGCCCCCCTTTTCCTCCCTGCCACACTGTCTTTTGCAGGCTGGGTTTGGCAAGGCATTCTTATGGGGGTCGTTTCTGAATTACTGTTAGCACTGTTTCTAACACTTTAGATTATCTGTAATAAATGTTTCACGTACATGGAAATGGAATCAAATTGAAGAGATAAAGTAATTTATTTATACCATTTACTTGTATTTATTTATTCTCTTTGTTTTTCTCCTCAATTCTTAAGGCTTGTGCAATGTGTAGTCCATCCAGAAACCCTTTAAATAATAACCAAGGAAAATGTAAATTAAGTATGTAAATTTGGAAAGTTAGCTTACGCAAGTGGTTTTCATCAGTTTGACAGGTAACTCTATTTCTGGTTGTAAGGCAGGAATCCTGAGAATCGAGGCTGGCTTTTCAGAGGAAGCAAGTCAGCATCCTCAGATTTAACTCAGTCTGCCCCTCAAAAGGTGGTTCAGTTATTTCGTTAAGGATGTTATGGATTATAGGACATTAAACATGCCTCAATTTTCAGATATTAAGTACAAAAGAACATGTCCCAGAGATCAACTGGAAAAAAAAATCAATCTATAACTTCCCTGCCAAAATCATCATGCAAAATAAAATTATACGTAGTATTTAGTAAGTATCAAAGAGTGGGGAACTGTAAATGAACAATTTCAGCTGCCTGGGGGTAGAAACAGTGATTCGTAGACATGAGATTTGGAATTCAAACATGTTTGGTTTGTACTCAGTCAAAGAATAGAGACATCAGATAAGTTGTGCAACAGAACAGAAAACAGCTTATTGATATGTGGGAATACTTGGAAAGGAATAGAAATGATCAACTTTATCTTATTTTATCTAATGTCATCAAAATATATTTGTTTCCTCTACCCTAATTATTTGAGTTAAAGGAATGGCACTTTAGAAAACGTCCAACATGAGTTTCTAGAATTCTTAGGTACAAAATAGACATTTTTCTACTTTGGGAAGCTTCGTGAATCATATTGAAGACCAAGTAACTCAATTCTTAACAGGTGTCACCATTGGCTACCTCTTTCTCAGCTCCTCCAACTGTGGGAAACAGAAGTTGCTTTGTGGGTTTTTTTTCCCTTTACACCTATGCAATTATCACTAATCACCATTCTAGAGAAAGGTGAGGTCTCAGGATGAAAACGTATTTCTTCAAGCATTAGATTAAATTTTCCTTTGGCAATGTTGAATCTGTGTTGAAAAACATTTTCACCTCTCTGAAATTGGGTAGAAATTATGGCTATGAATGTTTAGGTTAGCCTTACGCCTGTTTTTATTATTTAATTATTGTATGTCTACTTTCAGAGATACTGTACTACCTTGGTGCCTAATACAGAATGGGTACCCCATCAATGTTTGTCAAATTAACCTCATCATGGAATCACAGAAGAGTAGCCCTATGAAGGTCTTTTCTATTTCTTTTAGAATGAGGATTTAGTCCATATACTTTCCAAAATATTTTTTCTTTACAAAATTCTTAATTGTAGTAAAAATCATATAACAACATTTACGATCTTAACCATTTTTAAATATACAGTTCAGTAGTGTTAGGTACACAATAGTCCTCTTTTAGCCAAGATTTCAGTTATCTACATTTGCAGTTACCATGGTAAACCATTGTCTGAAAATATTAAATTCCAGAAATAAACAATTCATAAGTTTTAAATTGCACGCCCTTCTGAGGAGTGTGATGAAATCTTGCGTGTCCAGGTCCATCTCTCCTGGACATGACTCATCCCCTTGTCCGGCGGATCCACGCTGTATGTGCTCCCACAGGTTAGTCCCTTACTCGCCCTCCTGGTTATCAGATGGACTTTCACGTATTGCAGTGCTTGTGTTCAAGTCACCCTGATGTGACTTAATGGTGGCCCCAAAGTGCAGGGGTTGTGATGCTGCCAATTCAGATCTGCCAAAGGGAAGCCATGAAGTGCTTCCTGTAAGTGAAAGGTACAGAACAATAAGATATATTGAGAGGGAGAGAGCACATTCACATAACTTTTATTACAGTAATTGTGATTGTTTTATTTTTTTATTAGCTATTGTTGTTAATCTCTTTCTGTGCCTAATTTATAACTGAAATTTTATCCTAGTTATGTATGTACAGGAGAAAACATAGCATATGTAAGTTTCAGTACTATCCCCAGGTTCAGGTATCCACGTATCCCCTGTGGATAAGCGGGGGCTACTGTATTCACATGCTCATGCAACAGATCTCCACTTTTTCATCTTGGAAAATTGAAACTCTGTATCTATTAAAACAACAACTCCCATTTCCACTTACTCCCATCCTCTTGTAACCACCATTTGACTTTGTTTCTATGAATGACTATTTTAGATACCTCATAGAAGTGGTATAATTCAGTATGTGTCTTTTTGTGACTGGCTTATTTTACGTATCAAAATGTCCTCGAGAGCATTTATGTTATAGAATGTGATAAGATTTCCATGGCTTTTAAGACTGAAGAGTTTATTGCACATACATACCACAGACTGTTCATCCATTCGTTTGTCAATGGATATTTAGGTGCTTCCACCTCTTGGCTATTGTGAATAACGCTGCTGTGAACATGGGAGTGTAAATATCTCTTTGAGATCCTGCTTTCACTTCTTTTGGGTACATACCTAGAAGGGAGATGGCTGGGTCACACAGTAGTTCTATTTTTAATTTTTTGAGGAACTTCCATACTATTTTCCATAGCGGCTGCAGCATTTCATACTTCCACCAACAGTGCACAAGGCTTCCAGCGCCTCCATACTTCACCAACATTTGTTCTTTCTTTTTTTTTTTTTTGATAATAGCTATCCTAATGGGTATGAGGTCATATCTTGTGGTTTTGATTTGCATTTATCTAATGGTTAATAATGTTGAATATCTTTTCATATACTGATTGGCCATTTGCATATTATCTTTAGAGAAATAACTACTCAAATCTTTTGTCCATTTTTTAACCAGGTTATTTGTTTTTTGTTGTTGAGTTTTAGTAGTTCTTTATATTCTAGATGTTAACTGCTTATCAGACACATTTGCAAATATTTTCTTCCATATTTCTTTTTTTAGATATTAATTTATTGTTGAGGATTGTATTTCATTTTTTATTTAGCAATTACAGTAGACATTCAGTATTATTTTATATTGGCTTCAGGTGTACAGCATAGTGGTTAGACATTTCCCACATTTCAAATAATACTTTTGTAACTTTTTATGTTGATATAATTTCAAACTTATATAGAAGTCACAAGACTAGTACAAGGAACTTCCATATACCTTTTATTCAAAGTCACTCTTTTGTTTGTTTAAGGAGCAGCTGGGTTTTTGACATTTTGTTTAGCCTTCTAAACAGAATGAATTACTTGTGGCTGTGGGAGATTTAAAAGTATAAGTGTGGTCCCTGTCTGAATATGCAAAACAAATAAGAAAGTTTATAAAGCAGATGAAACAATACATGTAAGAATAAAAGTGAGAGGGGCCAAAAGTAAAAATAACTTGAGTTATTAGAACTGGAGACCTGTCCCAGGGGTTCTCAACATGGCATGATTTTGTCCTCCAGGGGATTTTTGGCAATTTTTGGAGACATGTTGGTACTGCTGGTGTCTGGTGGGTAGAGACCAGGGATGCTGCTGAATGTCCTCTATTCCCACACAGCACAATCCCACATGACAAAGAATGATCCAATGGCAGTCATGCCAAAGGGGAGAATCCCTGCCCTGTCCTCCAGACTTTGAGGAAAACTTGTCTTGAGAACATTAGGCTTTGGGCCCAGAAGCTCAAACACATCCAAAGCACTTGGATCACACAGTGAAGACTATGCTTGGTAAAATAAGATATGAGAAAGTATTTTCTTCTCTTTTTTGTGCATAACCCACAGTAAGAAGGCTCAGCTGCTCTGCTTACTCTACATTTTCGGTGATAAAGTCAAAACATGCTTTCCCTGGTTTTGTTTTGTATTGCAGTCACTTACAGCTAACATATTCCTGTTACTGCATTCTCTTTTCTTTGCCACTTTCTACTGTGAAAAAACACACACAAAACAACTATGTAAACTGTGAAAAAAAGTAAATATTTCTATACAAAAGATCTTGAAGCTTAGAAGAAGAAAGCGGTAGTGTTGGGGAATGTGCCTTAGAGGGTTTTCTTTCGTCGCTCAGTTCACTGCGGAGAAGCTAGGTGTCAGCTCTGTTGTATCGCTAACTCCAGCCTAACTCCAGTCTGCTGGGAGGCGAGTAGAAATGGCGTGGACTTTGACGTTCTGTAGATCTGGATTTGAATCCAGGCCCGTCCATTACTAGCTGTCTGACTTCGGACAAGTCAGTGATATACTCTGAACTCAGTATTGTCTATTCCGCTAGGGGGATAATATCTGCTTCGTCTTGTGTGTGTGTGTGTGTGTGGGGGGGGGGTAAGGGGGGCAGTGGGGAGCACCGGGTAAGACTGTGGCCTCGCACACTGAATCTGAATTGCCTGATGTCAGATCTTTACTCTGCTGCTTCTAGTTGTCTGCCCTTTGGTAAGTTTCTCAACCTTTCCAGGCCTCAATTTCTTAATTTGAAAAATGAGGATAATTATAATAGTATTTATCTTATAGGGCTGTTATGACATTAAATGAATTAATACATGTAAAGCGCTTAAACTGGTGCCCAGCACATAGGAGGCAGTCAATCAATGTTAGCTATTTTGGGGATTAATTTGAGATGAAGGATGTAAAGAACCCTGTAGTGTCTAGCAAATAGTTTTTAAAAAATTAAATTTTAGTGGCAGACAGTTTATTATAATATAATGCCACTATAACAAAAGTTCATTAGCCCCTGAAGTTAAATTAATGGGGATTTGATCTTAAAAAGTCTTCAGGATGCAAAAAAGAAACTAATCATTCTTTTGCTTCCTACTTGTTCGAATACGTGGCAAAGCCTCCTTTGGACCCTTGGTCCAAAATGTGTTTAAAGGATTGCAGGCCGAGCCAAACTTCTGTGGAATTAGAAGAGGCCACTGGAACAGCCACCTGCGTGCATGGAATGGTGAAGGAGCTTCGGACTGCAAATGGTTGTTTTTCTGGCCCAGCTTTCCGAGGAGAGGAAGTGGGGAAACAGCAGGAAGTTTCTTTCTTTTCAAGCTCCATGTTCAACCGTGGAGTGTGGGTGTGTATTAGGGTGGGTGAAGCGGTCCTTGCCTTCTTGACAGTATAAGGGATTTAGACTCAAAAGTAATTGACGGTGGAACCAAATACTGGGTTGTACCAGTTCCTGCAGATATTGAGTTGCAGACAGACATGTTTATTGGGCACACATCGTCCAGCCCTTTCTTGAAATGCAAGAATATATTATCTCATTGTAAGATAAAGTGTGTGTAAAGTTCAGCCCAGTGCCTGGCACTGTAATGCTTTATTATTAAGAGTTAGCTGTGGTGGTCACCGATGTTGTGGTCGTTGTCAACATCGCCGTCGTCCTCATCATTGTCGTCGCCAATGTCGTCGTCGTCGTCATCGTTGTCATCATCATCGTCATCATCGTCATCATTACTTTTAAACTTTATGTTTTCGTTTAGTTATGAAACAAAGTCTTTCCTATTCATTCAGCGCCTCTATTCCCCTTTTATTTATTTTATTTTTTATTTTCACTTTTTATGGACATGCACACGTTCAAAAAAGTGAACATTATAATTCTATATCTTGATGAATTGTTACAAACTGAACACACTCATGCAATCAACACCTAATTCAAGAAACAGAATATTACCAGTACTCCAGAAACCCCACTCATGTTCCCTTCTGGCAATTATCTTTTAGTTTTGAGAAAAATTTGTTTTCTCTTTAGTGACATTCAAAGCCATTCATGGCTTTATGTAAACTTTTAATAGCTATGGCTGACAGTTACAGCCTTAGGGATTGGCCTTGTTATATGCATTTATTTTCTTTTGCTTTAAAAAGCACATCTGGAAAGGGGTTTCAGCCCTGCAGGTTGTTAGCTTTGGACGTGGAGAGGCTGAGTGATCTCACAGGTTTTCCTCTGCAAATAGGTGATGTGTTCTTTGCTTTTATTTGTTCATCCTATAGAAATTGGTTCATTGAAACCAAAAAAGTTATCTGTTTTATTAAAAGAAAAGGAAAATGGCTCAGCCGCACAGACCTCTTAGATGTTCTCTCTAAAAGCATTCCACATTCAAAAGAGCTCAAGGCAGCTGAAAGAAATCCCGCGTGGATGCAGGCTGCATGGTGCACTTGGGGGCCTTCATCTCTTGCCATCCAGTGAGGTGACGAGGCTGAAGGACTGGCAACTTCCAAAAGTAATGGACTGCAGTGTGTTTACCCGGCTTTTGTCTGGATGCATTTAGAAAACCAATGGTAATTTTTCAGAAAGCAGCTTCTCAGAAGAATAAAAATTCAGGGTAGGGTTTGAAGCCCTTTATGTGTCTTTTTGAAATCAAAGTACAGAACATGTTAACTCTGAAGCCCCCAGGACACTGGCCTTACCTTCTGTGTCGCAGTTAACTTCCAGGGCCCAGCGACCTGAATGGCTCTGCTGAAATATGGTGCCTGCGTTTCAGACTGTCATCGCTCATTTTTGACTGTTGTTTTATTTCTTGAGATTTACTTATTTATTTATCTTTTAAAACAGAGATATAATCCGCACAGCATAAAATCGACCCCTTTAAAGTGTACAGTTCAGTGGTTTTTAGTATATTCATAATGTTGTAAAACCATCACCACTGTCTAATTCCAGGGTTTTCTTCACCCCAAGGAGACACTTCGTGCCCGTTAGCAGTCACTCTCTTCATCCTACTTATTTAGTTTTGCCAAATAAATGTTGTCATTAGTATTTTTCTTTCATAGAAGTGTTTTTCTGTAGAGTGTCATGACGGTTGTGTGATCTTTCACATAGAGGTTTGCTCCGTCCAACGTCTGTTCCAAAGTTGATTTGGGGGTGCATTTTTCAGCACTACCACCAACACTGTGTTGACTGAAACTGTTATAGGACATGAAATGACAGTATGTTAGTCACAAGCACGAAAATTTCAGTGCAATGAACAACAGTGTAGTTCCCACAAAACTAACTGAGCATGGTGAGGATTTCTGATTATCCCCCAAAGTTGCCCTGTGTTTTAAAGTTCAAATGATTGAGAAAAAAATTTCTTTATTGTAGAAAGGATTAGGTGTATTTGTTTCTTAATTAACTAGTTTTTGAAAAAAATGTATTTACACTTAGTTGATTTCTGATTTCTGGAGTTGTATCTACATTAATGTGATTAACCTACTAAAAATATTATTTAGATTAAAAATGTTTTTGAATTTGTATTTTTATTATTTCAAAAATAATACATGCTAGTTGAAAAATTAAATGTGTAGAAGAGTTATTAAGAGTTAGAATAGTTGCTAAATAAACAGAGTTGTCATTTTACCTCTTACTTTATAGAGTTTATACTTAAAGTATTTTTATGTCTAATCATATAATTTGCTTAATTTGAACTTAATTTTAAAATATACTATGGAAGTGCTTGTTTGTTGAATTGTATTGTTCCATAATTTAACACTGTTTAAAGCTTCTGGAAGGTTTTAAACTTTTTTTTCCCCCAAAGTGGTGATTGGTAAAAACAAAACAAAACAAAACAAAACTCTTAGTCATCTTTCTTAAGAATTACTTTGGCCTGTTCTGAGCAACAATGGAAATGTACACACTTCCAGAGCTGAGTCTGTTTATTATCAAAAGAGGCCGCATGAGTCCAGAGCTCCTAAAGTGGCCTCCTCCCTCAGAGCAGCTTTTATCCAAAGCCTTCAGGACCAAAATGACTTCCAAATTCTCATCTGCATCTTTTCAGGGACAAGCGTTTCATTACGGTGATGCAATTGTACATGCACTCTTTTTAGTACTTCTCAGGAAGAGAATGGCATTTGTCATGTACTATGTATACAAACTGAATAGTGGAGGCATCAAAATTCTGTGTTGGACTGGATTCACTAGAAAAAGCCCCCTTCTCTGTGTATGAAATGTCTCTCCTTTGTCACTCTTGAATCCTAGTGTTTTGCGTTGTCTCCTGGGGTTTCCAAAGGTGTTTTGTAATTAGGCAGAGATGCTTGATGTTAGAACTCTGTTCTTGGGAAGCAGGTATTGGACCGAAGAAATACCTTCCAGGTAGAGGAGATGGCACTAGCAGTAAGCTTTTTGAAGTACCAAAAGAGCAATGTGGAAAAGAATCCTAACTTTATTTTAGGTCAGAAATATCTAGGACAACTATATAATGTATGTGAACTACTACTTAAAATAAACAAGTTGGAATCAGCTATTGCCCGAGCAACTACCTGATAATGGGTTTAGCAGTTTTGAATGTGCAATAGTGTTTTCATTCTACTAGGGTAGCTTTTAGCAAATTAATTTTAGGATACTTAATACATATATCTTTGTGTTCACTGTATTTTAAAAATGGCTTAATGCTGTTCTTATCTGCCACACTGTTTTATTCATATATAGTATCATTTACTGAAGTTATGTGGCTGTTGGAATATGACTTGATACTGATAATGGACTGGAAAAGTTGTAAAGAGCCAAACAAACCGTCTTTTACTATATGAATAGTTAATCAGAAATAAGTGTTTTGCAGAAACTCGGGTGCTTTAATGGATATTAGATAGCACTCAATGTTGAAAGAGAAAATGGAAAAAAAATGCCACACAGTGTAAAATGAGGTCAGGTTACACATACTGTTTTCTCAGTAAAACAGAGAAGAATTTGTTGGCTCTGAAGCTTACCTTGTGTGTTCAACAGTCCACAAAAGGTTGGACTTAATTCTTATTAAATAGTATTTTAAAAAATTGTTTTTGGTTTTCTCCCTACCTGCTCTCTCACTGAAAGGCAAATCATTTCCTTGTATAATCACCCTGTCAAGCATTAATTTATCTCAACAAATCCTTATTATGCTCCTACCATGTAGGAAGCACTGAATTTAGGATAATAGATCAATGGTCAGTTGGGTTAGTTGAAAGGAGAGCACTTCTGTATGTCCAGATAAACCTTACCTAAGGGAGGAATTGGGAGGTTGAAGAAAAGCTATGCTGATCAACAAGCTAGGATTGGAAAGACAAAGATGGTGATCGTTTGGGGAAGGTATATTATCAAGAAACCACTCTGACCAAATATACTTATTTGGCTCTGTGGTCGTTCTGAGGGTGACTGAAAACTTTCTACGCCTTTGACACAAGCAGGAAGTTATTCTCCTGTTGGAGGACTACTGTTGGGTAATACGTTTTGTTTCACCCAGTTCACTTTTTCTTTGTCTCATCCAACAAGCGTTTATAAAGTGTTTGCTTACTCTCTGTTAACCAGTGTGCTAGTTATTCAAAACCAGTTAAATCATTAGAACTGTGCTTAAGGGTCTATGTATCCATATTATTAAAGGAAAGAATTTTAAAAGTTTACTTCCTGGAACATTTTGAATGTTCTATACAATTTTACGCTTTGTATGAGAAATAGGAAATGATTATTTTATTTATTGAAAAGGAAACTAGCTATAAACTTAAAAGAAATATTGGTGACTTGTAGTACCATAAGTCTGAAAGTAAAATGAAAGACATATTATACTTTTTATAACTCAAAAATCCCCAAACTAAAAAATTCAAACAGTATAAAAACATGTTCAATAAAAATAAATTTCCTTCTACTCCAGATGTCTCGACTCCCTCCCCAGAAGCAACTATCATTATCAGCTTCTTGTTGCATCTTTTCAGTAGTATTTTAAGCATGTATGCGTTGTTTTGTGCTTTTTTCTTTTTCCTTTTGGTACCTCTGGTCGTTCAGAGAACGTGAAAGAATTCACGAGACTCAGAGAAGTAGGCAAACAAGGTAAGGTTTATCGGAATTCAGGCAGTGCGGGTGCCTGGAGCAGTATCTAGCGAAGACGCTGTCCCCAGACAGAGGGGCAGAAGTCAGAGAGAAGCCCCGGCACACGAGGTGCCGGGGGCAGAGTCTAGAGTAGACAGCTGCAGTTTAGTAGACAGCTGGGTTTCTGTTTAGCTGTGGCTTTGTATTTTTCTATGCAGGATGTAGGGTGCTTGTCAGCTTGCAAGTGCTGCTATTATAATTGGCTTCTTATGGGAACCGTCCCATTCCCATCCATGATGGATGCAGGTTGCTTGTCAGCTTGCAGGGGGCTTCTTCCGGGAACTATTCTGTTCCCATCTATGACGAGTTAGCTTGCAGGGGGTTGTCCTTGCAGTTGGCCTCCTGTGGGAGCTGTTCTGTTCCCATCTAGATGGATGTAAGGTGCTTGGCAGCTTGCAGGTGCAGTGCTAGCCAGGGGATTCAGAGCCAAGGGTGAATTTTTAAGCTCGTTCCTGCTAGCTCACAAGCTTGCTCATGTTAACTCTGCCTGTCTCATCCCACTACCGTGTTTCCCCGAAAATAAGACTGGGTCTTATACCGTATTTCCCCCAAAATAAGAATGGGTCTTGTATTAATTTTTGCTCCAAAAGATGCATTAGGGCCTATTTTCAGGGAATGTCTTATTTTTTTCATGTACAACAATCTACATTTATTCAAATACAGTCATGTTATCTTCTTCTGGAACATCGTCATAGCGTACTAAATGCATCCATCAGGCTAACGATCTTAACTGGGGCTTATTTTTGGGGTAACATGGTAGCTCACAAGCTTGCCCCGTTAACTCTTTACTTGTCTCATCAGTGTACAAACATACGTGATTCTAGTCCCCTATTCATGCAAATAGGAGTATATTATGTAAACTCTTTTTCTCCTTGTACTTTTTCAGATCTACTGCATTCTTTTTTACTGGCTGCTCAGTATTCCGTTGTATGGGTGAACCATTTATTATTTAACCATTCCTTGCCAATGGACCTTTAAGTTTTGCCCAGGTTTTGGCTCTTATGGACAGTACTACTGGTTGTTTTTTTTAAATGTCTTTCCATGTGTATATTTTTAGGATAAATTCTCAGAAGTAGAATTGCTGTGTTAAAGAGTATATAGTTCTAATTTTGACAGATGCTGTCAAAAGGAGCTTCATGGGGTAGACCAATTTATACTTCCATTTGTGCTAGGTGAGAGTTTCCTGAATTTGCATATTCTTACTGGAACGCTGTATTTTTGATCTGCCTGTTGGACAGGTGAAAATAGTATCTCATTTTAATTTTAATTTTCATCCTTTAACTGTGATTAAAATTGAATATCTCATGGATTAAAAGCCATTTGTTAGTATTTATATTTTGTAAACTTAAGGTTCATGTCCTTTGCCATTTTCCAATGGTAATATTGGTCTTTTTCTCATCAATTTGTAAGAGTTCTGTTCTCTCTATATAAGAAAATCTGCCCTTTGTCGTATGTGCTGCCAATATATTTGCAGTTTGTTGTTTGTGTTATGACTTACAGCATTTTAGTTCTTTGCAGATTAAAAAAATTCTTATGCTGTCAAATTTAGCTCTTTTATAATTTTGGGATTTTGTGTTTCTCTTAGGGAGCACTTTCACATTTAGAGGTGATAAAGATTATCTATTGTTTTCTTCTAGTATTTTTTTGAAGAGTATTATTTCTTCTAGTATTAGTTTTCCTCTAGAGAGTATTTCTTCTAGTATTATTTATTCTTATCTTTGATCAATCAGAAATTATTATGTTATGAGAAGTGAGGTAGATAGAAATTTAGTTTTTTCTTTCAGCCTGCTAATAATCCATCTTTTTTCCACCTTTTGAGGTACAGTTTTATTGCATACTAAATTCATGTCTATATTGGGTCTATTGCTGAACTTTTTTCTATTTCATTGCTTTTCATGTACCCCGTAAAACTTTTAATTACTACAGCTTCATAATGTTTTTAAAAAAGATTTGGCTATTCTAGCATATTTTATTTTACTATCTTACTTTTAGAATCAGCTTATCTGGTCACAAACAACAACGACAAAAATTCTTTTGTTTTTTTTTTATTGAGATTGCATTTCTTGATAATTTAATTGAGATAAATCAGTGATTTTACAATATCCAGGAATAGGATATTTCTTTATTTAAGACTTCTATTGTGGTTTTCTTAAAGTTTTTCATATAGATCTTTTACATTTGTTGTTAAACTTATTCTTAGTAATTTTTTAGTTATTGCTCTTATACATGAGATCTTTTATGGCATAATGTTTTCTGTTTTTCAATATGTATATTATATATTAATATTATATATATAAATATATTATTAATATATTTATGTATGTATATACACAGGAAAGACTCCATACTGAATTCTATACTTAATAGTTTTTCCAGTTGATTCTCGTAGGTGGTCTTGTTATCCCATTATATTAGCTGTAAATGCTGACAATTTTGCCTCTTTGCTGTTTATATCCCTCTTATTTTTTTCTCTCTTTTAATTCCATTGACTTATACGTCTAGAATAATATTAAATAATAGTGGTGATACTGTGTATCTGTGTTTTGTTCCGTAGTTTAGTAGGATAGTTTCTAGAATTTCATTATTAATCATACATGATACCGGCTTTAGATTTCAGTTATATTTATGTATGTCTGCATACACACATACATACATATATACGAGGTCTGACAAGTTCGTGAACGTGCCACTGTGTCCTTACATTGGCAGCACTGTACAAATAGCTCGGTAAGGTTTCATAACCTTGGTATCTCAGAGTCTCACAGCTGTGTTCAAGTTGACATGTGGCGGTGTCTTGCTGAGTGCCATTAATTGTTGTTGCATGTTTTTCTGTGCCGTTGCGAGAATGAGAGGAACGAACAAACATTACATTTCTTATTAAACTTAGCAAGAGTGAAAGTGAAATCAGGGACATGTCCAAGTTTATGGGGATAATGCCATGAAGAAAATGGCAGTGTACAAATGCATTAAACGTTTTTCTGACGGGGAACAACGGGTCACTGATTGAAGAGAGGTCAGGGTAGCCAGTAATGAGCAGAACTGACAAAAACACTGCAAAAATTCATCGAATAGTGCGTCAGAATCATTGGGTGGCTGAGAAGCACAGCAGACCAAGTAAACATCGATAGAGAAAGAGTTAGGAAAATCTTAACTGAAAATCTTGGCATGAGAAAAGTGTGTGCAAAAATGGTCTCAAAAAAGCTCACCAGTGAACAAAATCAAAGGAAAGTCGAAGTTTGCGAAGACCTTTAGGAGAGGCAAGATGATGTTTTGGGCCGTGTGCTCACAGGTGATGAAAGATGGGTGCATTAGTACAACCCTGAAAGAAAACGTCAAAGTGCACAGTGGAAGTCAACCAATTCTCCAAGACCAAAAAAGTTCTGTCAGTCCAAATCAAGAGTCAAAACAATGTTGGTAACCTTTTTTGATATCAGAGGGATTATTCATTATGAATTTGTACCAATTGGACAAACAGTTAACCAGGTTTACTATTTGGAAATGCTGAAAAGGCTGTGTGAAAAAGTTAGACAAAAATGACCTGAACTTTTAGCCAACAATTCATGGCTTTTGCATCTCGACAATGCACCAGCTCACACAGCGCTGTTTGTGAAGGAGTTTTTAGCCAGTAAACAAATAACTGTATTGGAACACCCTCCCTGCTCACCTGACCTGGCCCCCAATGACTTCTTTCTTTACCCAAAGTAAAAGGAAATGTTGAAAGGAAGACATTTTGATGACATTCAGGACATCAAGGGTAATACGATGACAGCTCTGATGGCCATTCCAGAAAAAGAATTCCAAAATTGCTTTGAAGGGTGCTAGGTGCTGGCATCGGTGCATAGCTTCCCAAGGGGAGTATCACCGTAATGATAATCAGCAATGAGGTTCGTAGCACTTTTTCTAGGATGAGTACGAATTTAATTGTCAGACCTTGTATATCATATAATCATGTTATATATCATGTTAAGGAACAATATATAGTTTTTTGTTTCATTAGGAATTATTAAAATTAGGAATTTATGTTGAATTTTATCAAACCTGTCTTTAAATTTATAAACATCATTTTTTTCTTCTTTGACTTGCTAATGAGGTGAAAACTACACGGCTAGATCTAATATTGAACCATCTTTGTCTTACTACTATGAACCTCGTATAATCATGCATGTATTATTCTTTTAAAATATCGATGAATGCTGTTTACGAATATTTCATCAGGATTTCTGCATTGATATTTACATGAATATCAGTACGAATCATGATACATATAAGCGAGATGACCCGATGGGTTTCATATTTTCAAAAAGGTATGTGTATCAGTGTTATTCTGGTATTATACAAAGAATTTTAAATCTCTTTACCTTTTACTCGCAAACATTTAAGTCTCATTGGAATTATCCATTCCTTTGAAGATTTGGTAGAATTCATCTGTGCTTTGTGAGGTAGGGCTTTGCTATGTGTCTTAGTTACATGAACTGTTATTAACTTATTTAATGAAATCTAACAGTAATTAATGCCATGATGTTTGTGTATTTGATATTTATTTGTGAGAGTTCAATTATCATTTTTAACACTTAGGTTTTACTAATATTCCTCTCATTCCTCTGTAGCACCTCAGCAATTAGGCAGGCTTCTTTACCATGTTTCCCCGAAAATAGCACCTAGCTGGACAGTTAGCTCTAATGCGTCTTTTGGAGCAAAAATTAATATAAGACCCGATATTATATTATTTATATTATATATTATATTATATTATATTATATTATATTATATTATATTATATTCCTGGTATTATATTATACCCAGTATTATATTATATTACATTATATTATATAAGACCCGGTTTTATATTATAGTAAAATAAGACCTGGTCTTATATTAAGTTTTGCTCCAAAAGACGCATTAGAGCTGATTGTCCGGCTAGGTCTTATTTTAGGGAAACACGGTATAATGTGTAAAAGAATTTTTCAGGATAAAAATGTACTACACTTCTTGGCAAATGTATTATATTGTATGTAAATATATACCAAGATGCAGTAGGTGGGAGAAGGCACACTGACTTGGCTGAGAAGCAGTGAATCCGGGGAGACAGAGTTCTGCCTCGTGAAGAGGGTCACGGTGTTTGGGACACACGGACTGTGGAAAGCAGAGGTACCTGAGGAGAGCCTCTGATATGGTGGAAGTGCTCTGACGGGAAGCTGTATCACCGCCACGAAATCCTCCTGAGGGTCCCATTACTTGAGGATGCTCTGTGCAGTTGGGTCTTCTCTTTGGAGATGGGGCAGAGCAGCAAAGTCAAGCTGCAGTGAAATCACTGAGGGATGGCAGAGCCTGCCATGCATGCCCATCCACTTCTGGTTCCCTTAAGGGTTGGTATTTCAATTTATATCTGTAACAACTTTCCTATTTTGTCGCCCATGTTAGTCACAGTGTGTATGTTTGACTTGGGAAGGAAATGGTTAAGAACTATGTGAGTCAGGGTTCAGTTGATCAGTAGAGTTCATGGAGGGTCCTGGGCTCTAGGAGGTTTCAAGTCACCACTCAGTTGAATGTGAACTAAGTGTTTTGGTCAGAGAGAGAGAGTCCGAAGGTCATGGACTTGTAGACATCTCACCAGCTCACGGTATTTTCATTCACTGTGCCCAGGTCAGTTAGTGCCCCTCTGCTTTCTGGTCTCACTTGCTAGTTTCATCGGCTCTGGTCCTAACGACAGTGTCTTCAGTCAGCATTCTACGAGACTCCCAGTGGTCATGAGACCACTCTTTAGAGAGGGTCATAAAATGAAGAATTAGGTTTATACGTTACAGAAGGAGTGAAGAGAACACAGGCTTAGAGTCAATTAGATGTGAAGTCATGTCCCTTTCACCATTGACTTGCTTATTAGACTTCTGTAAATAGTAAACAGGAATAATAATGTGTACTTTGTAGAGTTTTGTGAAGATTTAATGAAATAATATACCTGAAGAACCTGGAGCATAATTAGATGCTAACATTTAATACATTTCTTAATAAATTAATTCCTCTTAGTAGCTTATGATTTAATCGTATTGAATGATTGTCTTTAATTCCAGCTTCATTTAATGTATCCATCATTCAAAAAGCATTCATTGGGCACTTGCTCTGTGTCAGACGCTGCTGTGGGGGCTGGACTTGGAGCAGTCACCCAAGTGGCAAAGACCCAGTTCTTAGGAAATTTACATTCTAGTGCACAGGTGGAAAGAGATTAAAAAACAACAACAACTAGATAATGTGGTGATTTGCAATGTGATAAAAAATTTAAACAAGGAGAAGTAGAAATCGAGTGTCAGAAGTGCTTTAGGTTGGATGGACAGGAAAAACCTCTTGGATAATGTGACATGTCACTGAGTCCCGAATAACCAGGAGGAGCCAGCTGTGTTAAGATCTGGACGAAGAACATTCAAGGCACAGGGACCAGCTAGTGCAAAGGTGGCAGTGAACTTGTCATGCTTCGGGAAGAGAAGGATGGAGCTGTTCAGACAAGGGCCAGCTCTCCAGGGACATCACAGGCTCGCATCTGGAGGATGGTGTGAGGGGAGTTTGGAGCTTCTCATAGGCCTAAGATCTCTGGGTGTGTGTTAATTTTCATGGCTGAACGATTGTGGTAATAGTCAAGTCTCAGCATGCACTGAATAATATACATAATATCATCCTTTGGGGAGAATGAGAATGAGAGCCTTATCTTAATGTAGTGAAGTAACTGGATTAAAAATCAAAGTGAGGCCTAATACACATAACTAATTTTTGTGTTAGCTAATGAGAGGTGATTAAAGTAATATGCTCATATAATTAACTTTTAATTATTTTTCTTAGTGCCACTTATGGTAATTCTTCTTGGGATATTGGGAAAAGTTAGGACTACTTAGGTAACAAATTTGTACCGAACTTCACTCATATTTGATGGTAGCTTAGAATTAAAAGTCTAATTTTAAAAATTAACTTTTTTAGAATAGTTTTAGGTTTGCAGAAAAGTGGCAAAGATAGTAGACATATTCAATACTGAATTTCCGCTGTTATTGGCACCTTGCATTATTAGTATTGTACATTTCAACATGGAGGAACCCATATTGACATGTTTTTATTAACTAACGTCCCTAGTTGCAAATCAATTCTGATACTGACTCCTTGGAGTTCGTGCAGACCTCATAGGTTGGGGTCACAGTCTCTACTCTTCTCATTCCCCACACCAGCCTCAAGCTCTGGGGTTCCCAGACCACCTGTGTTTCTGACCAACTAGCTACAAATTCAGGGGTTTCCACTACCCTTTAGCTTCAGTAATTTGCTGGAATGACTCAAAACCAAGCAAAGCGCTATACTTATCATTTCAGTTTTATTATAAAGGGCATAAATCAGGACCAGCCGAGGAAAGAATGCATAGATTGAGGTCTGGAGGGCCCCACATGGGAAGTTTCCATGACCTCAGGGCTCATCACCTTCCCGGCATATTGATGTATGATTACGGTGAAATGATCTGATGTGAGGCAGGGGCAGAGCCTGGGAGAAGGTTAGCCTTGGTTGTCTTGGCTGGGTCCATGTCTACTGAAGAAGCGAAGCTGCTGCTTCTGCTTTAGCTGGTGAACCTCCCCTCCCCCCCGCCCGCCCCCGCCCGCCCCCCCCCCGCCCCCGCCCGCCCCCCCCCCCGCCCCCGCCCGCCCCCCCCCCCCCCCCCCCCCCCCCGCCCGGGATTAAGACTTCTAGGGAGAAATGTTACTTATGGAGGGGAAAATGGGAAAGCGCCACCTAGAGAGCAGACTGTAATACACCGGGGCCGCCAAAAGCGTGTCCACACAGGACTTGTACTTGTCTTTTGTTATTGGTATATATGTATTGAGTATTACAATTTTAGTACAGTTTTTTCTTTTCTTAAAATGTGTATCAATCTTTTTGGCAAAAGGTATATACTTTTTTGGCAAAAGGTATTGCTATACCTTTTCTGTTTCAAAATTCTGATCCATCAGTATTTTTTCCCAATAATTTTTACAACTTGATTATTTATTTATTTATTTATTTATTTATTTATTTATTTATTTATTTATTTTTAAACAACAGACATGCTCCTTTTCTAATTACCTTTAGGCGAAGGTTTCTCAACCTGGACATGGTTGGCATTTTGGGCGAGATAATTCTTTATTGGTATGGAAGCTGACCTGTGCATTGGAGGCTGTCCTGTGCTCCTGCTCAACCCCCCTTCCCCAAATTGTGACAAGCAAAACTGTTTCCAGACATTACCAAATAACCTTTGGGGGGCCAAATGCCCCTAGGTCAGAACCACTGCTCTAAGGTTAGCAAAACGACCTTCAGACCCCAGCTTTGACTGTGACGTGTAACTTGGCAGCGCCACGCGTCACCACCAGCCTCCTTTTCTCCAGCTGTAAATTGGAGAACATTATTTGTGCCTGTTCATGGTGTGTCTGGATTTGGTTTAGAAGCTAAAATGCCAATGAATAACTTTGTATAGCAAATTTATCTTGACACAGTGTTGACAATTTTAAAGTAATCCAAATCCTATTTACAAGTTAAGTACATTTCCTCCAGGTAAATTTAAACTATCTTCAGTTACTTCTTAATTGTATTTTTGTTGTCTTTTTACTTTTAGGAAAATTGCAGACTTTCATCCACTTACCTATTTGCAAAGCCT
This sequence comes from Rhinolophus sinicus, assembly GCF_057876585.1. NCBI lineage: Eukaryota > Metazoa > Chordata > Mammalia > Chiroptera > Rhinolophidae > Rhinolophus > Rhinolophus sinicus. The sequence goes on from NC_142517.1 coordinate 30,099,067, forward strand.
CACAGGGCTTCCCCAGCAGTTTTTGTCTGCAGCTTTTGATGTTAGAGTGGCTTTGCTAATTATTTCAACTAGTTATTTCTCTAGAGAAAGGCTGGATGGAGTCCATCTCGGAAGTTTCTTACTACTTTTCCCTAAACCTGAACTCAAAGCAGAGAAGGGGAATACTTTCTTTTCAGTCAGGGAACCAACAAGCAATCTCCTCCCAATTCAAAGTTGGGAGCCTAGGAAAACACTGGGCTGGAAATACTTAAAGGAACAAATCTCTACCTCTGTTCTTTGAGCATCTTATGCTCATTGTAGATAAAGGTACATGATGTTTGCTTGGATGCCCTTATGTAAAAATGTAATAAAACAAAGGAAAAACCACATCTCTTGCGTCTATCATCTTTTCCTTTTGGATTTCTGTATTTATACCTCTCTTTCTGGGAGGTTGCTCTTGGTATATATGTATTTACAGAGGCTGGAGGTAGGGGTGAGACCTGGGAAAGGGGTGCCATGAGCTGCCTACACTCTGTGACAGGTATTTTGGGGCTTCATCTCTGCTACCTAGCTTCCTAATTCCCCCTTCATCCTCAATTTTGAAGGTGTCTTTTACATCAATTAGCAGATTAAGTGCTTTTTGGAGGGATGACCTGAAAAAAAAAAAAAAAAAAAGAAACCCTGAGAAGAATGTACACAAAGTCTTGTGTGGGTATCAGCTCTGTAACTTTACTTTTCCCTTTGCGGGACCTCAGTTACTTGAGCTAATGCCATCGGCTGTCTAAGGGGAGCAGAGGAGCTTCATGATTAAGGGCTTCAACTCTGGAGTTGGAAGGACCTGCATTTCGATTTGGTTCTGCCCCTTCCTTGCTCTGTCTCCTAACTTATTTATGCCTCATCTGTAAAGCAGGTGTAATAACACCTATCAGAGGAGTGTGGGTTAAATGAAATAATGTCCTTTATCGGACACTTAGTAGGAGCTGAATGAAATGTAGGTCCTGTCTTTTCACATTCCATTCTTTTCTTACTTTTCACCTACTAAAGCCAGTGAATTCCGAATACTTTGAATAATCCAGAGTAAACAAAAGGCTCCCATCTCCTACCACCACCCCCATGCTTACTCTGCCTACCCTTTCTAATCTTCAACACCCCAGGTATGTTCATGCCCCAGGGCCTTTGCATTTGCCATTCCCTGTGCCTAGAACATGCTTCCCAGATACCACGCAGCCCACTTCTTCACTGCCTTCGGGTCTCTGCATCTGTTACCTATCAGAAAAGCCTTCTCTGACCACCGTGTAGGAAATGGGACTTGCCCTCTATTTCCCGATACTTCCCAACGCCCTTACGCTGCTTTTTTTTTTCCATGCCACTTAGCATCTAATGGCATGTTTTGTTTTTGTATGGTCTGCCTTCCCCCACGAGAATGTAAGCCTCAGAAGGACAGGGACTCTCTTCATGAAGTGCGGTGTGCTCAGTGCTTAGGATGGTTCTTGGCCTGTATTTGGTACTCAGGAAATGCTTCTTGAATGTATGAATACATGACTATTATTCTTTATTCATGCTACATTTTCCCTGAGTTTTAAGAAAAAAGTGTGTATTAGTTAAAAAAAAAATAGTTAAAATATTTAAATTGACTCGTTGTTATTGCCTCAAAATACTATTCAATTTAGAGGTGACTATTTTTAGCCTTCACTGTTTTATAATAATATATGATTTCTTCTGAGGCTTTTCTTCCTTCATACAGTTTTAATTTTAGAGAACTTTTAATTGTGTCATTAACATTCCTGTCTGTAGGTCACTGTTGTGTGGTGGATTGGGAAAACAGGGAGAGACCTATGTTCTACTTATATCAATTTTTTGTGACCTCTAGCTGATTGTACTTTTTTTCTTTTTCTGGAGAAGTTGAAAATACATGATATATTGAGGTAGATTTTCTCAGTAACCTAAAATGATACCCAGAGATGTTTTATGGCCAAAAACCAGTTGGTCACTGTGTGGAAAAACCTGCTGAATTGTTTCTTAAAATTTTCTTTTTTTTTCCTTTTTCCCGGAAAGAATACCATGCAGTATTTAAACAACCACAATTGTTTTTTATTTTAATAATTCTGATGATAATTACACTTGTCAGCCAGGTGAATTACCCTGTGTCTTTAAAACTCTCACCTAAGATGCTGTTTTATTTCTGTTCTGTGTGGTACTTCACCTCTGATTCTCCACCTGGACTCCTTTGGATTAATAAAATACTCAAGAACAGAAATATCTGGTATTCTTATAATTCTGTGGCTTTCACATACTTTCTGTATTTTTATTTCAGGTAGGGAACAATGATTAACAGTTCAAATAATTTTTGAAACAAACTTTGATAAGATAGATTTTTTTTTTAATGAGCTATTTCACAAGTTCTGTTGTTGTTTTTTTTTTTTTTTTAGTAAGACTACATATAGTTTTTATCTTCTATTTATTACTGTGTATAAAGCCTGTTTAGAAAGTGTTGTACTTTGTTATAGGTCAGCTTTCACAATTTATTTGAGAAAGCATGGACCTATAAATAAGTTTTTAAATTTGGGAATGATGAGATTTACTAAACGTTTACAAATATTCATAAGGAACCTTCTTTGTCCTTTTAGTAATGATGAAAGAAAAGGCAAAAATACTTACCACGTTGTTTACTGTACTTACCTAGACTATCCCAGACACTGGTGATTTTTATCTAGGATGTTTATCCATCTTAAGGCCAAACAGCCTTTTCTGAATATGAACATGAAACCTTTGCTTTGAAGGACATTTTGTACTTGGGGCAAAGCAAAATTTGTTAAGAAAGTGGATTTTATATCTTGCAGGGCTGGAGAAATAGTAGTATTTTATTTCTGGCAACCTGGGAGGGAGAACGCTGTCCTATTTAAGGCCGTCAGTCCACGGGCATTCACCAGATGAGGAGTTTTTAAGGCACGGTCATCTACATTTTCTAAGTTTTATGTCCATCAGCAAATGATTCAAACTATGTTTGTTCCTATGTGCCAAGGATCTTGTGTTGATGTGATGAAACTTGGCATCCTACCGTCCCCCAGCAGACCAGTGCCTGGCTCTTTGTGCCAAGGTAACTGGTACTCTCTTGACTTCACTCAGGGGACATCAGCAGTTTTTTTTTCCTTTCCAAGCTGTGTCCCTGCCAGCAGTGCATTTCTCTTTTAGTATTTTTCCTTTCCCACAGGGTTAAGCCTGAGATCATTTAACTCTCTATAGTGTATGAGAATTTTGGGACTTACGTTGCCTACAGATTAAGATGTTATATGGATTCATATTGCTGAATCGTGGTTGGCTCAGTGTCACACATAGTTTGAACTTATATAGTCATTTCCAGCTCTCCTTCCAGTTTCTCCTTAATTCAGCAAGTTTCTAATCTGGGCTGGAGCTATTTCTGTCTGCTGCCTCTGTCACTGGGAAAGCAGGCTCCACCGTGCCCCCTCCGACCCTTAGCTTCGGAAGTGCTTTCCTTGTAACTTCACAGAAGGCGGGCTAAACCCTGGGTCCTGCCTGGCGCCCCCTACATGGAGGTCTTGTTCTAGGAATTAATTGTGCAAAACTCCTCCTTCCTGAACTGATTTCCTTACCTTGGAAGGCTCATCTTTTGTGTTTTTGGTTCCACAATGTTTTGGTTCCACAGAGGTAGTTTTCTCGCACCTGTGCCTTCATGCTTTTGCCTGACTTTCTCTTACCTTGGGTCGCTGCCCTCACCCCAGGCGTTCTCTGAGCTGTGACAGTAATTAGAAGGATGTGGTCACCATGTGGCTGGGCAGTAGTGGGTCATCTAAGCAAGTGCTGAGAAAGCTACAAGCCAGAGTCCAGAACTGAGGTGTAAAGATGCCATGTGACCCTATCCAAGTGAGCAATCCACGCCGAGTCAGAATTCTTTCATTTTTCAAAGGCTGTCAACGGGACTTAAAAGGTAGGCAACAGGGTCTTAGGAAAAGCACTAATATTTATTGAGTCCTGTTCCCCTTCAGCCCTCACGGCATTCCTGAGGAGCAAGTGAGGGGCAGACGCATTTAGGAAAACACGCATGTGGATGCAAACATGTACACACATTATTTGTACTGTAAATTCCAGATGGGCCTAAATAAAATCCCACGAGAAGATAGTGTGATACGGTGTGGGCTTTGGGAAGTCCTAGATGCCCGAGTTTAAATCTCTTTTATCTCAGCAAAATAAACAGTCCTCCAATGTACTTTTTAAAAATTAATTTTTAAAAGAATCAAAGAAGAGTTTTGGTTTAAAAAAATATATAATTAGAAAAACACACCTCACCACTCACATCACTGGTGTGATTGTACAGGCTCTTTGGAGCTAGAACATGGACTCTACTGAGAAAAAGAGAAAGGCAAAATTCCCTTCATGCATTAATGCAAGATTCCTAGATTTTCCAGGGAAATGTTTCACCAAAACAGGTGAAAATGGAACAAACAGTGCTGGCCAGCAGGTCTGGCTGCAGCACTCAAGTGAACCCTGGGCTTAACTCAACACTCCCCGTAAAATATGCATAAGGGAAATTTAGGGTGCTTCTCAAAAGCGAATCCAGGAGTGTTAGAAAGAGGTGTGTGTGCCTGTTTTCCCCAATAGGCAGTCGCATACTCATACAGTTTGTTTTGCTTCTTCTTATGTGGTGTCATTCATCTGCCTCTCTTCTTGGCAGAACCATCCCTATTCCAGCATCTGATGATTTGTTTAATCAGAGTGACATTCTCTTTGAATAAGAACTTCAAAAATTAAGGACTCGTGCCAAATTCTAAAGAAACTACTTAATTTTTACACAAATATTAATTTCCTTATCGAGAAAAAATTAAAATAGTATGGTGGACAAGTTTAGATAAGACCTAGCAAAAAATATTCATGTTATTGGTGCAGTCTAATATATAATACATTCTAATACATGCTTTCTGGGTTCATGAAGGTGACTGTATTTTCTTGCTAAAAAAACACCTAATGATTTTACTGCTGTTATTTCTTTACTTAGCTATTTAATTATGCATGACAATTGATGAAGAACAATTTTTCAAATTAAGCTTTGTGCCTTCATATTCAAAGATGTTTCCCCTTCTCTGCCTTAAGAGATCTATTTTGAGTTTATGTAATATTTAATCTTTAAAAAAATATTTGAGAGACTTTTAGCATAGAGATTGCTAAAAGCAATTTAACTTTAAATAGCTTCTTTCTTGGGAAAGAAAGGACAATTGTTTTTGCTGAATTATAAATGTTACTGTATAATTTCAAGCTTTCAGAGATTCTAATATCTCGCAATTCAGTGACCCCTCTCTGAAAGTCAGAATGCCAGAGCGAATCCCATTTCCATATCTAAAATTAGAAATGACATGCAGAAAGTACAGGCATTTTACCAGACATGGTAATGATATGTTTTCTCTTTTTTTGTTAAAACCTGAGGGAAAAACACCAAGCAGTTAGCTCTTTACTAAATAAACCGTACATCTTTCTTTGGATAGTACTTCTGTCCATTGATTTGACTTGAGAATCAACTGTAGCCATATATCTCTGATGTGTTTCTTATCATTACCCAATTTTTGATTTTGGATATTTTTTTCCCCTGATCAAATCTATGAGGTCATACAAATGCTCTCATTTCCTAATTTTGTTTATAGACAGCTATGTGAAATATACCTTTGCCACATTTAAGCAAAGTGCCTTTTTATAGATTTTTTGGGGAGAATCTTCTCTAAGTGCTCTGCTTGCCATGCATGGGGCTTTGCCTTGTGACTAACCAGATAATAATATCTTAGGGAAGGTGTGGAGAATTCGCATTTGCAGTTGACTTTTACAGTATTTGACAACTGATCATTATGTATGAGGGATCTGCCTTCTCCCTTACATTTGAGAAATTGACCTGGGGGAAGAGATTGAGTGAGGACCCAAATGGAGCAATCAAAGTCCTCTCTGGGGACTGGGTGACCTTCTCCTGGCATCTGGGTTTTCACCCACTCCAGTCTGGCTGCCCTGCTTGGCAGCTGGCTCCATTCCCACCTTACAGAGGCTCATGGCCCAGGGCCTGGAGCTCTAGCCCAGTTTGGCAGGTCGTCTGCGATTTTTGATTACCACCTCTGTACTCCAGCGGCGTATGTAATTCAAATCTGACTGTAATTTCCATCACCTTGAAGCCTAGTGAGTGTAGTCTTTACCGGCATCTTAATATTTGTCAAATTGTTTTTTCCTCCCTACAGTTACAAATAAGAAGGTCCTGTATTGAGTGTGAGAAATGAAAAAGTAAGGGCCTAATTTCCAAACAGTGGTACTTTGACCAGCATTCCCATAGGCGGAAAGCTTTGTACTATTGGATTTGTCAGACTGTTGTCGGCAACACTGCAGTTCAGTTTAAACGTGCACTTGAATCTAAATTGGACACTATCCTTTAATCCTTTAATCCTCTCCCCCTTAATCCTTCAGTAATTTTTCATAATGTAGTGAAAAGGTGTAGACCATACCTACAGTCCATAGGCAGTATCTGCCCTGCAGACTTATTTGTCCTGCTCAGCATTTAAAAACCTGTACATTTCACGTAAGGACTAGATGCTCAGCCTCCCTTGAAAATCTGGAAGATGTGTTAATATTGAGCCTTTATTTTCACATTGGCTGGAGCCAAGAAGCAGTAGCACAGCCAACACCTCGGCACCCTTGGGTTGGGCGTCTGCCACACCCGTTGTTGCCTTGCACGCAGACTATCTTGTCATTTACATCACCGATCTGGGCCCTCTAGGCACCCTGGGAAACCCCTCCATCCTCATTTCCCTCTTGCATTTACATCCACCCTCTGTTTTACTTGTAAAGAACAACTTGCAGAGCTCCCGGGAAGGGGCTGTGCTCTCCAGCGTCTGGGCCTTTGTATGCTCCAGTTCCTCTTCTTGAGATGCCTTTCCCCACTTTCTCCTTCTGGCAGACTCTGAGCCTTCAAGACTAAGCGTGGTCACCGTATGTGAGAAGCTGGCCCTGACACCTCTCCGCCTCTGCCTGGTTAGATGCCCCTCCACTGCTCTCTGCACCTCGGTCATAGCACGTGGCACATTGTGTGGCAACTGCTGAGTTACATGTCTTTCTCCCCCTTAGATTGCGGGCCTTGAGGGCAAAGTCTGTCCTTCACTTTTCCTTTTTCTCAGTAACTCACAAGTCTCGGCACATACTGAGCTTGCAATACATTATTTTTAATTGATATGTTTGTTGTCTAAGCAGCAGTTCTCTATCTTGGCTGCATATTAGAATTATCCGGATAGCTCTAAAAACCCCCCAATATCCAGGCTTCACTCCAGACCAATTACATCAGAATCTCTGAGGGTGGGGTCCAGGCATTTGTAGGCCTTAAAACTCCTCAGGTGGTTCCAATGTGTAGCCAAGGTCGAGAGCCACTAGTCTACGGTATTTGAGGAGGACAATCTAAAGACAAGCAATTGGCCCTGGTTTTAGTTTAGGATGAGAACAATGGTGATGATTTTAAGAAAGTCCACCCCGGATGAACACTTTTTAACTTTGAAGCACAAACAAGTAGGAACCCTTATTCAAGAAATCAGTTTCTCCTACAACAGTCAAATAATTCTGCAATTTACAATGGTGACAAACAGCCAATCAGCGATGTCACTGCAGCACATCAATAGCTTTTTATAATTTTGATAGTTTCTGTTGTGTAGCCATGCATCATTTTCCACTTTGCTGCATTTTGATTTAAAATTCAAGTGGATTATTTTTCAGCCACTCTATAAATTAGCTTACGCGTTCGTGGCGTTTCCAACACCAACTGCTTCTCTTTCCTGCATATTCTTCCCTGTTTTATATTGGGACTGCTAGTTGGAAAATAGACAAAAACAAAACATTAACTGGGGTCATGTGGACAAAACATTAACTGGGGTCATGTGGAAAACAGACTTGGGATAAAAGCCATTTTAACTTGGTGAAAGCTATCACCAGCTGCATTATCTAGTAATTGAAGATCAATCCTGAGCTCGTGACTGATTAGTTTGCAGAGGGTTCAGGAAAAATAAAAAAGAAAGAAAAATGAAAGTTGTGAAAGAATTGAGGAAAAATGTTTGAATTGGGATTATTTTTATTTTGGAGGAAAACAGAGGTGAAAAAATTTCTGTATGGACACATTTGGGGATGGTAACTTTTGTTTCCGCTGAGAATGAGGTAGTAGGTATTTGCTTTAAAACTAAGGGAATTTCAGAGATTTACGTCTGAAGAATCTTGTTTATACAGACTGTCAGATAGTAGTATTAACTGTGTGATCTCTTTTCTAGGAGAGTTTTATGAAGAAGATTGACTATTGTCTATCTGACCAGATAACTTTTTGAGATTTCATTTATCTCTGGATTGAAAAATCTCTTCCAGTTAATCTTTTGTATCTGCAGCAAATGATCTTTTTCAAACTGCCCGGTTAGCTCACTGAGAAAGCTGTTATCTAGATTGAATCTAGCAATGGTACTTTATTGGAGTAGTACTGTACATTTTCTAAATATTTCCTGCTTATTCAACTCCATTTCCCCTTTGGGCTGAGGCTAGAAGGGAGTGATCTGGTTATGCCGACCTCCCTTCACAGGGACCCTGCGCCTGGCGGAGGGAGAGAGGGAGGACGCTGGGCTTCTGGAGGGATGCAGGAATTCATGAACCTGGTAGGTCAGGTTAGTGGCTGCCTGAGGAGCTCTGGCCGGGAGCTTTGGACTCCGTTCCTTGGCCAGGCCTGGCTCATTCCCAGGCCAGGAGCAGGGGCATCGCTTGACCTGGAGGAAGAGGCAGCCAGCCCAAAAGGGCCAGACCTGAAGCTCTGCCCAGCTTGGCTGTCACCTTCAGGTACCTGAGGACACCCGGCATGTAATTACGTGCTTTGACAAGGGGCTCCCGTCAAAGAGCAGAGAAAGGGCCTGATTAATCATCTAGTCAGCCTAGCGCACTCAGCTGGATCTCTTTCTCCAGTCGTAGCCGAGAGAATAAGGGGTTGAATTTTGAAATCCTGCCGCCCAGCCTCCCTCCCATATTTGTAGAGCAGCCGCTTCTTTTCGGAGAGGAGAGGAAGGTTGCCAGCGGTGCATTTTACCTTCCTGGTTTTCTCACCGTCCTTCTGCTCATGTTCCTGCTGCTAGCTTCCTGCCCTTCCGCCTCACACAATCCAGAACTGGCTCGGGTGTTTCATTTGTTTGCTCGGATGACTTGGGTAAAGAAATGGTAGCAGTGGCCCGCAGAAGGGAGAGAGTGCTGGCAGCGAGAGCAGGGGAGAGGTGCCAGCTGCTAATGGTGGCATGCCTGGCACTGGTGTTCTCCCAGAATATGCTCCTGAGGCCCAGCTCTGCCAGCACGAGGCTCCTGTTTGGAAATATAAAATTCTGATCTCAATCTGGCAAAATACTTTTTTTCCCTTTAGTTTGCTTAGTTTATTATCCTGATTCCCTCTGTTCCTTTGATTGTGGAGATTTGGCCTTCTGTGAATGTCATCAACATGAAAAAATGTAAAGGAAAGTTGTATTTGCCAGTGCCCTGCAGTAAACCCCTGCCCTACTCCCTCTTCTTCCGCACATTGAGTTTCTCACCTGAAGGCTCAGCTTTAGTTCCTGGAAATCTGGAGCCAAGACAGACAGCATTTCAACAGCTTCAGCCTCTCAGTTGGTGGCGTCCAGGTTCCCTTTCCAGACAGGTTACCCCACTGGACTCCCATGGTGCCATCTGAGTCTCCGCTCTCCTCCCTCCCGACTTGGTGCTCTGGTTTCTAGCTTCATGTTGACAGCGCTGGACCTTTGAAACTGGCTTTGGGAAGATCATTGGTGTCAAGTATGATGTCACATGCAGCTGTGGCACTTGCATGCCCGTGCCATCTCTCCCACGGGATGGTAGAGTCCTCGCCTGAGTGTGGAGCCCTCCTCCAATACCACTTGCCTATCTTACCCTGGAATGTTGTCTACTCCATGCTGTTTTAGTGTATTTTTTCCCCCTGTGGGAGATGAAGCCTGATGGAATGAAAGGGCAGGTGTAATCCCAGGCAGACCTTGTTCAAATACCCGGCACTTACTTGTGTGATCTTGGGTGAGTTTCTCTGCAAGCCTCAATTCTTCATCTGAAATGGGGGTGCTAGTTCCCATCTTACAAATTAATGATGATTACAGGATATACTATACGTAAAATGCCTAGCACACTTCCAAGCCCGTAAGAAGAACATGCAATTCCTTTCCTTCCTCTGCTTGGTGTCTTCATGACTGAGGTTGCCATGCCCTTTGGACCCAAGGAAGCCCTTTCCTTGCTTGACTGTATCTTGTAATTGGCTTTTTCAGTTGGTCACTTTGTTTAATCCGTGTTAGTATGTCTTGGCAGGTCTTTTTCTAGGGGATTATGCAACTAAATAAAAGGGGCAAGATCCAAGAAGAGCTGCTTTGATTGCTCCAACTCCAGTTCCGATTTGCTCGCTGTTCCTCTGTTCCGGTACATATTTACCTGTAGGCTGCGCTGTGTGGTTCCACATACTTATTTCATGGTATGAAATAAGGTACCAGCCTTTAGAATCTGGAGTCTTCTGGTTTCCAACTTGTTTAGCTCAGCAGTGGAAGTAACATTTGTTGCTATTAAATTGGTCCCTAATGGCCGTCTTCTGTTTCTACTCTGTAGCTACCAGGCAGCGGTCATGAATCAGCAGAGTTGAAAATATTTCAACCAGAGACACTTGGACGTGGCACTAACGTTGTATTGCCCAGACCAAGGCAGAGGTCACCAGCCAACAACTGATACAGCGCGTGGCTAGTCTGTACTTCTGGATGGTCTAAGAGCAAATCCTGGACTCAAGTTCAGTATCTAAAGAGAAAATTAAGAAGCTCATAAACTGTATAATAGGTGATTTTGCCTTGCATTGCAAAATCCGAATGTCATTGCAAATGCTTCTCAGGTGCCCTAGTGCGGATGAGCTGGGTCCAGCCTGCAACACGTCAGGTTGACTTGGTGGTTAGTGCACGTTGCAGGTGGTGCACCGACCAAAGCCTGGTGTACAAGTGCCATGAAGTGAATGGAAAACATTTTCTATAATTGCAAGTAACAGATCCCCAGAGGCCTTTGATCGTATTGAAAGAGGAAGGTCAGTTCAAATCTCCCTAGGTTCCTGTTCATTATGTTACGGCCCTCTGAAATAGTCAGCTTTAATTAGACTGCAAAACATTGATTTTCAGTGACAGATTAATGCCTAGGTTGGAATATGCAAAGACATGGAAATAGAATTCAGAAATAAATGAAGTAATTGCCGATAGCTTCTAAAACTACTCTAATGAAGACGTCTGTAAGCAAGGGGCCGCTATGCTTTACGCTTTACTTGACAGTGGAATATGTCTGAGGTGACTAGACTGAGTACTGATCGTCTTCTAGTCTCTTTTCTCCCCATCCTGACGTGAAAGTGCCCCGGTAAGTCAGGACCTTGCAGCAGTGATGCCGTTCTCATGTCGGAATCACCGAGCCTTGCTTGGATTATGTGTCCAGGGGTTGGCAAACTGGCCTGCAGCCAGCTTTTGTATAGCCTTATGAGCTAAGAATGGGTTCTATGCTTTTAAAGGGGTGTGAGAAAACAAACATGATGTTTGACAGAAACCCTACATGGCTTGCAAAGCCTAAAATATTCACTGGCCCTTTACAAGCAAAAGTTTGCCAACTCCTTTTTAAAATATATTATGAATAAGCTCTTTCTCTTTATGAACTTAAATTGGACATTCTTCCCTGTGCTCGCTGCGAGGTAGAACAGTGGCAGAGTGGAAAGGAATGCACTGCAGAGCTGGACAGACCTGTTCTGAGTCCTGGCTGTGTGACTTTCTCCCTGAGAGCGCGGGAGAGTTGCTTCCTCCTCTAAGCCTCAGCCTCCTCAGGGCTGTTGTAACTCCGGGCTTTGCAGTGAGGATCATAGCAAGGGATACTTCTTGACCGTCTGAAAAGCCCAGGAAGAGCTGTAAAAAGACTGCACCAAGCTTGTCTGCAAACGGGCAGGGGACACGCCAGCTACTTGGTGTGGCACTGAGCAGGTGCCATCTCGTCACTTCAGCCCCAGAGCAGGTTCCCTGCAAACGGTGCTGTTGTGTGTGGTTCTTCCATGCGGCCCCTGCTGCAGACCTCACGAGGGCACGCTCCTCTCCGTCACTGTTTTGGTGCCTTCTGTGTCCTTCAGCTGCCTAAAGATGTTCATGTCTTTGAGCCTAAGCACCGGGCACTTATCCAAATACGGTATATGTGAACATTTGGGCCTTTGGTGGTGGTTTGCTGCCAAGAGCTGTTCTTCCCTCCCGTTCTCTCCTCCCCCTATTCCTTGAAGACAATGTATTAATTGGGTCAAAAAGAACTTGATCCTTCTTAACTGTCCCTTTCTTAAGTTGTCACTGTGATTTCCAAGTAACTTCAGGCAAGGAATTTAAACTGTGGGCTCTTTTTCGTCATCAAATGAAATAGACAATAGCTCTGCTTTATCCCAGGAGGACTCAAAAGCATTGCATTCTGGGATGAGTGTTCCCCGGGTACCTTGCAGTCGCTGAGGTTGTGGTTTTCAGATAAAGTCTTGATGTCTGTTTTGAAGTGATTAGGGCTGACAAGTGCTCTGGTTGTGTAGCTACGTACTACTTGATTTTTCCAAGGAAAAGTTCGATACAGTTATTCCTTTGGAGCCCTGCACTCAACCGGTGAGATTGTGAGAGGGAAAACCCAGAGCATGTGCAAGGGTCAGGCTGTTCTCCTTTCCTGGAAGCGCGGACCTGCGTGGCAGGTCTGACTGAGAGGAGAGCATGGCGTGTGACCTCAGCGATGGGGCTGCTGGCCAGGATTTCTGACACTGATTCCAGGTAGCAAATGCTAATTAGAGCTCTGTACCCCTGCCTATGGCTTCACGTAGCAGGAAGTGAAGAACCCCAAACTTGAGCAAGTCCCTGCCAACCTGATAAGAAAGTAAATGATACTTACAATGCCTTTTGTTTATGTAGCCATTTTCCTTCAAGGGCAAAATGGCTTTATTAAGATCTTACTTAAATATTCTGTAAGGATATTCCTTTTGTCCTCTTATATAGTATTAGTAAATAATGTTTTTTTGTTGTTTAATGACCAAATGGCTTTTTTTTTTTTCCTGAACTGGCTTGAGAAACCTAAGTTTTCTGGAGGTCAGAATCTATTTTATGTATTTAATACCACTGAACCGTAGACTTAAAAATAGTTAAGAGAATAAATTTCATGTTATGTGCATGGTACCTCAATTTAAAAAACTCTATTGTAGATCAAAATTCAGTTTTAAAGAAGTGATTAAATGGCATCTATTTGTGGTAGCTTTAATTGTGTTTTTTGGGGTTTTTTACATTTTCAAGTATTTTTACAGTAACTATGCATTACCTTTATAATCAGATAAAACATAATTTTTTTTAAGTTCTGTTCTACAAACACTAACAGTACTTCCTAACCCCCTCACACTTCCATAGCAAATTTAGCTCATTGGTTTTCCTTCATGCATGTATTTAAGCCGTACATTTTAATTTTCAAATTCAAAAATAGTCTTCTGTAATATCCCCTGCTTTCGAGATTTAGAAGGGAAGGAACGAGTTTGAGTCAATGGAACAACCTGCACATACTTTACGTCTATTTTATTCTAAAAGCAGTAACGTCTGACAACTTGACATACAGCTCTCTACATCTGAATACAAAGGCAATAGTATAGTTTACACATTTAAGAAAACTTGTTTATAGATACATAGAAAAGTAAAGATTTTTTATTCTCAAGGATTTTGTCTTTTAAAAACCACAAGTGGCAAGCTATATTAAGTTGCTTAGACCAAAAGAGAGTTAAAATAAGGAACCGTTGGAAGGAGGGGGGGGGGATGAGAAGTCAGCTCACAGCCTTCCACCTCCCAGAAGCTGCCTCTCTTCTCGCGTCTAACGCCTCTTTGCCTCCCCGTCCTCTTTACAGCCCGGTCTTCATGCCTGTCGGGGCATCTGGGGCCCGTGGGGTCTGAGCATAGATTCTTTGCAGAGAAGGTTTGGCCTGGAGCACAGGGCCGGGCAGACCAGCGTCAGCCCAAGTAGGCGGATGACCCAAAAAGAGTGATTTGAGGGGCGCCGCCCAGGACTTCCCCACACGTGGCACCTCCCCGTTGCTGCACAGTCACATCTTACTCATCCTCCAGGACCGGGCTCCGGTGTCCTCTACGAGGCGATCACACGTCTCCTCCGACACAGGTTCTCTCTGCCTGCTCTGAATTCTCCGGGCAGAACTTTTCCCAAACCGTTTTGCAGAGCAGCAAATAGCTGTTCATTGACGGTCATGCGGTCAAATCTGGGGACCCCTGCGTATTTTTAGTTTGATGGGGTGGGGGTGGGAGATATCATTAACAATTTCCCAAGAGTCTGTAATTTTATATTGAATTCTCCATCTGATATTTATCTATGATGGATGAAAACCCAGGGTCATATCTAGCTTCTGGTGAGATAGAGTGAAAAATCTAGAAAACTTTAATGAGAGAAATTAATGTCCGCGCTACTTCTGGGTTCCTGAATAAATGAGCAGCAAGGCACACTCTTTATCCTCAATGAGGCCACCGTTGTAGGCTCTGAGAGCTTGTACGGCCTCACTCCTAACCTTGTTTTAGAACTGCAGTAAGAACCTTGGATACGCAGTTACTCCAGTGCTGAGATCTCCTTCCTACCACTTCCCGTTATATCTGAGTCTTTCTTATTAGTAACTGTTGATTAGAAGAGTGATCAATAAACTTTTTAGTTCTTAGAATACTAAGGATTAGAAATTCCTGTTGGTGCCATAGAGAAGGTGAAAAAGAAATTAAGAACGTTGTAGAAAACAAGAAAAGTTATGAAGAGAAAAATAGGAGATAAAGAGAATAAAAAGGAAGTCGTAGATGTGAGTTGAATCTGCTAGTTAGTTCTTGATCTCAGATATGGATGGGTACGTTCAGTCTGTGAGCTGTGAGGATATATCTGATGTGGAAGGGGTGCCCAGCCCCGATGCCAAGAATGGAATGGAAGATTATATGCCAGGAATTTGAGGAGTCGTTGAAAGTCTTTGGGTAAATGAACGGCATAATACCTTTCAAGCACTGACTGAAAATGGATTGGAAGAGGGGTAGCACCTGCTGAGATGTGAGTGACAAACGCCGGAACCAGAGCCTGGTATTAGGGAGCAGAGAGGAAGCATTGGCTGGGAAGACAAGACGTGCGTAATGGGAGCGGCGGGAATTAGATGTGGATGATAACTGTACACCTGGATTTTTACATAGCATGTACTTCAAATATTCTGTCCTCAAACTAGTAATATTTTGGACATCTCAGTATTTTAGTATTCAAACTATTTTTCTTTAATTGCTTTATTTTTGAGGTGGCACTTTTTACGTATTTATTTTATTTTTGTAGATTATATCCTAATTTTGGCTCTCTAAGTAAAGATTTCAGTACCTTCATGGACTGAAGGAGATGTAGAGGCAAAGGTGATTCTGAATATCTGTTTCTTAGTAACTGAGAGAGCATTGGTGCCTCCGGTGAAGACAGGGAGGTTGAGAAAGGAAGTTGGTTTAATTGCGAGAGGAGGACTGTTTGGAAGAGGGTGAGTTCAGTTTTGGACATTTTCAGATTGAAGAGACAATTGTCCAGATAAGTGTCTGTTATTGGCTGTAGCCTGGAATGGATAGTAGAGGTAGGGATTGGAGCTCAAGATCGGAGAATCACCTATGCAAAGGTGTTAGTTAAAACCATGGAATGCAGTCTGTTCATCAAGGGGTAATTAGCAGATGAAAGGAAAATGAGGATTTAAAGAGAGATGGAATGTAGTATGAGAAAACCAGAAATGTGCAAGTCTGGGAAGCTCAAGGAGGAAAGAGTTTGAAGAAAAGGCTTAACATTGACAGAAGCTGCAAGGAGAGCGAAGTGAACTTATGCACACTGCATTCGGCAAGAAGTTTGGAAATTTTCAAGAGCAAAATCAAACACAAAGGTTATGGAGCAATGACAAAACTGCAGCGTAAGAAAGGCTGATGGTGAAGTTGAAACCAGTGTAAACTTAAGAAGAAAAGTCCAGGGCATGTTCCACATGAAAGTAGTGTCTCACGCAGATTTATTTGTTTGAAAACACTTAAGTATTTATGACATAGTTCTAGTAAACCAGAACGCCTTTGATCTGATGTCCAACTGAGTTACTGAGCTGCCCTACATTTTAAATTCCTTACCCCACTTAGTAACATTCCTAGTACATCAAAATATTGACTAAAATAATTAATTGATCATTTTTTAAACTCTGAAAATTAATAGAGCCCACAGAAAAATGCAACAGTTGTATGATTAAAAATCTGATTCTCCTTGTCTTTCAACTTCCACTGGTCTTGTTAGACTGTTTTGTATCTGCTATCATTTTATGGTATCTTCTGATATATTTTGGGACAAGCAAACACAAGCCTTCCTTTGTTTCAACTGTATACAGTTCTAACTTTTATTGCCCCATCTCTTTTGGTGAGCCAGAAGTCTTGCCTTGATATTTAGAATTTGGTCAAAATTGGTAGATAATATTGCTGTTTAACTACATTGGTGACAAAGATGAACAGCAGATGAAAAGAAATGCAATAATAGTATAAACTGAGTATCAGAATTATGGAAGATGGTGGCCCTGAGTCTAACGTGATATTCTGAGCCCAAGAACTCGAAACCCGTCTTGAATTCAGGCAAATTGCTTAATCTCAGTTGGTCTTAATTTCTTCTATTAAGTTATAACAAAAGTTTAAAAAAATTGAACTTTGTCAGGTATGCTGAGATGGGTGGTTTAGTGACATTACCTAGTGTCATGTAATCCAGCATAAGAAGCTGAGTCATTCGAGTCAGAAGAATCACTTGGTGGAGGTCTAGACGGTAGAATTAAGTGTTCATTTGGATTCTAGCATTGTTGAAGGCAAGATGTTTTACCTTTCCAAAAATGATTTCCCATTCGTTACCATCGTATGTGTAGTCGGGCAGGCCGCACTGTAGATACAATGATAATGGCAATAGCAATGGACGTTTACTGAACACTTATTTTCCCATATATTGTTCATTCACTCAACACCTGTTTATCGATTGCTTGCTACGTGTCAGGCGGCATTCTCGTGCTGGGGATACAGCACTGAAAACATTCTTGCTTCTTAGAGCTTATATTCTAGAGAGAGTAATTGGTCAGTAAACAAAGTAAACGTTTCACTGTCTAACATGCTGTGTATTTTATGTATTTATTTGTTAGTTGTCTTTTATCCATCCACTCGCACGTAAGATCTGTGAGGGAAGTGAGAGTAGCTTGGGGAGCTAGGTTGGCATCCTCGTCATCGTTATTTTTAAAAATAGCCCTTAGGTAGATGGAATTAGATTAATCATCATGGTGGCTTCATGACAAACTGCATCTTTGGTCATTTCATTGTCAGTTTGTTTATGTACTAACAATGTGAGGAAAATCTGTGAGCCCATCATTGATTGATGCCGAGAACTAGAGCCCTGACAGTCATTTGCACCTACTAGGTAAGTTCTATTCATGCCTTATTTTGAAGTGATTTTTTTGAAGCAGGCAGTGGGGGCAATGTGGAATTCAGCTGGGGGAGGGCAGAAACTTGGGTGAGGAGGCCAGTGAGAGGCGAGAGATGATGAGGCAGAACCTTAGCAGGGACAGTGGAATGAAGAGCTGGGTGGGGGTGGATTTAAGACGGAATGCATTGTGCGTTGTCATCGTGCCACAGTTATTCACCAGCTCTACACATGTGTTGACGTAAGGTACATGGTGATGAAATCATCCTTGGTTTATTTGCTTTCGTGCTTTCAGCAGTTAGTGCTACGAAGCTAGAGAATCTCAAAAGTTTTATTTGAGATTTAAATTTTTATTGTAAATTATTTAAGACAAAAATATGCAAAAGGATATAAAATTGAATGCATTGCCCCCCCCCATATTCACACTACCTAATATAAGAAATTAAATATATTGGCCCCTTGTATTCTGTTCCTTGGTTTTATTTCTTTCTCATCAGCCTCAGTAGTAACTACATTATTTAAATTCGCTATTTATCATTCCCTTTAAACAAACAAACAAACAAACAAACTTTTGTTACATATGTATGTATCTCTAATGAATTTATAGTATTGTTTTATATGTTCTTAAACTTTATATGAATGGTATTAAACTGTATGTATTATGAGATTCATTCATATCGATGCATGTAGCATTCATTTTCACTGCTGTCCATTGTGTGAATATACCCTGATCCAGTGATCTCTTTTCCTGTTAATGGACATTTCAGTGTTTTCCATGTTTTGGTATTATACACAATGTTGCTTTAAATATTTTTGTACATACTTCCTTGTGTAACATGTGCAAGACTTTTTTTTAGGATATTTTTGTAGGAGTGGAATTACTAGGTGATAAGATATGCACACCATAACCTTTACTAGATAGTACTATTAATAAATTGTTCCCCAGATTGATTGCACCAATTTACACTCCCATCAGGAGTGCATTGTGGAGTGTGTTCTTGAACTTACAGTTGAGGAGGAGAGCCTATACCAGGGGTGCCAAAAAAAACGTATACACATGACTTGTATTCATCTTTTGTTATCGGTATATATTGAGTATTACAATTTTAATACAGTTTTTTCCTTTCTTAAAATGCGTATATGGGGTGGCGGGTTAGCTCAGTTGGTTAGAGCGCGGTGCTCTTAACAATAAGGTTGCCGGTTCGATCCCCACATGGGCCACTGTGAGCTGCGCCCTCCACAACTAGATTGAAACAACTACTTGACTTGGAGTTGATGGATCCTGGAAAAACAAACTTAAAATAAATAAAAGTTAAAAAAAAAGTGTATATATATATTTGGCATCCTCTGTGTTTTGTCGACTAGCGCTACTTGACAGGGCAAGGTAGTATGTGATACACGTATGAGAATCACCTCCCAAAGCACACACCTTTTCCTCCCTATATTTCTCTCTAGGTTTTGACCTCTTGGTGTGTATGTGTTGTTGGTACTGGGAATTGGAAGTTTAATGATAAAAAGTCTTATTTGGAGAGCCTTATGCTCTTTGAGAGCTGTCAACTTAGTGGCTAATCGATTTAATGGCTTATTACCATCCCTAAAGCTCCTGTAATCCCTCATTTTCATTTCTTCTTTTTGTTGGTTATTCTGCCCAATCCTAATCATTTGTTTTTTCTTTATTTCTGCAGTTTACAAAATTTAAATGTGTTAGAATCCTTGTCTCCAGTGTTCCCATATACTGTCTGAAGCAATGGATTGCAGTTTTCATACGTAATCGTAAAAATTATTTGCTTAGTTAGCATTTTAAAGACAGGAATGTTTTAATATAATAAAACTACAATAAATAATTAGGTTTCTCTGGTAAATTTTAGTTTAAAACAGTGCAGCTAAGAGTTCTGGAAAAGACCTAGGATTCAGCCAGTCAGCTGTGCTAGGTTAGTTATGACTCATCGTTTTCCAAAATTTTGTTGTTCTTGTCTTCTCTCCTGTTTTCATTATATTTGCAATTTTCTGTAATTTTATTTAGCTCCCTTGATAGTTCGAGGAGTGAAGAGGCAAAGATGAAATCAGAACTGAGGTCTTTGGGCTATAAAGCCTGTATTCTTTCCTGAATACCACACAGACTCTTGGCTTCTTTTTATAATTTGAAAAACATTTATAATACCAGGTGTATGTGCTTATTTTTTGTGCTTTTTTGTAATAGTGTTAATTGTAAGTTATTTAAGATTAAAGAGAAATCACTCAACACAATTGTCATTAGAAGTCACCCCATAGAATTGTCATTCTTTTGAAATCTTTGCCTTTTAGCTCCTCTTTCTAAAAGGTGACTCCTTGGCAAATCATCGAATTATATATTCTCTGTATGAAGAAATTATAGTTTTTTAATGAAAATATGAAGTCATCCCAGGATTTTGGTCCTGAACAAGGAGTCGACTTTAGGTTCTTTAGAAGTCTGTGTCTTTTTTTAAAAAAAGCCTCTTTGTTCTCCATAAATAAACTTTCTGCCTGATTTTAATGAGCATCAGATAGGAGTTATCCATCAGCAATATAGATTGGAAGGCATATTTACATTTTAAATGTTGTCATATAGAAATTACCCTATTGCCAATGATAATTTACTTAGTCCCATGATGGTGAAAATGTATTTGTAGTAATGAAAACTAGTGGATCTCAGAACATGGCATGGCTGAGCTGACCACAGAGACTTTGCTACAATTATTGAACAAATAGCTGAAGTGTCTGTTGTGTTTGAGGCACTATCCCAGGCCCTGTTGCATAAAACTGAATGCTAAGTTAAGCAAAGTTGAATTAGAATGTCTAAAAGGAAGAATTTTCCAAACAGGACTATGTTTAAGATGACATGAGATCAAAAGGGGAAAATACACAAAAACTACAAGACAAAAGGATATGAAAAGTGACTCTTAGAAGACAAAGGAAGTAAAAGAAAGTCACTACTCATAACAATAAAATGGAACTGTCTTCAGTTATGTCCAAAGGGAAAACAACCTGATTTAGGAGGATTAGTGTGCATAGTTTACGCAGGCACTGGCTGCTGGGAAGGTTGTCGGTATCTAGCTTTTGGTGAGAGTCCCCAAAGTTCAGGGACCTTCTAATATACAGGAAACCAGTTAATGTTGTTTTCTCTTCTTTATCTAGTTGTTTGATTTTTCTTAATGTTCTTCTTGATTACAGATGGCTAGAGTAGTTAGGGAGTTTTAAAAAATAGTTGATATGTGCTATATCAGTATAAAATAATGTTAAAACTCAATCTGTTGTGCGCATGTACAAATGATTATACTTTTTATCTTCATATATAAATAGTCCTCTTTATAATGTTTGTGACACATTTTCTATATTTATAACATCATTGTTGGTATAGATATGACTATAGTTAATTAGTATAACAGTAATACTGCTACCATGTCTTCAACCTTTACTATGTGCCAGGTACCCTGCTAAGTACTTTTCACATATTAACTCTCTTAATCCTCATAAGAACCCTATGAGGTAGTACCCCCCATTCACAGCTAATGAAAGTGAGGCACAGAGAAGTTAAATAACGTAAGTGCTCATAGCTACCAAGCCTGAGATTTAAATCCTGGCAGTGTGACGTCAGAGGTCTTGGCAACAAGGCTGTTCAGTACAGACGACCAGGTCTGATTGACTCAAAAGTTGGTTTGTTTGAATCATTGTGGGCATAATATCCAGGGACCAGAAGAACCCTTGCTTTTATTTTTGCAGTTCATATCTAAAGGTCTCATTGAACTCCATAAAGGGTTATTTATAAGAGCTTGTTCAAGTGCTGAGTCTTAAAGTTGATGGTATTTTGAATGCAAGTGTCAGCGCCGTTGGTGTGTGAGTAGGGCAGGAAATGCCCTTAGGAGGGCAAGGTCACTGGCTGCAATTCTGGGGGTGTCAGCCTGCTCATTCTGTGGTCAAAGTGCCCTTTCAACCCTCGCTCCCACATGACAAAAATGGGCATTTGGATGCGGGTCCCCAGATGTGAGGATGGGGGTGGGTCCCTGCACCACCATCGCTAGGATGATGGCCACAACCAAAGCTCTGTCACTGAAGGCCCTTGTGAGATAAAATCTGTATGTGTATGTATAATATACGTAATGATTATTATTTACTTGAGCATATGTATATTTTTATTCTCATATGTTTATACTCGTTCTGCTTTGGGCCTCATTTTATTTTCATTGGACCCAACCTTATTTTTCAAATTCTTCTTTTTGGGGTCTCTAAATCCCCATATTTTAATTTCCCTTTCCTTAGTTTGGAATTTCTCTGCTAGGACAGTGTCAGAAGCATAGTAATAGCTCACATGGTTAAACTATGTAGCAGAAAGATCTTGTGTCCCCCCAGCCGTTTGTAACGTTCTGTGTCCTGGCGTAGGCGGGCTTTCCTGTGCTGGGAGCCGTGGCTGATAAGTCTTAACCCTCCTGGTTGGCCTGGCTACCCGGCTTTGACTTATCCCGCAAGGATTCCATTGTTTTCGGAAATGGCCTCCCTGTAGGGAAAGATAATCTTGCCTCTGAGATGAGTCTTATGATAGGACTATATTGGAATTTAGGTATTTTAACTTTTATTGCCGAAAGAATATGATGAATTGCAGTTTGGGCTTTCACATGCATTTTGATCATGGCTCAGAATATGGTTTGGAGTCTTTGTTAGACCCTAGCTTACTGATGCTATTTGTTTTAATTTTTTCAAATTTATTATACTCTTCAGTATCATTAGAGGCCATTGGGACAATTGGTAAATCGTGTAGTAAATGAAATAAAATATTTTATGAAATTAATGAATATGGAGATCTATTAATAGCAAAAAAAAAAGGCACACTTGAGTATTATAGATGTGTTTCTTTGGCAGTTTTACTTATTAACTGCTAAGAATATATCAGCACATTTTATGTGATTATTCTTACCCGGTACAGATGAATTTCCTCCCTGATAGAATCATTATTCAAAGTCTATTTAGATTTATTTCATCTTTTTGTCTCTTAAAGTTCATTTTTTAAGGTAATGTGATCTTGGAGTAGGAAGTGAAGAAAATTGTGGAAGTGTTATCTCCTGATACTACTCAGCCTAGTTTTTCTTATTGAAAAGTACTATCTTTAAAATAAAATGTATAATTACAACACTCATTGAAACAAATTTATAGGATAATGGCAACAATCCTTGGGTCAAAAACAGCAACGCAAAATTTGACTTAGTTTTATCACTTGCAGGAATTTTCATTAGATCCCCCCTCCAGAATTATCAGCTATAAATAGAGATCAGCTAATTTGATGAAGAGGCTGTAGGTCTACAGATAATTGAACAAATATATTATGGTTTAAAAAAACGCACGTGAGATGACAGTAATAGTGAATAGGACAGAGGAGAAAAAAGAAGGGGGAAAGAAAAGGAAAAGATAATGTAAGGGAACAATGATGGATTTGTTTGCAACAAAATGCGGTTCCAATACCGACCTACTTAACACACTTTCTCACTAGGAGCCCATTGTTCTTTCTCCAGCTCTTTTAGCTTGGCTGCTTTCCTTCCCCATTTAGAAGGAGGACAGGCCCCCTCCCTGCCAGTCCTTTCACCAGAAAGTAATGTTGCTGAGGTTGTTGGGGGAAGTAATGGAATTTTGCATCTGCCTACGTGGTCGGCCTTTGGAAAGACTGACATCCAGTAGAAATCCTATTATATTCTGAGATACTTGTACCACTGGCTGATTTTTAAAAATATATTAATGTTTAAAGAGGCTTCTTTCGATAGATCAGTAATATTCCTTCTTGTTACTCTTTCTCCCTTTTTAGGGGTATTCATGCCTCCGTATACAAAATGCCTCCTGGGAGAGAGTTTTGCTATAAAGTGTGTGTGTGTGTGAATGCGTTTTAAATTCCAAAGGCAGGAGTGGCAGAACTGGGGAAGCTATGTGCATACTCTAGTATTCAGAGAAACTTCTTTTAAAGAAGGCATTTGGAGTGGTAGAACAGAAAGTATAAAAGTATGTGACCAAATTATAATGCCTGACAAAGGGATGGCTATTAGACCATGTTTTTCACACAGGCCTTTGTACTCCATCCAATTAACTAATGACTTAATGTCATTAGTGTAGATTAATGTGTATAGACACCATATGGATTAGTGGGTTAGTACTTCTTTTTTTTAAATTAAAATTTGTGGGGGTGCCAATGGTTAGTAAAATTACATAGGTCTCAAGTGTACATTTCTGTCACACATCATCTATGTATCGCATTGTGTGTTCACCACCCAGGCTCAGTTCTCCTTGGTGCTATGTAAGTATGGTGCTTAAGTATCTCTACATATGATAAGTAATCAGATACTTTGCACTGTGAAGAGCAGGTGGTAAGCTACTTTCCCTGCACATGTATGCATTCTATGCCTGGCTTGACCATATTTGCCAAACCCTAAATCATGACACCTGATGTAGGTAGGGGTATGTTTCTGGGGATAGAGTGACAAAGTATGTATAATTGAAACTATCCCGTAGAAGTCCTACATTCAGAATGCATTCAACAATACTTACTGAATGCCTACCATATGCCAGGCATTATTATGAGTGCTAGAGATGCAGAGGTGATAAAATAAGAAAAATCCTTCATCCTCCAGAGGGGGAGACAGACAATAAATAGGCAAATAAGTGAAAAACAAGGTAGGGTAGTGTAGATAGTGATGGGTACTAGGGAGAAAACCAAGCATATAGAAAGGCGGGCAGGTATTGCTGCAGTGTGTAAGGATTGCAAGTTTTGGTAGGGAGTGAGCCATATTTATATCTGGGGCACATGGTCATGGTACCACCCATGTACTCTGCCCAACCACAGCCCTTGTATGTCCTGCATGATTTCCTTAGATTCCATAACCTGCTCTGAATTTGAGAAAAGAGACTTTCAGCATATGGAAGCAGGTAGAAGCACTAAAAACTAAACCAAAGCACAATGCCCCAAATACCTTATATTTATAGCAAAATCAGCTAATGCAAATAAATAACAAATATGCAAATACCTGGAGAGAGATGCCTAATTAAAAAAATCTACTCTTCATTCAAACATTTGAATCTGCATCTTTGTACCTCCAGTAGGATCGCCATTCTTAGCTTAATTAAGGAGACCAGTGATTAGAAGGAAGCAATAATTCCAGGGCAGGAATATTACACAGTGAGAACAGGATACATGTTGTCATTTACTGACCCAAGGAAGAGTAAGCAGTAGAAGACTCTGGTCTCCTCAGTGTTCCAGAATATACCCTGTACTTGCCCCCTCCCTCTGCATATGTTGTTTTCCCTTCCAGTTAAGTGAATTTCTTTAACCTGGAATGCCCGCCCTCCTTGATTTTGTTTATGAAAACTCCACTCGTCTCCTGGAGGATAGGGACTCAGCTCTTTATCTCTGTATCTTTAACAGCGTCTGGGATATCTGGCACCAGTAAATGGCCAATGAATGTGTAATACATGAATGATTGAGTGGGACGAAAGAGGGGAACAGAATTGGCAATTACCTACCTCACTTTTCTGTCTACAAATAGCTGTTAGAAGCAGTGTTTCCAGGCTTTGTCCCATCTCTGACTTGTCTTAGACTGTCCTTCCTTTCACGTTTCTCTAATTAAAACAAAGCAAAACTATGGTTGAGGAGGCTGCCAGACAACTCACCCAACTACCAGAGAGGAAGGCAAAAGAGGCAGGAATATACAAAGGGGAAAAGACAGGATCTTCAATATATGGTGTTGGGAAAACTGGAAAGCTGGAAAACTGGAAAACTGGATATGCAAAGAAATGAAGCTGAAACATTTTCTTACACCATAAACAAAAATAGACTCAAAGTGGATTAAAGACTTAAATGTAAGAACTGAAACCATAAAACTAGAAGAAAACATAGACAGTAAACTCTTTGACATTGTTCTTAGCAATATACATTTATATCTATCTGGATATATATATATGGATTATCTCCTTAAGCAAGGGCAGCGAAAGCAAAAATAAACAAACGGGACTACATCAAACCAAAAAGCTTTTGCACAGGCAGGAAACTAGCAATAAAATTAAAAGACAACCTATTGAATGGGAGAAGATATTTGCAAATGACATATTTGGTAAGGGGCTAATATCCAAAAGAATTCATGTAACTCAGCATCAAAGTCAAACAATCTGATTTAAAAATGTGTAGAAGACCTGATAGACATTTCTCCAAAGAGGACATATTATGGCAAGATGGAAAGACATACATATGAAAAGATACTCAACATCATTAATCATCAGGGACATGCAATTCAAAACTACAATGAGATATCACCTCACACCTGTTAGAATGGTTATTTTCAAAAAGTCAATAAATAAATGTTGATGAGGATGTGGAAAGAAAGAGAACCTTATGAATGTTGGTGGAACTGTAAATTGATGCAGCGACTATGGAAAACAGTATGGACGTTCCTCAAAATATTAAAAAATAGAACTACCATACAACCCAGCAGTTCTACTTCTGGATATTTAGCCAAAGAAAACAAAAACACTAATTTGAAAAGAGATATGCACCCCTAGGTTCATTGGAGCATTATTTACAATAGCTAATATATGGTGGCAACCTTGGTGTCCATCATATATACATACGAGGTGTGATGAAAATATACGGTGAATGTTTAAATAAAAAATTTATTACAGTGAGAGACACATTGCCATTAATCCCCCTCAAAATGCTCCCCCTCGTTTCGAACATTTATTCTGTCATTCTTGCCACTTTTTGAAGCAATTCTGGAAGTCCTCTTTTGTGAGTGTCTTCAGTTACTCTGTCGTGCCTGCCTCAATGTCCTGAATCATTTTGACTTTGGGGAAGAGCCAGAAGTCACATGGTGCCAGACCCGGTGAATAAGGTGGATGAGGACACACTGTAATGCTTTTATGTGACTGAAATTGCCATATACCAGAAGCAATGTGTGACACGGAATCTTGTCATGATGGAGGATGTTTTATGACACACTTTAAAATATACCTGTCCTCAACTGTAGCTCACACTCAACTGACGGCACCAAACAAGTTGAAACTTGTCACACACACTGTTACTAAGGTTTGACGTGCTCCTTCCTGTATTAAAGAACCCTGCCTTTCCGTTGAATGGCGCTGGGCAGCAGCATTCACCATAATTTTTTTATCACAATGGGAAGGCTCTGTGTCACGCATCACTTCTGGTACAGCAATTTCTGTCAAATAAAATCATTACGGTGTGTCCTCATCCATCTTATTCACTGGATCTGGCATCATGCGACTTCTGGCTCTTCCCCAAAGTCAAAATGACCATGAAAGGTAAACATTGGTTGCCAGAGGGAAGGCGGGATGTGGTGATGGATGGAAAAGGTGAAGGGGAATAGAGGTACAAACTTCCAGTTATAAAATAAATAAGTCACAGGGATGTAATGTACAACATAAGGAGAATAGTCAACAATATAACTTTGTATAGTGACCGATGGTTACTAGACTTATTGTGGTGACCACATCATAACAGGTAAATGCCAAATCACTTTGTTGTACACCTGAAACTAATATAATATTGTATGTCAATTATACTTCAATAAATAATACATTAGAAAAATAAAGTGCTTCTCTTATAGACAGGACAAACAAACAAACAAACAAACAAACAAAACTACCAGAGAGAGGGAGGTTTCATGTTTCTAAGTGGACGTCAGCTACAGCTTACTCTTTTCCCATCTACCTTTAAGAACAATAGTTGATTGTCCCTTATCAGGGGCCTTTTGTTCCTTTCTTGCCTCACTAACTCCTTTCACATCCTGCAGGTAGGTAGGTAGGCTGGAAAAGGATTTTATTTGTAGTCTGTCAGCTCTACTTGTCAGCTGGAGAGATATATATGTTTGAGTATTAAGAGGGTTTGGGAGACTAACCCTAAGTGAAATAAGTCAGACAGAAAAAGCAGAGAACCATGATTTCACTGATATGTGGTGTATAAACCAAAAACAACAAAAGAACAAGACAAACAAATGAGAAACAAAAACTCGTAGACACAGACAATAGTTTAGTGGTTACCAGAGGGTACGGGGGGCGCAGGGTGGGAGATGAGGGTAAAGGGGATCAAATATTTGGTGATGGAAGGAGAACTGACTCTGGGTGGTGAACACACAATGGAATTTATAGATGATGTAATACAGAATTGTACACCTGAAATCTATGTAACTTTACTAACAATTGTCACCCCAATACACTTTAATTTAAAAAAAAAAGAGGGTTTGGGAAATAGAGTTATTAAGGGAGCAGCTGCTTTAGTTTACCAGGGGGTAGGAGGTTCAGGAAGAACACACAGATATTTTCCAGTTCATTAAAGTGAGCAAAAATCTCAACCTTTGGTCTCCTCGGCCTGGCTTTCCCGGCCTGTTTCCTAACACGCTAGGGTGGCCTTCACACGTGCGCTACCTCAACCCGCACAGGTGCAGCCTGGCAGCTGCTTCACAGCCCTGGGAAACTCAAGCGGATTGGCCTGTCATACAAACAGGTCTGAAATCCTCAGGGCAGCTGAGAAAGCAAGAAGGCAAGAAAGAAAGCCTGGCATGATGAATCTTGGTTTTATGAGCTGACCTGGCTCTCTGTTTAGGCATTTCTTTGGGTACAATGGTTGTTGTCTCAATTTAAAGCAAAACTTAAGGATTTTCTTCTGTTATCATCATTGTTCTCATCCTTATTGTCCTTTAGGGCCTTGGCATAGCTGCTCTGTAGTGAATATCAGCTCGGAGCCAGCGTGCTCGTTATGCTTTACGTGGATTAGCTCATTTAATTCCCCAGCAACCTTCCCAAGGAAGGATCGACCCTGAGTTTCAAACCATAATCTCATCTAGATCAGAAAGGAAAACCATATAAGTTTTCCTACAGAGGCATAAGTTTGAAATAGGGTAAAGCCATGAAGAGAAGTCATTTATAAACTTTTTTTCCTGGGAATGAGAGTATTTCATATCGCTCAACCCTAAAAGTTTAGTATTTAGTTTTCTAAATGGATTAGGGAAGCTTGAATTCACATAGAAGAGAAAAAAGTCAAATTATAATTACACTTTGTTGCTCTGAAAATTAGACTCTAAGGCCTTTCCATGTATTGCTGAATTTTTTATCTCAAGATTCACTTGAGATTAACAGGTCGGGTTCTATCCTGTCTACAGTTTATACATTCTGCACTGGGAAAATTAAGACCTAAACATTGTACTCAGATCTGTTTTTTTTCTGGTGAATCTTGATGTTATATTTTCTCATACAATTTCAAAACTATTTTAAATAGTTAAAAATAGCCTGATGTTGGCTACTTGTAAGCATTCACAAGATTACAGCAGTAGTAGACCTAAGAATATTTCAGAACTATTTAAAGGAGCTTTCTAATTGCCCACTTTAGCAGAGATTATAAATCAACAAAACACTTTCCAAATTCCTGCTGCATGCCAGGACTGTGGTAGGTATCAGGGGAATTCAGGTGAGCAGGCCCCGCTACGGCCGGCGCCTACCTTGGACAGCAACCAAGAGGATTTAATATTGGATGCACTGGAATGCATTTGTTTAAACACGTTTCATATGTTGTCAGGGAAGAACCCAGGTTTTTATTTGTGGCCACGTGATTAAAAACCAACCTACATATGGTCTGAATTAACTTTTTAATAAAAACCAGTGATGAATTGTGGGCCAGGGAGGATTAGGTGTGGTTCGAATATGAGGTGATGGCAATAGAGGTTTGTTCATGTGTATTTTCCTTTTGTCAGCAATCCTTCATGATTCCCCCATATCATGATCTAATTTGAGTGGAATTAATCTTAAACACCTGAAAATTATAGAATTAAAACATTTAGTTTTAAATACTATTTTTAGTTAGTTTAAGCCAGCTAGCATGATGACCCCTGCTGCACAAAAGCTGGCACAGAACGGATGAGGGGCAGGTGGCATTGCTGGTTCATGAGAACTGTTGTGGTGGTTTGTTTTTTGTCTGCTAATCATCTGTTAGGCCGCCTTCCACGGTCAGACAGGCTGTTTGTGAGAAGCTCAGGATCTGGGTGAAGCCATGAGCAGAGGTATAAGAAATCTAGATTTGAGTCCCAGCTCCCTCCTGGTTACCACCTGTGGCATATCAAAACGAGGCTTAAGCTCTCGGAGGATTGGTTTTCTCATCAGTAAAATGGATCTAATAGTACTTATAGGTTGTTGTGAAGATTAAATCCAAAGTACCTAGCACAATGCCTGAGACATTCCAGGCCAATGTTGGCAGGCTCTCCTCAACCCTAGGGATCCCCAGCGGGGAAACGGTGCTAGGACAGGCACGCTGTATTGTTCTACAGGTATATTTGTGCGTGCAGCGAATGACAGTAACTAGTTCTTATGTTGATTGCAGTTTGGAATATAATATTTCCATTATAAATCAGGTGTAAATTACTCTACATATATTTACTGAATACCTTCTATGCAGCAGGCTTTGTGGAAGATTAGAGACCTAAAGATGAATAAGGCTTAATTTTATTCAAACAATTCTCAGTGTATTGAGGAAAAGGGATGCAAAGTTAACTAACCAGAGTGCAATGTGATGACATAGTTTCCTCTCTGAATGGATACACCACTGTGGAGAACAGTCAGAACTCTGCCTGGTGGGGTGGGGGAGTGCAGGCCAGGCAGGGCTTCTCAGAGATGTCACTAAAGTGGCCGAGATGTGATGGTGTTCAGAGAGAGAGAGAAGGGTGGGGTGGAAGGGCACTTTAAGCAGAGGAGATGGCCTAGGAGGACCTGGGGTTCTGGCCTGGGGACTCAGGAGTTTTCTGCTCTTGTACTGATCTCCACGCTCTCTAGTAAAGAGGTGTAGGCCTTTGAGCAAGTCATTTAACCTCATTTTCATACTTTGTAAAATACGGGGGCCACACTGAGTTGTTTTCAACTAGAATTTTGGTGTGTGTGATCCACATGCAGAATGTCTTAGTCAGTTTGGGCTGCTGTAATAAGATACTACAGACTGGGCAGCTTACACAACAGATATTTAGTTCTGGAGGCAGGAAGTCCAAGATCGGGGGTCAGCAGATTTGGTGTCTGGTGAGGGCTCTGTTTCTGGTTTTCAGAAGGCCACCTTCTTGCTATAGCCTCATATAACAGAGAGAAAGAGAAAGCTCTGGTCCCCTCTTCTTTTAAGGATACTAATTCTATCATAGGGGCTCCACCCTCACGACTTCTTCTGAAATGAATTACCTCCCAAACTCTTCACAAATGCCATCATATTGGCGATTAGGGCTTCAACATATGAATTTGGTGGGGACACAAACACCCAGTCCATAGCACTTAAAGTCACATGATTCCCTGTGGCAGGGTCAGCATGGAACTCTAGTGTCATCGTTGCATTCCACTCTCCTCCCTTATCTCGGGCCCTGTAGCATAGCACCTGCTTTGTACGTGCGTAATAGATGAGCTGATGGAGGTTAGACACCTTCTGTGCTTTCTGAATGAATTCCTTTAGTCAGCCAAGCTTTAGTTAACTGAGCCCTCTTGGGTATTACTATGTACAGTCCAAGCATTTTTAGATTCCTTTGACTGGTTGGTTTCCTTTTGACCTCACAGTGGAGTTTTATAAGTTTCATTTGTTACGGATTATGGAAGCCCTAAATAATGTTCTCTAAATCCAAACTGGTATTCCACTACTGTTCTTAAAGAGACATTAGCTCCACTGGAGGAGGAAGACACAAAAGCTTATTTCATCTTAAGAATCAGAGTTGTCTTGCCCTACAGTCTAAAGCAGTATTTTCTAATATGTTAAATTATTTGAATTCTGCCTTGACATTTTTTCCTTTCTGAGTGTCACCCCTACTGTTATATTCTTAACAGTTTCATTAAATTGAGTTACTTTATTTTACTTAAATACATTTAAAAAATTTAATAACTGTGAACTCACAAGTTGATTTCATTATATCAGTCATTTTATTTGTTCATTATATATGTTCATTATATATTGTACATGTTCGTTATATATTTGTTTCATTATATTGTTTCCAATTCACTTTAAGGTAATTAACTATATTAAAAAAGTCATCCTTGTACCATCTAAAATCTTCTTGTATGTATGTACTTTGCTTTGGAAAACCTTACTTAAGACCATCTGTGTCTATTGGTTGAATGGGGGAAGAAGAGAGGAACAAAAAAGACAAATAAAAATGATACTATTGAAAGTATGTAAGTTATATGGGTGATAAATGAGAGTGGAAACATGAGTTTATAAAAGACAAACAAATGAGTTCCCTTGACATCAGGCCTCTGTTACTGTCAAGGTAAAGTCGTGCATGTAAAGAAGGAAGTCTGACAGAATGACATTCTATTTTGGGCCTTAAATGTTTGCCCTTTCTTTTTATAATTTTTTTTTATTTTGCTTCATTGGGTAGCACTGGGGTCATAAGACCACAGGGATATAAATCTATGCTGTACATCTTGTCAAGAAGGCTGGTCTTTGTGCCAGGGAAAGGAGTGCTTGTCCTTGTTTCTGGAAGGCAAAACAAACTTGGAAGCAAATGAGATCAGGTTCAGATTGCCACGCCATGGGGCAGGACCCTTTGCCAGCAAAACAGGTTGGAGAGCTTGGTTCAAAGGGAAGGGGTGGGTAGGGCTGGCTTCACGGTCATGGGACCTGTGTGGCTGCGTAGGTGCCCACATGTACAAGGGCCTGTACTTGGTTTAATGCTCTGCTGTCACTCTCTTGAAGTTGGTAATAATTTTTGAAAAGGGGGCCCTGCATTTTCATTTTGCACTGCACTCTGCAAATGTAGCCAGCTCTTTGGGTGAGGTAGGGAGGTGTTTATAGAAAGCTTCATAGTTTAGCTTCATAGAATAGAAACGGAAGAGTAAAAACTGGAAATGATTTGCGCAAAGGAGGTTTCAGGTACGATTTGCTGAGTCCCCGCTGATAGACTGTAGCTCATAGGAGAAGGACGCCAGCACTGGATTCGAGGATGCCTTTCACCTTAAAACTCCTAAAATGGGGGGCTGCCTTCCTGCCTTCCTTTCATGGTTATAAGGGAGTAGAGGGAACGGCAAATTATACAAGGAAAACTTGGGTGATGTAATGAACTCGCTCTTAAGAACTTGAAAAAATTATGCAGTAAGATTATTTTCTTAATTAAACGGTAAAAGCAACCCATGGTGGGTAGAGCAGGGGCTGGCAAACGTAATACCCACCAAGACTGGCCTTAAGACAGCAGGGAGCGGCGGGCAGTGGGGTGGGTACCAGGGGAAGCATGGCCTGTGTAAAGGAGAAACTGGATTCTGTTTCAGCCTGTTATTGCCGTGTTATGTTCAGCTGTGTCACTGTCCAGTGTGGCTAAACCCTCCAGGCTTTTTTAGGAGCTGGAGATCTGGATTTTTTGACGGTGACATTTTCCAATTAAAACAAAAGTTACTGTGCGGACTAAATAAAACCTGTCTAATTGAATGCATTTTAGTCCTTAAGAAGATTTTTTTTTTTTTTTTTTTAAATACTGCCTAAAGGTAAACATGGGAAGTCACCACGTTAGTATTTTGGAGGAGGGAGCCATAGCAATGGACCTAATTTTAATATGTTTGCTGAGGCCGTCCCTATAAGGAGATGGAGTTAGGCAAGGGCGGCCAGTGGATGTTAGGGATACAGAAGGAGCTCCAGATTTTCTATATTGGGGGGCTTAGGGGCTAACAGGGAGATTGGTTTTGGGGGACCTGTTTTGGAGCTGTGTTTGCATAGTGAACTCACTGTTTTTACTTAGATTGTATGACGTAGATCAAAAAATTACCCAGCTTTATAATCCTTTTTTTCCTCTACTTCAGATAAAATTGAAAAGACAGCAACTACCCATCTCCAGGAATGAACAGAGGACTTTTAGGGCTGCTAGAGATTCAGGAAGAGTAAGAGCTTCTTATACCTCTGGACCAGTCTTTTGTTCACTCCTGTTACGGATTATTGTTCAAAGAAGATATTGTGAGATGGTCATATCAGGCTTCCTTAGTCTGATGCCATTAAAAATGCAATTTGCTTAATTATCTTTTCCCCTGATTGTGTGATCACCTTCTGAATATGACTTGACTTCCCAAGTGGATCTACCAGATGGAGGGACTGGGTAGGTTCTGCAGGTTAGAATATATGTGTTTCCGTGACTACTTACTGCTAATTATAATTTAACAAATTGACATTCTGGTGCACTTATGACTGGTCACTGGGACTCTGCCAGTGAAATTTGGAATCTCTTTGGTGTGCTGACAAACTCAGCTTTGAACCTGCACACCTCAGGGCCAGACCTATACTATGGCAAATTTGCCAAATTAATGACTGTCATGTTGGGAGGCCCTTCGGGAGGCCTTTCCCTAAGTGACATCAAAAATATCCCTTGAATGTATGCATCTTTCCTATTTGAATTTCTTTAGTAATAGAGATGAGATATATAGTGCATAAAAAACACGGGGTGTAGAGGGATAGCCCCATGGAGGTATCAATGGGACTTCAGATAAGCTTGGGAAATGCTGGCCTTAAGTGAAGGTAAATTAATTTCTTTTTTATTTTTTAATAATTGTTTTATTGTTCAATTACAGTTGACATACAATATTATATTAGTTTCAGGTGTACAACACAGTGATTAGACATTTATATAACTTAAAAAGTGATCACCCTGATAAATCTAGCACCCATCTGACACCACACATAGTTATTACAATGTTGTTGACTATATTCCTTGTGCTGTACTTTACATCCCCATGACTGTTTTGTAACTACCCATTTGCTCTTCTTAATCCTTTCCCCTTTTTCACTCACCCCCAAACCCCCTCCCAGGGGGCAACCATCAAAATGTTCTCTGTATCTATGAGTTTGTTTCTGTTTTGTTTGTTAATTTTGTTCTTAGATTCCACATATAAGCGAAATCACATTGCATCTGTCTCTCTCTGTCTGACACTCCACTCAGCGCAACACCCTCCAGGTCCATCCATGCCACCTCAGATGGCGAGAACCCATTCTCTTCCATGGCCCAGCAATATTCCAGTGTATATATGTACCACCTCCTCTTTATCCATTCATGCATCCACAGACACCCAGGCTGCCTCCACATCTTGGCCGTTGTAAACAATGCTGCAATGCACATATGGATGCACACGTTCCCTTAAAGTATAGTTTTGCGTTTCTTTGGATAAAGACCCAGAAGTGGGATTACTGGGTCCTTCTTTGTCTCTTGTTATAGCCTTTGTTATAAATTCTATTTTGTCTGGTGTAAGAACTGCTACCCCAGCTTTTTTTTTTTTTTTCATTTCCGTTTTCATGAGCTATCTTTTTCCATCCCTTCACTTTCCACCTATGTATGCCTTTTGATCTGAAGTGAGTCCCTTGTAAGCAGCATATGTAAGGGTCTTGTTTTCTTATCTATTCAGCCACCCTATCTTTTGATTGAAGCATTTAATCCATTTACATTTAAAGCAATTGTCCATAGATATGTAGTTATTGCCCTCTTATTATTCATATTTTTGACCTTTTTTTCTTCTTCTTTTTAAAGAAGTCTCTCTAACATTTCTTATAATACTGCGATGGTGTTGATGAACTCCTTTAGTTTTTTCTAGTCTGGGAAGCTCCTTATCTGTTCTTCAGTTCTAAATGATAGCTTTGCTGGCTAGAGTACTCTTAGTTGTAGGTCCTTGCTTTTCATCACTGAATATTTCCTGCCAGTGCCTTTGGCCTGCAAAGTTTCTTTTGAGAAATCAGCTGACAATGTTATGGGAGCTCGCTTATAGGTAACTATTATAACAGCTTTTTTTCTTGCCACTTTTAAGATTATCTGTTTGTCTTTAACCTTTGGCATTTTAATTGTGATGAGTCTTGGTGTGGGCCTGTTTGGGAGACTCTCTGTATTTCTTGGGCTTGTATATCTATTTCCTTTACGAGGTTAGGGAAGTTTTCTGTCATTATTCAAATAGGTTTTCAATTCCTTGCTTTCTCGCTTCTCCTTCTGGTACCCCTATGATCTGAATGTTGGTATGCTTGATTTTGTCCCAGAGGCTCCTTAAACTCTCCTCATTTTTTAAATTTTTTGATTCTTTTTTCTTTTTGCTGTTCCTATTAGGTATTCTCTACTACATTCTCTTCCAAATTGCTGATTCGATCCTCTGCTTCAGCTAATCCACTGTTGATTCCCTCTAATGTATTCTTCATTTCAGTCATTGTTTTCTTCATTTCTGACTGATTCTTTTTAATATTTTCTATCTCCACTTTTATGTTTCCTATCTCTTTGTTGAAATTCTCACTGAGATCATTGAGCATCTTTAAAACCAGTGTTTTGAACTCTGTATTTGGTAGATTGCTTGTCTCCATTTTCTTTAGTTCTTTTTTTGGAGCTTTGTTCTGTTCTTTCATTTGGGACATGTTTCTTTGTCTCTCCATTTTAGCTGCCTTCCCTTGTTTGTTTCTATGTATTAGGTAGGGCTGCTATGCCTCCTGGTCTTAGTAGAGTGGCCTTATATAGTAGGTGTGCTGTGGGGCCCAGTGACACAGTCTCTCTGGTCACCTGAGCTGGGTGCTCCAGGTGTGTCCCTTGTTTAGGTTGTGTGTGCCCTCCTTTTGTTGAGCCTTGGTTGCTGTTTGCACAGGGAAGGATTGACCCTTGGGCTGAGAGGACTGGCTGTGACTACAGTGGAGGGGCTGTTATGCAGGGGCTGACCCTACAGAGTAGGATTCACTTGAGCAGGGCTCTGGTGCCTGCCCAGGCTGCCCTTTGTGTGTGTCACCTGGGGAGGGAGCTGGGTGGTGCTCTGGCTTGGTCTGAAGCTGGCCATGTGCCTGGGGCCCCACCACAGGCCAAGTTTAGCTGCAGCCTGTGCCCTTCCCAGTCCACTTTGTATGAGCCACAAAGCAATCTGCAGATAGCAGCCACCCACACCGAGCTTGGAGGTGCCTGGGAGAGGCCAAGCTGCAAACCAAAGCTGGGTGTTGCTAGTGCTGGGCTTGGGGCTGCTTAGCAATTGTTGGCCAGATGTTGAGCAGATCTGCTTTTGGGCATGTTGAGGGCCAGATACTGCTTTTGGGTTTCGTGAACCTTTGAGAAATGTTAGGAAGTCTGCAAAATGAGCCAAGACATGCCATTTGTATGGAAAAGCCAGGGGAAGTGGCTTGGGTGGGTCCAAAAGTTGGGTGGGGCACGGTCTCAGGGAATTACCAGGGCGGGATGAAGAGTGTTAGGCCAGGTTGATGGAGACTCAGAGATGGTGGCCGTGTATGTCTGCATGTAGAGATCAGAGAGGGCTAACGAAGAAATAATGGATTCTGCCAGCACTTCTGTCTGGGAGAAAGCTGTCCCTCCAGCCCTCACCTTAAGCCAGACAATTCAGTCCTCACTGTATGTCACTGGCGCTTTTGGAGCTGCTGCCCAAAGTGTGGGAGTTCAGAACAAGTGAATCTGTCATCAAGTAAGTCTGTGTGCGGGCTCTTTAAGAGAATTGCCTGGGATTCCAGCAGACCTCTGTCTCACTCAGCCACAATCTCCACTGGTTTTCACAGCCAGAAGTTGTGGAGACTTCTCTTCTTGGCACTGGAACCCTAGGCTGGGGAGCCTGGTGTGGGACTGGGACCCCTTGCTCCACTGGGGGGCCTCTTCAGCTGAGATATCCCTCCCGATCTTTACATGCCACGTGTGAGTGTGGGACCAGCCTGTTCCATGTCTCCGCCCCTTTTACCAGACTTGAAGTCACTTCTTCTGTGTGTCCTTAGTTGTATGCATTCAGGTGATTCAGAATAATGGTTGTTCTGTAGTTTAATTGTAATTTTGATGTTAGAGGAGGCAAGCACAACATTTATCTACTCTGCCATCTCGACTGGAAATTGATTAATTTCTTCTTAAGAGGACTTTTTCCCAGAATATTTCATCTTTTAATGAGTGATTTCCAGTAGGAAAACATGGTTAAGTAGTGCTTTCCAACTTCATTTGCTAATAGTACCTTTAAATATTTCTTTTGGCGATGCCTTTGGAAAACACCATGCAATACTTGCAAAACATGGGCTTAAGAATGCACTGAAATTGAGGTATTTCTAGAATTTTCCTGGGAGAGAGTTGTATGTCAGTTTGGGCAATTTTTGTTGAATCCCAGTTTGCATTGGGTTGCCTAAGATCTAACCAAGAGTCCTGGAACCTACAGGAAAACCTGGTATGACCATTTGTGTACTAAATATTTGAATCTGGAATTTTCCCAGCATGGACCCGGGCAGAAATGGAATTTGGCAATCTGGTCTTGGAAATTTGGATCTACGTATTGTAGGTTACCCTGGAATTCTCAAAGTCCAAGACTTTATCTGTTTTTCTCCTGGTAGCTCACTTCCTAAAAGGGAACTTGGGAGATTGCTTATTAAGACCTATCCCAGAACTCAGCCGTATTCTCACAGGTAGGACTCAGTGAGCACAGTGGTTAATTATCTTTATGGGGATTATTTTCAGAGGATCAGAGATCAGATTACAGAGTAATATGGTTTTATAGACATCGTTTTTGATTCTAGGATAAGGAAAATGAATGCAGAACTCAATTCCAAATACGAAATGGTGATTTCAGGTACAATTCAATTGTGTATTCTTAGTGTATAGGGACGACATTGAGAGGAAAATTGATTAGTATTTTTCAAACAGCAGGAAAATTATTTCCTGTCCAAACATTGATTAGTCTTTGAAGAGGCTTTTTTTTATAATTCTTTTCTTCCATAGACTGCAGGGTGCAGCACAGTCATATTTTATGTGGAATCAAGCAGAGAGACCTACTTGCTGCGATTAAACTTATTGCTGCTTCTTTCAGCAGGTGCAAATAGCTTTGTCTGCAGTAGTTACACTTTCCTGGCTTGATGACACATCAGGACTTCTTTAGTTTTATTTTGATTAAAGGGATTAAAGAAGCTATTGTCTTATATTACGAAATGTGGAAACAATGAAATATTGAAATTTTCTGATGATATGTATACCTCCCTTTGGCTTATAAATAGCAATTTGCTTAGCATCCTTGCATGAGTGCTTTAAAATCCTATTAGCTGAAGTTCATGTAACGTTAGTTTGTTCCTGGTTAGATGTTATGTAAAGTATAGGGAATAATGTAGTCCTTTCCTTCAAGGAACTTAAGATCTCTTTGAGGGGCTGAGACAGAGAAATAAGATAAATAACTATTTATGATGAGTCTCCAATAAACTGTTTAGAATATTAGATAACTGGTATAGGATTTCAGAGGGGTAGAGATTTTTTATGTAACCTGAGGTAGTTGGGGGTCTGGAACTTGAGCTGGTACCTGGAGATGGGAAGGATTTAGCTATGTGGAGAAGGTTAGGAGGGATGCTTGTGGCATTACCAAAGGTGGCTGGTTGGAATGTGCCTGCCTTTCAGCAGTGAGTAGACCTGTTTGGCTCTAGTAGAGAACTCATGAAGGAGAACAATGGGAAATAAACCTGGAGAGGTAGGTCAAATTCAAATCGGAAAGGGCTTTGAATGCAAGGCAAAGGAATTTGGACTTTATTCGGCAGAACAATGGATAAACAGTGAAGCTTCTTGGACAAAAATAAGTAGAAAATGCAAGAAATGGCTTTGTGGTTAGAGCAGAAGTGGCACACGGCTCTGAACTTTGGTGCCTTATGGGGCAAGACTGGTGAGTAGATCTGTGAGCAAGCTGTCTGCACTTCTGATAGGCTGTGGGCTGGGTTAGCTGCTTCATTTTCATTCTTCCCTTCATGTTCCCACTTCTCTTTTAAGGCTTGTATAAAACCTGTTTTTCAGTCTTAAAATACATTAATTCAAATTTGACCTTCCTTACTGCATGATGGTTTGGATACCCAAAGCTATTTTCAGTTGTTCCAGATTGTCACAAGAGTTTGATGTCCAGGTGCCAACTGGAAGGGCCAAACCTGGCCTGTGGAGGATTGTTTTTAAAATCCAATTCTAAATTAAGCACTTTGGGACAGAAAAATGAGATGTGGCCTACTTTTAACTCACCATTTAACTAAAAGTATATGTGTTTTACTTCTCTGCCTAAATATTTGTCTGGCCTTTTCAGACTTAAAAGGCATATAACTTCAAGCCAAGAATATTTAGCTGCTTCTTTACTCCTTTTTTTCCAGAGTAGTTTTCGGCTTCTATTGTGCTTAAAAAGTTATAAAGGAATTTCTCCAAATATTAGGTAATATAAGTAATTCTTACCTTTTTTTCATTCTTGACCCTCTTCTTCCGTATTTCAGAAATTATTTAAATGGAATTTAATTTTTTCAAGGTGTGAGTCATTGATAGAAGACTTTTAAGCATCTAAAATTAATGTTTAATTTTAGATCTAGATCTAAATCACAGTGTCAATATTAGCAGCAGGAGCATAGGGCGTAGATTATAGTATAAGTTCTGGAGCCAGAAAAACCTGATTTCAGATCCTCCCTCTGAGTGTATTACTGTGACTGTGTTATTTTTCGAGTTCCATGGGTAGAATTTACAGCAGGTTCGTTTCTGTCTATATAAGTGGAATTTATTCCAAGATGCACAATGACAGAGTATGGATAAAAATAGACACAAATAGACACAAATAGACCTTTCAGGGTGTCTCAGCTTTGAGACTTTGTGAGACCTGCTGAGATACAGAGTAGGGGAAGTGGAGAGAGACTCTTGGCAAAAAGGAGGGTTAAGGGTATGTCTTCACAGATTCCAGACCCTTATCTTCTCTGAACCTCAGCTTCTTCGTTGTTAAAATGGAGACTAATACTTAACCATACAGGATTGTGATGAAGACAAAAATAGATAATTTAGCACAATGCTAGGCCCATACTAAGCACACAGTAAAAGAGTAGCTGTTATTATTGTTGGTAGTGGAATTTGGCTGTGTTTAATTTAATTTAATTATTTTTTTTCCAGCTCTGTCATTCTTTTCCCTTTGTTTTCTTTACTTTCCTACTAACCTAGAGGATGTGGATGTGTTCCAAGCCTAGGATCTTGAGCTGGGAGAAAGGAAAAAACAAACAAAATCCCTTGGGGATCAGAGTAATTAGTCCTTTAAGGTGATAAGAAACTACCATGTGAACCTTACACTTCCATCCCATTGGCTAAAACTTAGTCATATGGCCATACCTTGCTGCAGTGGAGGCTGGGAAATGTAGTTTCCTCACTGGGTGGCCATTACTATGGAAGAGATGAAGCTCAGATTTTGATGAATAATAAACAGTGTCTGCCAAGGCATTCAGTATGCTCCTGTGACTTAGGCTAGTGTCCCCATGGAAACAAAACCAATTAGGGTGTTTTTCTCATGGACAGATAACCATCTTAAATATTCTATAAATGTGTTTGCATTCTGTCTAGTATTACATTATTCCTTTTTATAGTAGTGAGGTCTTAAAATTTGGAATCTGATCTTGTCAATAGTCTCACCTCACAGCCTCAACTGACATATACTTTGTGCCAGTTATTGCTTTGCAGTCACAGGTAGCTGTATTGGTCATCATCTCTAAATTCTGAGGGTCCCACTCAGTAAAATATACACCACGATCACAGTTACAACAAATGTAAAAAAACAATGATTGCATATCTGAAAATATTTTTTGTGTACCCAAAACTGTTATTGTAAAAACTCGTCTGTTTTTCATCATCTATTTGGGTCTTTAAACTGTATTTAAAATTTCTTAAAATTTGGAGATAATTGTAGATTTAAGAAATATTTAAGAACTAATGCAGAGGTATCCCACATACCCTTTACCAATTTTTTCCCAATAGTAGCATCTTGCATAACTATACTACAGGAGCACTACTGCAATCCACAGTGCTTATTCAGAGTTTGCCAGTTTTACATGCACTCATTTGTGAGCGTGTGTGTGTATGTGTGTGTAGTTCTGTGCAATTTTATCACATGTGTAGACCAGTTCCATCAACACAAGACTCCTGTGTGTTACCCTTTTGAGCTCCCTCCCCTGCTCCCCAATCCTGGGAACCACTAATTGTTCTCTCTCGGTCATTTCAAGAATAGGAATCATGGAGTATGTTGCCTTTTTTTGGGAGGTAAACATGCAGGGCCTAAGAACCACTGTTTAAATCTTAGTCATTTATCACAGGGAGAAGGGCAAAGAACAGCTAATCCCCTGGGCTTTAGGTACCTTCCCTACTTCACAGATATGTTTATGGAAATACATAAATCTCATATGTATGATTTTTTAAAAATTTATTGTAGATTTTAAGATAATCATGTGTGTAAGCTTTTGAGATTGCCTTTTATTACTCAGCACAAAATATATCCAAGTGGTTGTGTGTATCAGTAGTTCATTCCTTCTTATGCCTTCTTATGTAGAATAATATTCCACGTGACGGACGCACTATGGTTTGTTTAACCATTCACCCCTCAGAAGGACATTTGGATTGTTTTCAGTTTTTGGCTAATACATATAAAGCTGCTTTGAACATTTGTATACAGCTTTTTGTGTGAACATAAGTTTTCTTTTCTGTAGGATAAATGCCCAAGAGTGTGCTAGGTCATATGTGAAACTCATGTTTAGTTTAATAAGAAACTACCAGGCTCTTTTCCACAGTGGTTGTAGCATTTTACATTTCTACAAAGTATGAGTGATCCAGTTTCTCTGCGTTCGTTGAGTCCTCTCCAGAATTAGTGGTATCACTATCTTTTTTTTACTTTAGCTATTTGATAAGTGTATAGTGATATCTCATTGTGATTTTAATTAGAATTTCCCTAATGGAAATATATATCCAGTATGCACATGAAGAGAATATGGCATATCTTTTTTGGAGAAATATCTTTTTGAATTCTTAGCCCATTTTAAAGTTGAGTGATTTATCTTTTTATTGTTGACTTGTCAGAGTTCCTTATATATTCTGGATATAAATTTCTTAGCAAAGACTTACATATTATGATTTGCAAATATTTTCTACCATTCTTTGGGTTGTCTTCACTTTCTTGATATTATCATTTGCAACACAAAGGTTTTTGAATTCCAATAAAGTCAACTTTTTTTTCCTGCTCTCTTATTTATTTTTAATGTTGTAT
Source organism: Rhinolophus sinicus (assembly GCF_057876585.1). Classification (NCBI taxonomy): domain Eukaryota; kingdom Metazoa; phylum Chordata; class Mammalia; order Chiroptera; family Rhinolophidae; genus Rhinolophus; species Rhinolophus sinicus. The sequence goes on from NC_142517.1 coordinate 30,141,556, forward strand.
CTAAGAATCCATTGCCTGCTGGAAGCTCACAAATTTACTCCAGTGTTTTCTTTTAAGGGTTTTATGGTTATAACTCTATGGTTATAACATTTAGGTTTGTGGCCCATTTGGATTAACTTTTGTGGATGGTGTAAATATTGCTTATGCTTTAAATTTATTTTCAGGTTTATTGAAATGTAAACATATAACACTGTGGAAGTTCGAGGTGTGCAATATGATGATTTGATACACATATACGTTGTGAAATGATTACCACAATGAGGTTAGTTAACACCTCTATCACCTCACATATGAGTCTGACAATTAAGTTTGTAAACTTGCTGCTATGCACTTACATTGGCAGCACTGTACAAACAGCTGGGTAAGGTTTCATAGCCTTGGTATATCAGTGTCTCACAGCTGTGTTCCTGTTGACATGTGGCTGTGTCTTCCTCAGTGGCATTCATTATTGTTGTTGTGTGTTTTTGTGTGCCGTTGCGAGAATGTCTGAGCTTGAATTAGAGCAATGAACAAACATTACATTTCTTGTTAAACTTGGCAAGAACAGAAGTGAAATCAGGGACATGTAAGTCCAAGTTTATGGGGATAATGCCATGAAGGAAACGGCAGTGTACAAATGGATTAAACGTTGTTCTGAGGGAGAGAATGCTTCACTGATGAAGAGAGGTCAGGGCAGTCAGTAATGAGCAGAACTGACGAAAACATTGCAAAAATTTGTCAAATTGTAGATCAAAATCGTCAGCTGACTGTGAGAAGCATAGCAGACCAAGTAAACATAGATAGAAAGTTAGGAAAATCTTAAGTGAAAATCTTGGCTTGAGAATGGTGTGTGCAAAAATGGTCCTGAAGGAGCTTTTGCATCATGACAATGCACTGATTCTCACAGCACTGTCTGTGAGGGAGTTTTTAGCTGGTAAACAAATAACTGTATTGGAACACCCTCCCTACTCACCTGATCTGGCCCCCAATGATTTCTTTCTTTACACAAAGATAAAGGAAATATTGAAAGGAAGACATTTTGATGGCATTCAGAACATCAAGGGTAATATGATGACAGCTCTGATGGTCATTCTAGAAAAGGTTCCAAAATTGCTTTGAAGGGTGGACTAGGCGCTGGCATTGGTGCATAGCTTCCCAAGGGGAGTACTTCGAAGGTGACCGTAGTCATACTCAGCAATGAGGTAAGTACCACGTTTTCTACGATGAGTTCGCGAACTTAATTGTCAGACCTTGTAATTACCATTTTTTTTGTAGTAATAACATTTAAGATCTACATTGTTAGTAATTTTCAAGTAATAACCGTATCTTTATCTGTATTCACCATGCTGTCCATGAGATCCTCAGAACTTGTTCATTGTATTTCTTATGCTTTTTTTCTAAAAATTTTATAACTTTACATTTTACATTTAAGTCTGTGATCCATTTGAGTTATTTTTGTAAAAGATGTGTTCAATTATGACAGTATCATTTTTTGAACTCAAATCAAATTTTTAGGTTAAAATTTAACTCTGATATGCTTTCAAACTTTAAGCTGGCTTTACTTGTGAGAAGGAAGTGTATCTGAGATGGAATCTTACACTTACTAGCCTTTAAAGAAGAAAAGTAAATAGGAACTAGAGGTATCAAGAATCTAACAAGTAGGTGTACCACTTCAGTTTTTCTACCTGAAAAAGGAAGATAATACTTCTTGCCAAAATAAATATGAGGATTAAAATAAGAAATACCAATTTCTTGTTAAAATGGTACTTTATAATGTCACCTAACAGAATTAGAAATGGAATAGTGTTTGATAAGATTACCTCCCAATGAAGAAATACAAAGAAAGTTGTCCTTAAAGACGATAACAGATGTATCATTTAAAAGTTCTAAAGTCTTCAAGCTAAAATAATGCATCACAGTAAAAAAGACTTGGATTTTCATATTTTAGGTCTTATTGTCTGGAACTTTGTTCATCCATGGTTTTTATTAGGTTATTTGTGAATAGTGGTTGCACATATGGCAAAGTTATACCTCATTACAGAATATAAATTTTCCATGAAGTTTTGTTGCCTTTTTCTTTGCAGCTTTTTTGCTTTAAGACAAACTTCTGTTTTATGAAACGTTGGCCTTTCTGTCTTAGGAAATCTCTGCAGATACTTTATATTTGTTTTAAAACACCCTTCTCTTAAGGTTTGCAGTCATGCATTAGATACTTCATATACCTGATTGTGTTCCTTTAAAATTTTGTGTCATTAGGTCGCTCAGTTTGAAAGATATATTTTAAAAAATCATTATCGCGTATAAGATAAGCCTTTAAAAGTACAGCCATCTCCTGTTATCTAGAATAGCAGAATAACTGAGAATTATATGATAAAAGGATTCCTTTGAAGATGTCACTGCTGGTTGACAATGTACCTGGTCACTCAAGAGCTCTGATAGAGATGTACTCATGAAATTAATGCTGTTTCCATGCCTGCTAACACAATACCCATCCTGCAGCCCAGGGATCATGGAGTAATTTTGATTTTTATGTGTTATTATTTAAAGAATACATTTCATAAGGCTATAGGTGCCGTAAGTATTAATTCCTCTGATGGATCTGGGCAAAGTAAATTGAAAACCTTCTGGAAAGTCTTCACCATTCTAAATGCCATTAAGAACATCCGTGGTTCACAGGAACAGGTCAAATATCAAGATTAATATGAGTTTGGAAGAAATTGATTCCAACCCTCATGGATAACCTTAAGGGATGCAAGACTTCAGTGGAGGAAGTAACTGCAGATATGGTGGAAATAGCAAGAGAACTAGAATTAAAAGTGGCTGAATTCCTGCAATTTCATGATAAAACTTTAATGGATGAAGAATTGCTTCTTGTGGATGAGCAAAGGAAGTGGTCTCTTGAGATGGACCTTGCTCCTAGTGAAGATGCTGTGAAGATTGTTGAAATGGCAACGAAGAATTTAGAATGTTACATAAGCTTAGTTCATAAAGCAGTGGCAGGCTTTGAGAGGATTGATTCCAATTTTGAAAGAAGTTCTACAGTGGCTAAAATGCTATCAAATAGCTTTTGCATGGTTCAGAGAAATCGTTTGTGAAAGGAAGAGTCAATAAATGCGTCAACCTTCATTGTTCTCTTATTTTAAGAAGTTGCCACAGCCACCCCAGCCTTCAGCAGCCACCACACTAATTGTTCCGCAGCCATCAACACCGAGGAAAGACCCGCCACCAGCACAAAGGTTATGACTCGCTGATGGCTCAGATGATGGTTAGCATTTTTTAGCAATAAAGTATTTTTAAATTAAGGTATGTACATTTTTTTTCCATACATAATACTTACACATATAATGGGCTACAGTATAGTGTAAACATATATATACTGGGAAACCAAAAAATTGTGACTTGCTCTTATTGCAATATTTGCTCTATTGCAGTGGTCTGGAATCGAACCCACAATATCTCTGAGCTATACCTGTAAATGTTGTGCTTGATCTCAACTGATAAGAGTATGATCCCAGGAACCCTTTCATCCTTCCAAGTACACGTTCTTTCTGCCACTAGTGGTTCTGCTTTGGAAACAACTGTGAAGTTCTGGCATACCAAACTAAACAAACACACAAACAAAACAATCCAACAAACTCTAAAACCCTACCGTCAAATCCTTAGATTGGTGTGAAGTCCCTTCACAATATACTAAACTCCTCACAGATCTGGGCTAAAAGCCAGCTCTTTTCAGATTCTTTCTTCCTGGAATGGCCTCACTGTCACCCCATCTGCCCCATCCTGTCAGATTCCCCCTTCCCTTCCTCCATTCTCAGCTGGTGTAACTTATGTGCAGGTGTCCCTATTGCTGTGCTTCCCAGGTTATTTCTTCCTGCCTCTGTTGTTGTATTTTGGAATCGAGGGCAATCTGGTTAAGTGGAGACAAAGGTGGTAATGGATGCATGTTTCTCAATAACTGTAGACTTCTCAAAGGCAAGGCTCATCTTTCATTTTTATTTGTTTTTTTGTTTGTAGTTCTCTGTCTTTTTTTAAATTAAATTTATTGTTTCACGTGTACAGTTCTGTAACACGTCATCTGTATATTGTACCACGTGTTCATTACCCCAAGTCACAGCTCCTTCTGTCCCCATATAATTTGACCCCTGTTACCATCTTCTACCTCCCTCTCATCCCCTTACACTCTGGTAACCACGATACTGTTGTCTGTGTCTATGAGTTTTTGTTCGTTTGTTGCTTTCTGTTGTATATCCCACATAAGGGCTCGTCTTTTATTCATCTTTTTATCACGGTGCATCATAGCAGTTCTGACACATGGTGGATATTTAATAAATGTTTTCTTGAATTAATGAATGAATTCTGGATGCCAGTAAATTGTATAGTAGTGCACATAATTCTGCTTTTAGAGACCTGGTAGATATATATATATTTTTTTTTTTTTTAATTTCAGGATAAATTGAGGTGTGTGTGTATTTATTTCCTCTTCATTGCCCTGTGGTTAGGCTTCTAGCACCCACCAGAGTACTAAAACTACTCTTGCTAGATCAACAGTGCCCCAGTTTTCAAATCCAATGTACCAACCCTTCCCCCCCGCCCCCCTGCCCCAGCTGCCCTCTTGCTGTCTTTCTGGAGCTCTCTGCTGCAATCTATACTATTATTACTTCTCCACTTTTAAAGCTCTTTACTCCCCTATTTCTGGAGCAGTGCCTTGGCCCACGTATCCTCATGGCCGCCCTCATAACTCCACAGGCTTCTCTTGCTGTGACTGCGTCTTACATTTTTGTTGGTGTCCCCAGGTTGTGTCTTCAGCTCCCATCCTTCTTTATACTACCCTGGGGCGTCTCCGTCACTCTCCCTGTTTCTGTTCTCCGACCATAATTCCAGATTGGGGTCCTCAGGGAGTCCTCCTGAGTGAGCGTCCTTCTCATCTCGGGGGCTGTCTCTTTGGCGTTGTTACCAGGAGAGTCCAACGCTTTACACACTTTGCATGTCTAAAATGTAATCCCACTTCTTTCCTGCAGAATTAATTTGTCTCCAGTATATTCCCTCTCTGTCTTTTATTTGGTTAAAGTACTATCTATTCAGTTACTGAATTTAGAAACCTAGCAATTCTGCGGGCTCCTTTTTCCTCACTTATCTCCTTCAAATTAACCAAGAAGACCTCTCAATTTCATTCTCCGGTATTTTGCAAATTAATTTCGTTATTCAAAAGCTACTGCCTTCTCTCTCCAGTACATGTAGGGAGTGGAGAAATTAACACTGTCCAGCGCAGTGACTTCATTTTGAACCTCAGCCTGGTAATTCAAGACTTATCCGTTATATGGGCATATATCAGACATGAAATGTTTGTGTTGTTTTCTGTTCATGACATTTCTGGGATCACTCTTTTTTCTCCTCACCCACACACGTACTATTTCTTGATTTCTCTGCTGGTCTGAACTGCTCTAGAATTCTCTGGACTGCCCTAGACCTAGAAAGACTTGAGTCTTTCACAGAGCCACCTGGCATCTCCGTTAAGGAATGTTCTCCGACCTGTCACATTCAGTGTACCCTGTAGGCAGAGACCTCCATTGTGTTCAGGAGCCCTGTGTTCTCTTGGTTGTCCCCGAGCTTGGGCTGGAATTGGGGGCAGTTTCAGTGTTTTCTGGGCGGGGAACAGGGGGCTTAGCCGGCTGTCAGTAGGTGATTCCCTGTCACTGCCCCACCACTATTCCACGGGAGGAAGGCGTGCATCTTAAGGAATGTTCTCTTTTGTCATTATTTTCCCCCTCTGTCCTTTCCCATATGCGTCAGAGTAATTTCTTTCCCCATCATTTCTGCACTGCAGGGCTTTCTGTGTGTCTTCAGGCCCCCAGTGCCCATCCTGCTCTGAAAAGCATCCTTGTAAATATTGTCCTTTTACACATTTATTGTTATTCTCCTCCTCCCATCACAAAGGACTTTAACTGTTCCACAGCTGCAAGACTTGACAGATACTAAATTTCACTTACCTTGTAGGCAGGACTTTTGTTTTAAACATGGAAGTGGTATGATGGGGTCTCGCTCAGAAAACCAGAGAACAGCGCCTGCCATGAGAGAGGATGAAAAATTAAAGACAGTGTCTGTTTCTGATTAGTCTCTATTTACTTTAGTAATAGGTAGGTATATTTTTGATTTTAGTAGGTATATTTTTGATTGTCTATCACCTAGGGTTAAAAAAAGATATCAAAGCAGTGACTGTATTCTTTTCTTTGAAAAACTGAGGGTTATGTCCAAACTTAAGGCCAAACTATGTGAAAATAAGCAATTCAAATGCCAATGTTTTTCTTAGAAGTCAATGACTTCTGCCGAAAGGAGAATTCCATGGCTGCTTTCAGGGGTAATTTACTTCAGTACAGTACTTTCCAACTGGAGGTAAATTATTCCTTTTAAGAAGTTCGATCTTCCTGGAAGAAGTAAATACTTCATCTTTGACAAGAATAGCTTATTAAAATATTGAAAGCATTTGTTGCACATCTAACATGAAAGCTTTGATGGGGAAAGAAAAGAGAGACATTTTTGGGAATCAGACTTTATCAAGAGGAGGCCTTTGGTAAAGTGCTTAGTAAGGAGGAACATTTGTTAAAGAGCACATGCTCGGGGACTGGAGAGAGGCGAGCCAGGAAACGGGAAGGATGGGGGAAGGCGGGGAGGACGCTTCTGTCTTTGTTCCTTAGAGGGAGCCTTGCTGGAGCCTGTTTGCTCTGAGCCCAAATCTTCCATTGTCTTTCAAGTGTAAGTCCTGCTTTTGCTCTTTACAGAAAATGAGTTCTCTGTTGTTTGTGACATCATGTCGATTCCCCCCCGCCCCCCCCAAGGGCTGGATAATTAGAGCTCTCTGATGAAGAATAGGTCCTCTGATCTGTTTTATAGATAATCATTTTCTGAACCATCAAGTGAAATCCAGCTTTAATCTTCAGAGCAAATGAAGATTAGTTAGGATGTATTAAACTCTGAGTTTAATGTTCATGACAAGTGTTTCGTAAGGGAAGATGCTGGCTATTCGTCCTCCTCAGAAGGAAACAGTTGATAAGAAACCATTTCGAGAAGTAAGATTTATGGCCACATCAGAAGCTGAAGAAGCTGGGGCAGCTGAGCATCCAGGACAATCAGGGCAACAGGGGCAAGTGGGTTTTATTGCATATTTGCATAGTTCCCTCCCCCCAAAGCAATGAAGGAACATATTTACTCTTTAAATCCTTAAATCCTTATTTTAATGAAGGATGTTAATTCCTGACAGAGATAGTTCCATGAAAAGGGATACCAGTGAGACAGCTCCCCCCATTCTTGTCTTATTATTTTCCCCCTCAGATAAAATCTTTATAGTTGAATAATCCCCCGATTCAGGATACAGCAGGCTGGTGATTTTATCTTGACCTCATTCATCCAAAGAAGCATATGACCCAAATGCAGGAAGTCAGAAACTTGTGCTGCAAAATCCAGCTCATCCCATTTAAACAAACTGTATGGAAGGGTCCCAGCCTTTCACTGGGTGTCAGTCAGCAGCTGTGCTTTTAATATTGTGCTTTTCCAATTGTTCCCTGTGGATAATAGTCATCTCTAAAGGTACTTCAGGTAGTTTATTGTAGAATTTATGTTTGTAATACAATGGTAACTATATTTTCTTTTCTTTGGGGTTCACCAAAAGCAGTGTCATTCCCCCAATTAACTGAAAACAAGTACTGTATTTAGTTTCCTGTGGCTACTGTTACAAGTTACCATAATGTTGGTGACTTAAAACAATAGAAATTTATTATCTGACAGTTCCGGACACCAGATGTCTGAAATCAAGGTGTTCGCGGTGCTGTGCTCCCTACAAAGGCTCTAGGAGACGGTCCGTTCCTCTCCTCTTCCCGCATCTGGTGGAGCCAGGCATTCCTTGGCTTGTGGCCACATCACTCCAATCTCTGCCCCTGGGGTCATGTTGCCTCCTCCTCTGAAAACGCTCTCTGATTGCACTCAGGGCTCACTAAGTCCCTCTTCTCAAGATCCTTAATTTAATTACATCTTTTGCCGTATGAGGTAATATTCACAGGTTCCATGGATTAGAACATGGACATATCTTTTTTTATTCGGGGGTGGAGGGGAATCAGTCAGTCCACTACAAGTACTTTGTCCTTTCTTATAGGTCTGTAAGATTTAGAATGTTCAATCTACCTATTCTGCCTGCATTAAGAATATTTCATCATTTTCTTTCTAAAATTCTGAGTTGAAAATATGAGTATTTGCTTTTCCCAATAATCAAGTTAGATTTAATTATACATGCTATAGACTGCCCTAGTGAAATAAAAAATACAGAACATGAAAGGTAAGATAATTTCAGTATCATTTCTATTTGACCTTGGTCAACTATGAACAAATATTAAAATTATTAGAATATTAAATCATTTTTTAACATCATTTATATACCTGGAAAGTATTGAGTGATAAGGGGTACATTTGGGTTATGCTGAGTGAAAATTGAAAATGATTTATTTGGGGTTGAAATTTTGTTAATGAAATAGTCCATAAGGTATATACATTATGAGCAAGTAGCGAGAGTACTTTGATACAAAATGTTTGTGAAACTAAGGGTAGTTTGTACTAGATTTGTTTCCAATTTAATTCATTTTGATAGATGCCAACAAAATGTTTCTCCTTTTCAGGGTATTCAGAAAAAAGAACACATGTGATGTCAAACTTTAATTAACGTTACTCGGGCTATACACAAACATGTATTTATGTTATAATGATAAATCTGCAGTCATCAGTTACTGACAGCAGTGTGAAGTTAATGAGTACCCAGCTGGTAAGGTTTATTGAATTTTCAGGTGGTCTTGGCATGCTAGGCAGGCAGTGTCACGTTACTTAGAGAGATCTCTCTTTTAGACTTCAAAAATGTATCAGCCAGGTAGATGTCTTGACCCCATTTTGTGGTTCAGTTAGTTTAACAGAGGAGACTGGGTCCTAGGGAAGAGTTACCCTTGTTGCCCACGTCTACCTGAAATTCAGGCAGCTCATGTTGAAGGCGCCAGAGCTGGTTGCTGTATGTCTGGGGCCTGGCCACGTGCTTGTCCTCAGCTGGGTTGTGTTTTCCCAGTACTTCTGTGCAGGGCTACAGGGGTGGAATGTGTAAGGTCATGTGTTTTTAGGACATACCTGTCTGGGGGTCACCGAGGGCATATGTAGGGAACAGTGGAAGATAAGTGTGTGACCATTTGTCAAATCCTAATCATGGAAGGCCTAATCAAAGCCAGGCTTAGAAATTTGGATATTCTTCTTTCTCTGATCTTCTCACTCTCATGTAAGCTCTTTCCCCCTATTTATGTCATCTTACATGGCAATGGATTTACTTAGATTATTTTTTGGAGTTGATTCGTAGTATGTTTTCTGCCTATAATTTTAAGCAAACTTTTGAAACTTCCTTCTAAAAGCGTATTTTGTTTTTCCCCCCTAAATTTCCTATGCTTTAATTGCCAAAAGTAACAAACAAAAACACCTGGATTTTGAATTTATGTTGCTATCATTTTAAGAAAAAGAAACAGGTTATATTCTTGATGTTACACTTCTTTTTAAAAAATGCCTTTTGTTTTCAGAGAAAATATGGTAATTTTGCTTGCTAAAGATCATGGTTTCTTCTTTCTAATTATATTCTTTAAAATTTGGACAGCCTGGGCCTCGAAAAAGTATACTACCATAATTCTTAAATGTACTTTTAATAAAATTCAACACATTTTATGTTTAGCCCCAACAATCCTTAGGACTTAAACCATTATTCCTAAAATCCGTGGGTTTAGAATTTTAAAAAAACCCCAAAACTCCTGCTTTGCTATACAACTGAAATTGTCTTGCTTGGGTTTCTGGTTGGATCATCAAGGTTAGATTCTGATTAAGTGGCGTAATTAAGACGGTTGCCTTAAAAATATTATGCGGAAAAACCAGTCACCTCGTGTCTTTTGTCTTGCAACTGGGACCATATCGTTTCCTGAACTTCATATATGTGTGATAGTCCTGTTTTGTATGGACTCCATTCATTCATATTCTAGTTTATATTCTACTGTTTATTCGTTCTCTCCTACTGAGTGTGTATTTGGTGCCAGTCCCCTGAATACAGAAATGCAAGGCGTGATCCCTGCCCTCAAAGAGGTTATAGGCTTGTGGGAGAGAAAGGCATATAAACAAATAATTGCAGCCTAAAATAATAAATGCCATTATAGTCGTAAGACAAAGTCCTGCTTGTGGCTTAAATTCTCTACCCACCTCTCCTGTGGGTATTGTGGCTCATTATTTTCTTCTGTGGATCTCTTCTCCTTGTTCCTCAACCTCTTTTTCAGATAGCCATGTATACGTACTGCCGGCTCACTCTTTTCTGCTTCCAGGTTTCCCTGTTTTAGGCTTTAAAGCCTTTCCCTATGTCTGCTCCCTTTCCTGACTCTCTTGGTAGCCCTCTCCAATATTCCATCTTTGCCTTTAAATTCTAACAGAGAGAAAAATAATATGTCTCATTATTAGTGAAGCATTTAGGGTGTTACAGTTGATATGAAAAATGGCAGAACCTAATGTCCTAAAAGGAAAATTATCCATATTACATAATGTGAATTATTTATAGAAGAAGAAACCAGGTGTGTGTGTGTGTGTGTGTGTGTGTGTGTGCGCGTGTGTGCGTGTGTGTGTGTATATATATATATATATATATATATATATATATATATATATATGCAAAAGGTAAACCAGTGCCTCCATTTTAGGACAAATCACTTTCAAAGCAGCTTCGAGTGCAATGAATCACAGTAGAGTCTTATCTCCTTATTGTTACATTTGTTTTTATAATGAAAGGGAATATCTTACCCTTAAAAAGGGAAATTTCTTTCTTTATTTCATATCAATTATATCTTGAATACAAATGCAGTGCTTAAGGGCGAATTTACTATATGATGAAGCACAGGTAAATAAACGTTGTCTATGTAGGTGGCATTAATTTGTCTGTTTAAATTCATAATGAATTACTGAAAGCTTGAGATATAGTCCTAACTCTTGAACTTGTTTCCCCCTCTGTAATAAGGGCTTGGTATGGTAGACATTTGTTTGGTCGGCTCAGCTTCCATTCCTCTCTATTCTTGGGAAGGAAGCTGCTTTGCCACATTTGGTCCTCATTGGTCGTGTGAGTCCGACCCAGTCCTTTTTATCCAGAGATGTGACCCAGCCCCGGTCAGTTAATCGCTACCTCCCCGGCCACAGTGGTTGGTTAGGGTCAGCAGGCGACTCTGGCTGGATGAATCAGAAGTTGACTTCTGGGCTTTGTCTGGAACAATACTTTCCAATAAGGTTCCTAAGCTAAGTGGGATGGAAAGCTGGAATTAATTGTAGGGAACTTCCACATGGGGAGAACTCGAGATGGGGCCTGTACGGAGGAGAGCAGTAGGTTACTCCATCTACTATGCTCTTCTCAGATATTTCTGTTGTTTGTCTTACACTGGTTTGAGTTGTCCTTTCTTTTGTCACATGCAAACGGCAGGGTCCAGCCTACTTTAGTTGGGTTAGAGAACCTCCTAGGCTTTTCTCTTTTCCACATTCTGTGATTCTCTACCTTCCTCTATCTCATGCAAGGTAGATTTCTTTGATTGAATGAGGTTAGACAAATAATAAGTGGATGTTCTCAGGAAGAGGAAGTTCTCCATCTGAGAAATAGTAGTGGAAGGGTCAAGAGTTGTTCTACCTTTTGATCTCATTTATCTTTATTTTATACTATATTTCACCTTCCATGACTTTTAGCTACCCTTGGTTTAGTTGTATCCATTCCTACTAGGGTCTTTAAAACAAAATGAAAAGCAAAACTCTGCTTGGTATTAGAAATGATAAGCAAAAAAAAAAAAAAAAAAAAAAAAAAACGATCTCTTTCAGAATCACATACATAAAGGATCCCTTTCTGAACCTTTCCACCCCTGGGTTAATATGTGCATTTTGTGATGATAATTTTTTAAGACTATTACATGAGAATGGTAAAAAAGGAAAGCAGCTGCAGGATGCCTGATAAAAGTGTAAGGTATTTGTGAGGAGGTTCCTGAGGCAGTAACTGGTCCTTGGTACGTGGTAGGGAAGTAACGTGGCTGAGGAGGCCTCAGTGGAGTCCTGGCTCCACCCCTTGTTTAGCTGTAACCTTGATAAAGTCTTGTCAACTTGCCGCATCTTTCAAATGTTTGGGTTTTTATGGGGAGGATATAGGATAATATGTGGGAAAGCAGTTTACATATAAAACCTGGTGGTGGCTGAAACCACTTAGGAATGAATGAGCCCAGCTCATTCAGTGAGTTTCATTTATGAATTTGTGGCAGAAGCAACAGATTGGGAAATATTGGGAGGTAAGGTCAGACTGGAAATGTTTTCAGATTTTGAATTCCAGCCTGAGGGATTTAAACTTGTTTGGGTAAGTGAACGTTAGCTACCACTTCCAGGCCCCTTCTTCCAGGTCATTTCTTAAACTTTGTTTCTTTCTTTTGGTTCTTGCAACAAGAAGGAAACTCCTAACTCACCTGTGGATGCCAGTCTATTCCGTATCCAACATCAATATATCCTAATGACACGATGAAGCCTGGATGTGCTGACTGATAGAATATAGAGAATGAAAGGTATGACTGAATAAAAATGTATCTGAGAGACGGGGATGATGGTGGTATTATTAACAGAAGGGGCCAGTTGGTAAGGGTCCCATTACGAGGTGCTAAGACACCCAGCTAGAATCATTGCATAGGAAGTTGCAGGATTAGGAATAATAGTTAGGAAGTGGAGGGAGTGGAGTCCCTGTATAGATTTGGAAGTTATAAAGTCGTTGAACTTCGTATCCCAGAGGGTCCTGTGTTAGTCAGTTTGGGCTGCTATTAACAAAATACCACAGACCGGGTGGCTTAGGTAGTAACCGTTTATTTCTTACAATTCTGAAGGCTGGGAAGTCCAAGATCAGGCCATAGCAGATTCAGCGTCTGGTGAGGGCCCTCTTCCTGGCTTGCAGACGGCTGTCTTCTTGCTTTACACTCACATTGTGAAAAGAAAGAGAGAAGAAGCAAGCTCTCTTGTGACTCTAATGATGGTTATAATCCCATTCACGAGGACTCCACCTTCAGAACTAATTACCTCCCAAAGGGCCTACCTCCACCTACCATCACATTGGGGATTAGGGCTTCAACGTATGCATTTTAGGAAGACGCAAATACTTAGTCCATAGCAGGTTCTTAAGACATCATTTGACTTTTGTTTTTTTCGTATAGCAGGTTGAATTAAAGTGGAAGGTCACATAGTATATTAGCAGCACCGCTCGGCCTTTGATCTTCCTTTGCTAACTCCAAAGCCAATGTTCTTTTCCACTGCGTGGCCTCCCTGTGACATCCACCCAAAGATTGCAATGGAAGCGGGAAGGGCAGAGTAAGGAATATAATGAGGATCAAATATGTACTCAGCAGAATATACTGTGGACTGTGATTTCCTGTTATTGGCTAGGTACAACTCGGAAGATCTTTGATATGAAACAGCCCAGATGTTGGACCATTCGGACAGGGTGAATGACAGGGAACAGCTGGCTTATCAAGTGCTTAACAATCAATATAAAGAAATTTTAAATCATTCTCAGTCTCACGCCAACTCATCTTATAGGTATTATAGTGTAATTGTTTATTTAGAATGTGGGTCGATGCCAAACAATCCTGCATTTGATTCCTGGCTCTGTTACTTGCTGCCTGAGAAGCCTTAAGCCTTTGGGCTTCAGTTTTCTAATCTATAAAGTGGAGATAATAACAACTACCTCAGAAGGTAGCTGTACGTATTGATGATTATGTCAGCTTCCTGCTGCAGCTGTTATGAATTACCACAAATCTAATGACTTACGACAACACACGTTTATGATTACAGTTGTGAGGGTCAGACTTCTCAAAGTGGGTTTTAGGGGCCTAGTCAAGGTGTCAGCAAGCCTGTGTTCCTCCTGGAGGCTCTGAGGGAGAATTCGCTCCTTGCCTTTTCTAGTTTCTAGAGACTGACGGCCCACATTCCTGGGTTCATGGCTCCCTCCCTGCAATGGTATCACACTGACTTCTGCTTCCGTTGTCACATTTCCTCTTGACGCTGATGATTCCTCCTCCGCCTTTTAAGGACGCATGTGAGTACGTTGGGCCCACTCACATAATCCAGGATAATCTTCTAATTTTAAAATCCTTTACGTCATTGTATTTGCAGGTGCCGTCTGACGTGTAAGGGAAGGTATTCGCAGGTGTCAGGGATGAGGATGTAGACACCTTTGCAGGATCAGTGTTCTGCCTCCCACACTGCTGATCGCAATGAAGATGAGGAGGAATAGTAGCTCTTACGGTTATTTCACTTGCTCCTCAAATTACTCATAGTATTTTGTCAAAGAAAATAAGCTCTTCTAGCCCCAAACATATAAGAAGAGCAAGGCTGGCCTAATAAGGGGATTGAATTTCTGATCTGATAAAAGCTCCTTCCTTGCAGCTGAAAATGGCTTTCGTTACAGGGCTGCCTGGAAACCCCTGGAATGTTTTACATTTACATTAGTCATTCTTTTGGTTCAGGCATTGAAAGGCGAGCAAAATGCAATTGTGTTTTCTGGAAAGAAACCAGCTACCAGTCTAGTACAAGTGACCATTAGGAATATTGAGTGAGGCAGTAAGGAGATGTGAAACAGAGCAGAGGTTTTGATTTAGAGTGAGACAAAGGAATTGGTTATAGAGAGGGTCAGTATTCATGTTTAAAATATTAAATAATCTTTTTGGCCCAGGTCCTGGTGAGGGGACAGCCTTACACAGAAAATGCACAGAAAATTTTAGTCTCCATCTCTGATCCTATAAACACACACACACACACACACACACACACACACGCGCACACCTGAAACCATAATACTGTCAAATTGCCGAATGAGCCTTAGTTTTCAGGGAAAACTATGGATGAAAGTGAAGAGGCCATATTTAGGAAAGTAAGAAAAAAAAAGCTTGAGTGAAGTGGCAGTAGAATGAAATGATCAGCTTTTAAAAAACACCAGCGTAAAGAATGCCTCTTTCTTTAATTTCACTTCTAATTTATTATAAATTATAGGTCTGCTGAGTAGAAAACTAAAGAACAGTCTTTCATTTTTAAAAAAAAATATACAACTCGGGCAAATTGTTACACAGCAGGAGGGTATTCCACTAGTTTTGACAACCACTCAGTGTTTCATTTACTAGCATTTCTCAAACACAGTACCTGTGTGGCTGTGGGGGCAGAGCCCCAGAAAGTAGTTTCCAGGCTCTCGGCCTCACATAGACAGGTGCTGGCTCAGGTAGTAAATGGCCATCAACTGTGATTGGATGGCCATCAGCTGTGGCTAGTTGGTCGTCAGCTGTAACCAGTGAGCCATTGGCCACTAATATAACTGCTGTGGCTACGCTAGAGGAAAGAGAGAAGAATGGGGGCTAGCAAGAAGATGGTGGCTGGGCTGGCAAGCGTGGATGGCGGTTTGCGGACAGTGTGGATCCAGCCTCCAGTGAGAGTATAGTGCCGCCAGAGAGAATATAGTGGTATGACTCCCCTACCTATGGCTCCGTGGGTGTTCCTTTTTGGCCTGACCATATCCTGCGTTCTTGTATGGGGAGCGGGAGCAGAGACCCCGCAGGCCGCCCCGCCCGACAAATGGCGCAGCGAGCAGGGTCTCCCCCGCATGACAGTGGCTTTTATTTTTCCAAACATTTTCACTAATACATTTTCACATATAGGGTGTTTTTGTCAATTTATGACACGTATAAACTAGATTTTTTTTCTTTTTTACTTCAAATGAAATACCACAGATTAAAATTGTAATTTTAAACTAACGTCTGTAGAATTTAGAAAAGCAGATTTGCAGACCACATTTAAAACTATTTGTAGCAAACTAGAGGCTACCAGTTACCTGGTCCTGTTTGGTTTTCTAGCCTTCTTTCTCAGCTCCTGGAACACCCAATGCTGTCTACCAGCCAGCTCAATTCACTGTTTTCTGCTTAGCACTTGTATATTCCCCTTTACCCCACTAAATGTCTTTTGTGATAAAGTTATTATTTCCTACAGAAATTTAACTTCATCCATCACAATTGCTCTCTGGAGAAAGCTTTGTTCTCATCACCCTGTGGAGAAATAGGCTGACATTTCTGATTGAAGCTCCAACCCATGGTTTTAGCCCTGATTTAAGTCACGTGCTGTTGTGAAAAGTGTTCCGAACCTGCATCAAGGGTGCCTTTGAAATGATTAGACGGTGAGGGGCCGCTGTATAGAGTGGATAGCTATCAGGCGTGTTGCGGTTTGAACCTTAACAATTTATAATCAATAGTGGGCTCCTTGGTCACACAAACAAGCCTCATTCTCCAAGGAAGCTGCTCCTTCTGCCTGAAACCCTCATGTCCCACTGTTCCCTTGAATACTTTTCTCTTCCAGGTGTCAAGTGTGCAATTTTAGGGATTTCATAGTCCCCTCCAAGCCCATATGGAGAACTCAGGGTGCGAATGTTCATTTTATGAAGTTAACTGATCTAATTGAAATAGTTGAGTTGGAAAAAGCAGCTGGATGGATGGAGGGTGGGTAGAGGAAGGAACCCTGGGCAGGTAAAGAAGCTGTTCAGCAGGGCCTGACTGTCTCTTGACAGACCGTCTCAGACTCTCTGCCACCCTCACGCAGAATTCTGATTTGCTCCCACCCTATATTGAACTAGAGGGGTCCCACGGAATCTTTTGAAAAAATCATGTCCCAAGATCTTAGAACCTCATTCTCCCTTGTCTTTCTTGACCACTCTCTGTTACTGCCCCAGAAAGAAGGTGTGAAAGGATATATAATAATGAAAATTAGAATTCTTGAGTAGTCCATTTACCTCCATTTAGTCTTAGTTGCTTTCAAATCTTGATCAATTCTTTTAGCAAATATTTTTTTGAGCAGCTACTGTTTGCCAGTTGCTGGGCATAAATGGATAAACCAGATACACATCTTGTCCACAGGCATAACCTCCACTCCTGACATGGAGCCCTTTCCACAAGAGATCCATCCGATCTCCAGGGAAAGGTCTAAGACTCAGTGTTCATTGGGGAAATACAGTGGTTTATGCACAACATGAATTAAAGGATAGAAGGTTGTAGAAATGTCTGGATAAAGTATTCACCACGATTGTTTAGGGAGTTTATATCTTATGAGTGGGTAGAAAAGTTGGCCATGAATTCAGAATTGCAAGTTTAAAGAAATGCATATCACACAAAAATCCAATGATATTTGTAAAAGATGGACTTTAATGTACCAAGTGTTGTCTGCAGATGAAGACAACCTACCGTAGCAGCTTATACAGGTCAGTAAAAACCAGACACAAGAAGGGTTTTTGAAAAACAAATTTAAAAAAAATCTAGTATCTTCATGGTGAACATAATTGGTTTCTACTGTGTCCAGTTCTGATGCCAAATATCAGAAAGCAGAGAGCTGAGGTGTTCTGGAAAAGTCAATAATTGAGGCTCTAAAGTGGTTTCAGAATAATGACTAACCAGGAAGCCTGACTTTCCAGAAAGACGAGGACTCAGAGGACACATGATCCAGGTTGTTGAAATCATGAATGTGTGACTAGGCGAATCTGAACATGTGCATCAAATTCTGGACATATTTTAAAGCTTTGAAAAAGTAATTTTAGGGTAAGTGGATGGTCATGGAGATTGTCCTTTATTGCTGACCTTAAGGTCTAAGCTGTAGGATTGCCTAATATGAAGCCACTTTAAGATAAATACCTTTTGCTATTATAGTAATCAGCCCCTGCCTTGGATTAACTTTAAAATTGTTCTGCCTTTTTCTGAATTTTGTTATAAGGCAAATAGGTCTTTTAGCAGATTTTTCAAATACAAGTAGGAAATTCTTTACTTCAGTGAGTGATATAAACTTATTAAATTAATACTGATAGTGGATGGTGGATTCATAGTGGGCCACTAAATAAATGGATAATGTTGAATGTGTATTTCTTAGCATTAGTACTTGCCATGGAGAGCAAATGTATTTTTTTCTCAATGTGTTTGATATTTCTGTCAGAGACCAAATACCAAGTTGACAATTGATCTTATTGTATAAGGCATCTCTTGTGTTATCCTGTACTATTAACAGCTGCTGTGGTTCCACCCTTCGCCCCTCCCCCACCATTCCCCAAGAAACATAGGGAATTTTTCTCCTCTCCATGCCCCAGGAAGTCACTCTGCTAACCCCCTTCTGAATACGGAGAGTGTAAGCCTCCTTCTTACAAAGTATCTGCTTTGTACTTAGTATTATGCAGAATGGTCATGTAGATACACTCTTTGAGATTTTAATATTATTCAGATGGTTTCACTTTATTAGTTTTCTGAATTATAAAGGCCAGTGGAGCTGTTTGCTCAGTTTTACCACAGGTTCAAACTGGTGAGGCCTTGGTCCATGGGAAGACGCTAAACCTTTAACAATTATATTTTGCTTTCTTGGAAAGATCCAGGTCTCATGTACATTTCATGACTTACATTTCCTTTAGAGATACTGAACATTTAGTACTTAGTTCCTGCTACTTTAAATGATGATATACCCACGATGAGAACAGTAATACTGAAATAATGGTATGTATCACCACATAATACAGCTGACCCTTGAATAACACAGGATTGAACTGCACAAGTCCATTTATGTTGATTTTTTTCAACAAATACCTGTATTGTTTTCTATCTGTGGTGTTTGCAGATGCAGTAGGCCAACTGTATGCATTGATCTCTGACATTTACATAGGGGATTTGAGCATCCGCGGGTTTGGGTATGTGTGGGGGTCCTGGAATCAACCCCCATGGATATGAAGGGACAACTAAGTTTGTGAAGAGTCAAAAGTTTTATGTGGATTTTTGACTGCATACGGGTTGGCACGTTTAACCCCTGCATTGTTCAAGGGTCAACTGTATAAACATTGAGTGTCTTTGAATTTGAAGATTTTTCAGCTGAAACCCACCTTAATAGCTGGCTCTTGAAAGCTGAATGTGATATCCATGGTACTGTACAAAGGTCATAATGGTAAGCCATCTGTCCCAAAGCAAAGAACTCATTCTCCTTTATTTTTTAGGTGTTTTATCTTTATTCCCAAAGTATTTTGATCAACTAATATGACATCTGGTTACCTCTCTTTTTCTAATTCATAATCTCCCAGGCTAATTTTTAGATTCAAACAAAATCTTTTTATCATTTGTCATTGCCTTTTTATACTCTTAGAATCAGTTTATTTTACAACTTCTAAAAGAATTTAGAGTAAAGATGATCAGGAAATAAAATGTAGTTACTGGAAATTAAAGGACTGTTTTTGAATTTTTAATGAACTCTTCAAAAAAAATTTTTTTTTTTTAAGGAAGAATTTTTTTTTTTTTTTTTTTTTTTTTTTTAAGGAGGGTGCAGCTCACAGTGGCCCATATGGGGGATCGAACCTGCAACCTTAGTGTTATTAGCACCTTGCTCTAACCAGCTGAGCTAACTGGCCACCCCCTTTAATGAACTCTTAAAAGTACCTGAAGCCCTAACTGATTTAGCAGGAATCTTAAAATCAGCTTCCTATTTACTATTTTGGCCTCAAGTTAGTTACATATTCTATTTCTTACAGCAGGGAAAAAGGGCTAGTTAACTTGTTTGTATTTCTGTCCTTTTATTGCCAATATTAAGGACACATGTGTTAATCTAGGTTCTCTGTCTTCCTCTTCCTCTCTTCCTCCCAACACACACTTTGTACTGTTATGTCATTAAAATTATATTAATTATAGGTAACTTTCCTTGATACTTCACATTTCCTAGCCTCCTTTCCTCCCCTCTTTTTTCTTTAGATGCTTAAATCTAGAAGAAATTTTTGTCCTGAATAAAATTTTTTAAGTTGATATTGAAAACAGACAATTGTCAACCTCATCTTTGTTGATGAAATATTTGAAATCAGATTAATTTTCTCCTTTGTTATTATGGTTAAACGATAGAGATAATGTTTTGATGAATGGCTGGTGGAATGCAGCTGACATAGTACATTTGGCGGCATGCTGTCATTCTAAAGGTTAAACAGCTGTGCTGGAAAGAGTCCTTTTGGTTTTAGTTTTTTTAATCAGAAACTTTTTTGGAAGTTGAGGTCCAGGGCAAAATGTCTGTGACACTGTAGCATAATTAACATATTCTCAAAAATAATTAGAATTCAGGCTAAATAACCTCAAACAGCTTGATTTCCCCCTGGATTACATTTTAGTCGTCAAGAAAAAATAAAGTTAGTTTTTAAAAGAGCAGGCTGGTTTGCGAAAAGGCTATGAAGAAAGAGCGTCTTTGATGGAAATTGAGAGGTATCACACGAGCCTTAGGCTGATATAGTAGAATGGCTTCTAAGACCGAGGAATTGGAGGCATCCTGTTTTAATCCTTTGGAAACCGGCCACATGCGTCAAACTGAGCACTCTAAATACCTGATATTTTTAAAAAGGGTAAGAGACCTGTTCTTCTGTACAGTGGACAAATTTAAAAGTGACTTCTATTGCCTGTCTCCTCAATTCTCCCAACCCTGGTCTCAGGAAAGGAGGGTCCTCATTTTCACTGGGCAACATAGGTGGCTGCCAGCAGATGCCACATTGGTGACCCCCGGGACTGTGGCTTGTCTTCAGGGCGCCCTGCCAAGGCTTCAATGTTGGGGCAGCTGGAGGATTAGGGTCGAGTTTCAGGGCTTCACCTGTACAATGTGTGCATAGCGTTAACTCCCCAGGCCTGGCACGCGGCAGGCCATTTAATCAGCACTCCTGGCCTGCTTGTCACTGCCCCTCTTCCTTGGACATGTTTCAGTAAAAGTGTGTTTTTCTGTTTTTTCATTGGGTCATTTCCACCTAAAACTGAGGATTAGGGATCTAGTTATTCTTGATGCAACAGCTTTATTTTACTAAGATGGATCGAGCTGAGTGACATTTAAGAATTAAGTTTCTTTTTCCAAGTCATGGTTTCACTATTTGTAAAAAGCTATTTCTATTTTAAATAAAATACACTTGATCTTTGAATCTAAACATATTTAATATGACACTTAACTTTTGCTTCCCCAAAGGGAGAAAATTGCAGACAGAACTTTGAGAAATCTCCTATGCTGCTGGGTACAAACATTTCAGATTTAGGAAACATGATGCCTCTGGCCTTAAGTTTCTGCTTTGGGTTTAAAACTCTGAAGCCCTGCCCTTGTTCTGGGGGAATCTTTGATCTGAATAGAGTTTCTAAAATGGTACTATGATCAGAAGCCGTATCAGAGCTCTGAACTTGAAATCTGGGCTTTGCCATACCTGCTCAGAGAACTGGCTTAAATCACTCAGTTTCTCCAGTGCTTGATTTCCTTGTCTGTACAACGCTATGAAGCTCACCAGAGTGTTACGAGGTTTTAATGAGCTCCTGGGTGTGAAATCTAGCAGTACAGTGCCCGGAACAGAGAAGGTTCTTTCTTCTGTCCCTTTTCTTCAGCATACATTAATAACTGGATGTTTAGGAGCATTTGGGGAGAGGTAGGTATTTAAAATTATCATTATCATAATAAAGTTATGTTACTCTTTAGATATAAAAGTTTTCTGCCTCTTTTTTTGGTGAATTTCCTGTTCATATCCTCTGCCCATTTCCCTATTGTTTTCTCTGCCTTGGTTTGATTTGTAAAAGCTCCTGGCTATTAAGGACATAACCTTATGTCAGACATGTTGTGAACATTTTTTCTGTTTTATCTTTTACCAGTATACACTGTGTTTTCAGCCTTATAGAAATTTTAAGTTTTGTTTTCATGTCGTGAGATCTGTTGTTTTTCTTTGAATGTAAGTACCATCGATTGAATGACACATTGATTTTAGAGATGTCAAAACGTGAAGAAACAAAGTCTTGGGTCAATGAAATAAAATAAATATTAATCTTTTCTTTTATAGTTCCTGCCTTAGGTGTTGTGTGTGTGTACAAATGTTTGCATGTATATAAGTTGGGCTTATTTTCAGATATTGCAGACATAATTGGGTATGGGAATGTCCTCTCTGGCCAAGAAAATTCTAGAAAGAATGTAGTGGCATAGAGCTCAGAAGCCCTGGCATGTACTTCAGGTCTTGCTATGGGAAGCTTTAAGTCTGGGCTTGTCAGGTGTCGCCAGAATCACGTGCTGCCCTGACCCGCCTGTCCCTGTAACTTGGTCCCTCCTGATCTCTATCTCTAGTAGCAACAATTCAGCATTTGCCCTGAGGACAGGCTTAGTATTTCATGCCGGCACCTGCCACTTTTCCTTCCAGATCCTAACTATATCAGGATGGGGGCGGTGCTGGGGGGTAGGGGGGCGGGGGGGGGGGAGGATGACAAAGCCTGTAGAGCAGGGCACAAAGAAGAAGCCCCAAAATAGCAGGTCAGGGCTCTCAGGGCGGTGCTGCCCCTACCCCTTCAGCACTGTAAGGAAGTTGTCCTGCCCTCCTCTTCGCAAAAGGACTTAAGGTTGGTCTAAGGCCAAGAAGCACCTCCCAAAGTAACCCGGGACTGTAAGAATGTCGTAAAAGATTGTTTCTTTAGGAGTCAAGATACCAGAAGTATCTAAGTAGTTCAATTAGGACTTTAAATTTATTCTGCATTTGAAAAATCATGCTGCTGTAATAATTAAGAGCCACTTGCTCTGGTGCCAGCATGGGAATTACCAGCGAGTCACTAGCTGATGGTGTCACAATGGCCAAGACCCACGACACAGACGGGATGACGGGCGCTGGGCGGACCATCGCTGCTATGGCTGCATCTCTGCGGTAATTCAGGGACCGCGACAGTTCTTTGTCATTGCCATGTTTTGGCAGGTGATGGTGGCTTTGACGGCACTGAATCTTAAAGCCTTAAAATTTGTAATTCATTGCCCGAAGCTGATAATTAGGCTTATTTAGATCTTCCCACATAAGACAGGTCTTTACACACAATTTATAAAAACAGAATAATTACTAGAGAATTATTTAACTGTGTCTTCAGTAATATTTCATTTAGACAAATGTTGTAGCATGGTTTTAACTCTTGGCAAATCCTGAAATAATAATAATAATAATAATAATAATAATAATAAAATAGAGTAAAGGCAGCTGTGGGGAAGAGCGGTTATTTTTAAATCTCGGTAGGCAAGTGGGAGTTGTGCACTTGTCTATTGAGCACACTTTTGTAATTTTTCAGAAATTAAATAGTATGACCCTTTGATTGAATTCAAAGCTGGAAATTTAAATGGGTAACTTTAGACTAATTGGCTTGAAATTCAGTGTTGATTCTGGGATGCTTTAGAATTTTTTCCCCCTTTTTACCCCAGCTGTAAATGTAAATAAATATCAAGGCTTCTGTTCCAAAGTCTGCTGTTATACTTCTCTGAACGATTTTCTTATAATTGGCACTGTTCACATCCTTTCTGGAATAGAATTTGAACTTGAGTGGGAAGAGAAGATGGTTTGGAAGAATCGAGAAGTGTACAACATTGGGGATCCAAAAAGCAAGACAAAATCAGGTAAGGGATAGATCTGATTCATCCCAGAGGAGCAAGAGCAGAAAGGTGATAGATTAGAAAGGTTTTCATATACATGAAGGGTTCGATTTTAGACTCGGGGATTAGCTGTTTTCATCTCTGCTAAGGGCAAAATGAAAGGAAATGGTTTTATGACTGAAACACGAAGAGGTTAAGGATAGAGAAGGAATCATTTAGAAATACTTGTTTGTTAAACCAAGTACCTCAACCATCTAAACAAGACTAAGTATGACAATAATTCTACTTTATTAGTTTGATTAGTATAGAATCTTGAATGTTCCCTGAATGGGTTTTAAACGGACACGGGGTGGTTAGGTATGTCTCAAGATGATTTCCAACCCAAAGATTGAATAATTTCAGCAGGCTTTGTAGCTAAAGTGTGTACTTATTTCCCTCCCTCCTTTCTTCCCTCCTCTCCCTCCTTTTCTTATTTTGTATAATATTGAACAGCATTTTACATTTATGTATCATTTTTTAAAAATCATTTTAAAGTCTTCCTTTTTACTGTGTTTCTTGTTATATTCAGATAGCATAATCAGAATCTTTTTATTGAGCAGACTATGTCCACTTTTGTGTTCTAATTAAAGCATCCCTTTAATCTATTATTTATTTTTTCAAGCAGCCCCTGAACACTGAAGTTATGTTACATGCAACACAGATCTTTTCTCCATCTTACTCAGAAAAGTCATTTCCAAAGAAAGAAGTCTTTGCCCAAAGCGAGACACTCCTGTAGATTTGGAAGGGGATACGGGGCTTTTAGGGTGCACTGACATTACCAGCTGGCAATCACTCAGTGGTTAAAAAGTGTGTGTTGGCCATTTTCTGTCATTTTGGGGGGCGGGGGGCAAAGAGATGAGGATAATGGTTTAGGAGGTATTTACTGCATCCAGCATTCTAGAGGAAATGAACAGTCCTTACAGAAGATATCATTGGCCCAAATATCTTTTCTAAAATAATCCATTATTATGTGTTTTCTTCTTTTTGCTATTTTCTTATTCCCTCTCTTCCATCTCTTTAAAGTGTCAGCAACAACTAATATTTATTGAGCACCTGCTATATGCCCCATTTTA
Organism: Rhinolophus sinicus; assembly: GCF_057876585.1. NCBI lineage: Eukaryota > Metazoa > Chordata > Mammalia > Chiroptera > Rhinolophidae > Rhinolophus > Rhinolophus sinicus. The sequence goes on from NC_142517.1 coordinate 30,166,125, forward strand.
GGAACTGGGGATACAGCAGTGAGCAGGACGGACAGGTCAGGTCAGGCCTCTGCTCTCATGGAGGTGACCGTTCTCCATGTTTTTGTGCTCACTTGTATGACAAGGAACAAACTGGGATTAGTGCCTCAGATGTGGCACATAGATAATATTTCAACTGTATTTTAATTTATTGTTAAAGCAGTATTAAAGAAACACTAAATATACGACTAGTTTTATACCTTCGAAATTTACATAAACATATTAACTCTACTGTTTAGGATTTGGAGACAATCAGTTACTCGTCTGCCAACATTTGTGTTCAAAATGTTGCGAGGGATTTAGTTAGATCCTTTATCCTAATATTTAGGTAGTGTCTAGGTTTAAAAAAAAAAAAATCAATGTGCAAAATTTCCCTCCAAATGAACAATCACCTTTGCATGGAAAGTCTTTTCTTCCCACCGTCACAGGGCACCTCCTTTCCTGCTGCCAATGAAGACGAGGCAAAGGAGAGTCTTTCTTTTGCCAAGAAGGCTAAGGAAGGGCGTTCAAGGTTCTAATGAGCCATGGGCATCTCTCCCCATCAGAAGCCAAATTCTAAATACTATGGATATTCTGTAGAGAATGTTACTGGCTATAGTCAGCTACATGCATTTTCAGACTAATTAGAAGCTTATGTGCCATCCAGGCAAGTTAATCATTATTTGGAAAATTGTGTTTTAAATTTAGCATAGCTGACCTATAGGTGGACTTTGGAATATTACCTACCCTTGTGCTGGGTATATGCAAGACTGTCTCTGTGACGAGAACTAGAACATTTCTATCTGTGAGATGGCCATCGTGTTAGAATTTAACTTTGCTCCAGCAGAATTACGATCTTAATTAACTTCATACACTTCATTGTGAGGAATTTTCTTCTCCTCCTGGATTTCATCATGGATTGAGGATTTGACCTTCATTCCAGGTTAAAACCTGGTTATTAACCAGGCTCTGCTCTTCCTCGTTGCTGCCAGAAAATGGTATGACTTTTCATTTCAAAGTGGTAGAGGCCTGTTAGTTTTCTGTGTGTATCAGACCCTTACTGGGATTTTGGCGACCCAGCATTTGAACTTCTGTTCTCATTTGGGGTGAATCCTTTGCTGTATGGACCTCCTCCAGCAGGGACCAGATGCTCCATCTTCTTGTTCTTCGGTGCTAGGTATCAGGCATGTGACGTAGGCTAAGGGAAACAGTCAAGATTCCGAATCACTCAGAACTATGAGTCTTGAAGGCAGGGCTCAGAGAAACAGACAGTTTATTCTTGTTAGCAGTGGGGTGTAGAGAGTCTGGCGACATGACAGCTACTGCATGGTGGTGAGAAAGGGGCATCGGCCTGATTCTTCTGTGGCCGAGACTCCTGTTTCCCTGCCTCCCTTGATTCTGACTCATTTCCAGGCCAGGCTTCCAGCTTTTCCTTTTGAGTCTCAGAGCTGTCAACGTCCTTCAGAGAAACTCATTTTTCTTCAAGTCTGCTAAAGTTGGTTTCTGTTGCGTGTAACCAAGAACCCTGACTGATTCATTGTGTGAAAGCGAATTGTGGCTGATTATATTTCCCAAAAATGGTCACCAATATATATATATATCCCATCCTCTGTGCCCTTCTTAAAGTGTGGTTTCAGTCCTCGTGGGAGAAGGGGCAGTCTGCGTTCCTACCCGTACGCCTGGGTGGATCAACAGAATGTGGTGGAACTGATGATGGGGGCCTTCCAAGGAGAGGTCATAAAAGGCAACAGGTTCCTCCTGGTTCTCTTTCTTTCTTGTGCTTGTGCCTTGTGAGCGCCAAGTCCAGGAACCCTGAGTCTGCCGTGTTGGAGACAGCACATGGGAAGATAACATCGAATTAGAGCAGGAAATGCCAGAGGAGCCCCAGCTGTTCTAGTTTCTAGCTGATGGAGTTTTCTCCCAGTGTAGATAACACACAGACTTCCGAGCGAGTCCGCTTTCAGCTGATTTCAGCCCCAGCCTTGAGCTGGCCCAGCGATGCTGATGGGAACCGGAGTAGACGAGCCCCGTCCAGACTGCAGGTTTATGACAAAATAAACATTGCTATTGTTTGAAGCCAGGTGGATTTTATTATATAGCATTATATATCCCAAACTATGGCTATTATAAATATTCAAACTGGCACACCTCAATTGCAACTCCTAGCCTTCAGGATTCTTAAAAGACATGATAATTGATGTGGAATGGACTTATTGATCTAGGTTCCCCCGTTTTACAGATTAAGAGAGTGGTACTTGTTTGGTCCATTGTAGAATTACTTGACTAGAATAACATTACAGAACTTTATTTTTGTTGAAAATACAAAATATCAAGGCTATATTCAATATTGAGATGTTAAAAATAATAGTTTTCTGGGTATTTATAGCACCTTTACATCTGACCCTGAGGCCATGATAAAATGTTGCTTGGCAGTTCCCTTATAAATGTGTCTCTAACTGTAAATTCATTCCTTCTATTAAGACTTGAATGCATCTTTCAAGAAGCAAGATGAAAATCCTACTTTTCTTTTGGATTGGATGTCCTACTTAACAAGGGGATTGTCATGCAGGGTGTCAGGCGGGGTCTCTGGTCCCACTCCCCACATAAAAACGCAGGACATGGTGAGGCCAAAAAGGAACACCCACGGAGCCATAGATAGGGGAGTCATACCACTATAGTCTCGCTGGCGGCTGGGTTGGAGACACAGGAAGCAGAAGCCACACAATCTGTAACCTGCTGTCCACTTCTCTGCAATTCGCAGCCTGCACTCTGCCGTGCTAACTGCAGTCCACGCTTGCTAGCCACCATCTTCTTGCTAGCCCGCATTTTTTTGCTAGCATAGCCACAGCAGTTATATTAGTGGCCAATGGCTCACTGGTTACAGCTGACGGCCAACTAGCCACAGCTGATGGCCATCCAATCACAGTTGATGGCCATTTACTACCTGAGCCAGCACCTTTCTATGTGAGGCTGAGAGCCTGGAAACTACTGTCTGGGGCTCTGCCCCCACATTTACTTTTTGTAGGAAGTGTACAAATTGTGTACAAGTGATGTGAAATAATTTGTCCTTCATGATGACACTAAATGTTAAGTGTTTAAAGTAGAAGATTCCTATGTCTAATACTTCAAATTTGAGTGACTGGTGATAGTAATTCAAGGGTTTGAGGGCTCCTGAAAGAAGAGCTTGGAGACTATTCTCTCTGTGTGTGTGTGTGTGTGTATTCTCATTGCTGCAGTTGTTAGCATGGAATGATGGCAAACTGCTGACCTAGAGTTGAAGGGGAACAAGGAAAATTAAATTGATGTTGAATGAGATCTGGATTCTGTAGTGTTTTTTTATATGTACATCATGACGAGCTTCGTCAGCATAGATGATTTATAGGAGAAAAACTGGCAAACAAGATGTTAGAAGAAATTGACCTCTGTGCTCCTCACCAAAGCCCACGTCTCCTCCCTGAAAGCACTCCTGTACCTTAATGCAGACACTGTGCTATTACCATATGCCAGCACCATTGCATTTTCGATTTAGAGGAATTGATTTCCTAGCAAACAACAAGTCCCTGGAAACTCGGCACTCCCATATACTCTGCATCAAATTTCCAGGAGTCCTTTTAATGTGGAGGCTCCTGGAGGACAAAACCACAATGGTTGAAATGCTTTGTTGGGAGCCAGGCATGTCCCATTTTTCCTAATGATACAGAAGGGAAGGAACAAAGATTTCCTGTTGCTTTAGATCTTACACACAGCAACCTGAGCTTAGCATGTGGCAGAAAGCCTTTTCTGTTTTTATATCCTTTGAGAATGATGTCTGCACCTAGGCAACCAATCATAGGCTGAGGACCCTCAACCAGAGGGGTAAAGTAAAGTTTTGCTAATTATCCACAGAGAAAGAAAGGGACATTGCCAAATTCTAGAGCATCTCCCGTAGGTTTGCAAGAATCCAGCCAAGGACAAAGCTTTGCATTTTTGAAGCCTAATATTTGCTCTGGTATTTCACTGCAGAGACCTAGATTTAACTTGAATACTCCTCTCAGGGCTATTTATTATGAGCTATGTGTGTCATAGGTATAAATCTGTCTTCAAACTCAGATTGGTAAGATATATTCACAATTAAAAATTTGGGGAGGGTAGTTTCATTTTCAGCAGAGGACCTTCCCCATTCCCACCAGGCTGGAGAGGAATTTGACCTTTGTTATCATTAGAGTCCTTCCCACCTCATAAGCGCATGGGAAGCTGGGATGGCAGTCATTTCTGCTGAGAGGCATCTTGCCTCGTGTGCTCATTCTCTTCAGGTCTGCAGCTTTCTGTTGTTTCTGATTATGCCTGGCTCATAGAAATCATTTCACTTGTTCAGGCTGGGCCCCTGATACCTGCCATCTCCTCTCCACTGGTCACCACTTATGCTGCCCCATTTGGACTGCATGCAGATAATTCAGCTCATATGTGTGTTGGCATTTGCAAACAAAAGGCTTCCTTATCTTTACTAAGGCGTTGAGGTCAGAGGCCTAGTGAGAAGCCAGGAAAGACAAGTTCTGGTCTGCTCAGATTGCTATAACAAACTAGGATAGGCTGGGTGGCTTAAACAAAAAATTTGTTTTTCATAGTTCTGGGCAGTTCAAGGGCAATGTGCTGGCAGATTTGGCTGCTGGTGACAGCCCTCTTCCCGGCTTATGTACAGCCGCCTTCTTGCTTTCTCCCCACATGGCAGAGAGAAGCTCTCTGATGTCTTACGAGGGCACTAATCCCATCACGAGGGCCTCATCCTCATGACCTCGTCATAACCTAATTACCTCCCGAAGGCTCCATCTCCAAATACTGTCAGGGTTCGCCTTTCAAATATACATTTTGGGGCACAGAAACATTTTGTCCAAAACAGGGCCCCTTTTCAGATCGGCTTAAAGAACCTACAGATGTATTAACTGGAGAAATGGAAGAACCTAGAAGACACCTCACTCTTAAGTGTGCATACACTTTGTAAAACTACCAGCTCCAGGACAGGGGAGGCACAGGTGAGCCTTTCCATCACAATGTGCACTCTCTCTGCACATTCGTTTTAATAGGATACAGGCTCAGTGCTAACAGAACACACCTGAACAGATTTCATTTATTTATGCCACTGGGGGAATTCTCCTGCGGTTAGATCCTCCCCAGGAACCGTCATTAAGCTCCCAACATTTAGTAAACTCTGAGCAACTAGTTCCACTTTGCTCAAGGACAGTGAGGACACCCTGTGTGTGAGGGGAAGTATTGGCCTTTTATGTTTTGAGTGGCACAGAAAGAGAAGGCAAACAAGAAAGCATTCTCATATTAAAAGAGTTTGGAAGGTTGTATCGTGCCACAGGGATAACTAATGAACAATCCCGTATATAGATGACCCCTACTGTGCGCTTCTGAGAAAGAAATGCTGCCTTTTCTTCCTCCCCTCTCTATTCAAGATTGCCAAGCCTTTGGGGGAAATATTTTATGCAAATTTTAATTTGTTTTAAGTCGGATTACCCAAATTATGAAGCTGAGCAGTTCCATCCCAAGGGTGAGTGAATCCTCTCTAGACTATAAATTGGAGAGCTAGGGCCTTTTTTCCTAGATCATGATTAAGATAAGTAGATTTCGTGTTTCCCCGAAAATAAGACCTAGGTAGACAATCAGCTCTAATGAGTCTTTAGGAGCAAAAGTTCATATAAGACTCAGTATTACGTTAAGTTATGTTACATTGTATTATATTATATTATATTATGTTATGTTATGTTATGTTATGTTATGTTATGTTATATAAGACCCGGTCTTATATTATAGTAAAATAAGACCGGGTCTTATATTAATTTTTGCTCCAAAAGACTCATTAAAGCTTATGGTCCAGCTAGGTCTTATTTTCGGGGAAACGCGGAAGATCTCCGGTAATGGCAATGTCATATTCCAAAAGGGAGAACTCTCCCCAAGATTCCCCTCCCTTGTTCCTGTCATGAATGTTCATTATGTTTCCTTTTGCTTATTCGTTCTATGTAAGGCACTGGCGGGTGAGGGAAAGGGAAGCGGACAAGGGAAAAGAGAATTTTTGTCCCAGGGATCTTATAAATTAGCTGGAGAGTATATACACAAGAAAATGTTTAGTAACAATTCTGATGGCATAAGATTAAAAGTCACAATGAATTGGCAGGTAGTAAGTTCTGTAGGACATGGCTTATCCAATCAGAATCCCATGGGAGGCTTGTGGAAACAGATTCCTGTGTCTTGCATCTAGACTTTCTGATTCTGTAGATCTAAGGTGGGGCCTGAAAATTTGGATCTCTAGTACGTTCCCAGCTGGTGTTGATGCTTCTGACCTGGAGACTACAATTTGCAAACTGCTGCTCTAGGATCCCAGGATGGAGAGGTGATGGCAAAGGTCTGATTGCCTTGTCCTGAAATGTTGCTTCCTGTTATCTTTCCTGTGCTGCAAGGTACTCACGCTTCTCTTTTGGGGGCCCCATTTTACGAAGGCAGCTTGTAGCAAGCACTCCTTAAAATATCCATTTTTGATATCATAAAAAGAGAGCCTGCTCTTGCCTATAATTAGGTAGTTCTCCACAAGGAGAGAAATTTATACAGTCTTCTTGGCAACAACAGAGAAACAATATTCTTGTTTTTGCTTTGACTGTTATTATTACATCTTTTTACCATTCTCCTGCTTCCAGCATTCATCTCTACATTCCCTAATATGTATTAAGAATTTTTTTTCTGTAGCCAAATGCGGATAGGAAACACCTGTTTTTGTATTCACAAATCATTAAAGTTAAAATTAGGAAAATGGAGTGGAGAAACGTTCAGAAATAATGTAGGGTGAAGAGTTCAGACAATAAGCTTCCTCAGAAGGGATTATTTGGTGCTTTTGAGAAGAACACTTGCTGATTGAGTATATACATTTCTGGAGAAGAAATGCAATAACATTTCCCCATCCTCTAAATGGGTTTTGTCATAATGTTTTACTGCAGTGAAGTGGGATGTTTCATTGCAATGAAGTGAGTAGCAATCCAAACGATTCTACTCCCAAATACGTTCCTACTACTTGTATTACTGGGGAAATAGCGTTCTGCAGGTTTCTGTTCTTGTTGTTAAAGCAAGGAATTTGTGCATGTTTTAGTCATGGGTTCAAAATGGTTACTAACTTATAATATTAAAAAGGGCAAAAGTTTTGGCTTACCTTATGATTTAAGAAAGTTTTTCTTAGACTTTATTTTTGAGAGCAGTTTTAGCTTCACAGCAAATTGAGAAAAAGGAACAGAGTTCCCATCGACCCCTGCCTGTATACATGTATGGCGTCCCCACTTGTCAACAAATCCCTCACCAGACTGGCACATTTCTTACCACTGATGAACCTACACTGATACCTCATTATCACCCCAAATCCATAGTTTACATTAGGGTTCACTCTTGATGTTGTTTATTCTGTGAGTTTGGACAAATGTACAGTGATCCCTCCCCCTTATCTATGATTTCGCTTTCCTCAGTTTCAATTACCTGCAGTCAACTGAGGGCAGAAAATATTAAATGGAAACTTCCAGAAATAAGTTTTAAATTGCATGCTGTTCTGAGTAACATGATGAAATCTCATGCCATCCTGTACTGTCTCATCCAGGACAGGAATCACCCTTTGTCCTTTGTGTCTACACTGTACAGTCACTTAGTTGCCATCTCAGTTACCAGATTCGCTGTTGTGGTATCGCAGTGCTTGTGTTCAAATCAGCCTTATTTTACTTACTAATGGCCCCAATGCACTAATGGCCCCAATGCACTAATGGCCCCAACGCCAGTAGTGGTCCTGGCAATTTGGATATGCCAAAGAGAAGTTGTAAAGTGCTTCTTTAAGTGAAAATATGAAAGTGCTCGACTTAAGAAAAATCGTGTGCTGAGGTTGGTAGGATCTACAGCAAGAGTGAGTTTTCTATTTGTGAAACTGTGAAGAAGAAAAAAGAAATTTGTGTTAGTTTTGATGTCATACCTCACACTGTAAAAGTTATGGCCTAGTGAGTGGTAAGTGCTAAGTTAAAATGGAAAAGGCGTTAAATGTGTGGGTGGAAGACGTGTTGCACCTGAAAGCATTGATCCTATAGCAAGACTTCAGTGAGGGATCCCCTGAAACGAGTGACACCAAGCCATTCACTGCAAGTAAGGGATGGTTATACAGATTCAGGATTAGATTTGGACTGAAAAACATAAAAATTACTGGAGAGAGAGAGAGAGAGAGAGAGAGAGAGAGAGAGAGAGAGAGAGAGAGAGAGACCAAGACCACATTCATATAACTTTTATTACAGTATATTACTATAATTGTTCTATTTTGTTATGGTTGTTATTCTCTTACAGTGCCTAATTTATAAATTAGGCACTGATTTTTGTACTGCCTTCATAGTTTTGGCTTTTCCAGAATGTCATATAATTGGAATCATACAGTATACAACCTTTTCAGATTGGCTTCCTTCCCTTAGTAATATGCATTTAAGGTTTTCATAGCTTGATAGCTCATTTATTTGGCAATGAATAATATTCCGTTGTCTGGATGGACCACAGTTTACCTATTCATTCACCCACTGAAGGACATCTGGTTGCTTCTAAGTTTCGGCCGTTATGAATAAAGCTGCTATGACATCCACATGTAAGGTTCTGTGTGGACCTAGTTTCCAACTCCTTTGGGTAAATATCAAGGAGCGTGATTGCTGGACTGTGTGGTAGAAGTACGTTTAGTTTTGTAAGAAACTGTCAAACGGTCTTCCAAAGTGGCTGTGTGACTTTGCATCCCCAGCAGCAGCAGTAAGAATTTCAGATTACTGCACATGCTCACCGGGGTTTATTGGTATCGTCAGCGTTGCAGATGTGGCCATTCTAATATGTGTGGCGGTATCTTATTGTTGTTTGTGTTTGCATATCCCTGCTGGTACCTGATGTGGAACATGTTTTCATATACTTATTTGCCATCCGTATATCTTCTTTAGTGGCGAAACTATGAACACAGTAAAAAGATGAATGGTTGCCAATGGTTAGGGTAGAAAAGGGATACATAGGCAGAACACGGGATTTCTAGGGCAGTGAAAGTACTCTATATAATATTATTATGGTTATAATTTGCCTGTTAAGGTCTCTAGCCCCTTTTTAATTGGGTTGTCTATTTCCTTATTGTTGAGGTTTTAAGAGTTCTTTTTATATTTTAGATAACAGTCCTTGTCAGATATGTCTATTGCTAATATATTCTCCCAGTGGCTTATGTTTTCATTCTCTCGAGCTTACCTTATTTTAATTTGATTAGTTTTGAATACGTGGTATAGTCACACTGTACTATTTCAAAGGTATTGTGTTAGTTTCCTAGGGCTGCCATAACAAAGTACCACAAACTCTAGGTGGCTCTAAATAACAGAAATGTATTCTCTCACAGTTCTGCAGGCTGTAAGTCTGAAATCAAGGTGTTGGTAGAGCCATGGCCTGTCTGAAGGTTCTAGGAAAAAATCCTTCCTCGTCTCTTCTAGCTCCGGCGAGGGGAAGCCCTTGGTTTTCCTTGGCTTGGGACCACGTCACTCTAGCCTCTGCCTCTGTCATCACATGGGGTTCTTCTTGTGCGCCCCTGTCTTTGTATCCAATTTTCTCTCTCTTTTAAGGACATGAGTCAGTATATTAGGGTCCACTCTATTCCTCTGTGATCTCTTCTTAACTTGATTATATCTACAAAGACCCAATTTCCAAATAAAGTCACATTCACAGATAAGGGTGATGGTGTTAAGATTTGAATATATCTCTTTTTGGGAATACAATTATACCCACTACAGATATCAAAGTGTATAAGTGAAACGTTTCATTGCTGTTTCTAGGTCACCCAGTTGCCCTCCTCAGAGGTTACCGATGTTGTTTTAGTTGAATTTAATGAACTGCAACTCGTCTGAAAATGACTTAATTGGGGGAAAGTCTTAATTTCTCCTAGAAGAGTAAGTGTTCTTCTCATCTATTTTATTCATCAACGCTTCCTGAATTTTCAGTCATCAGATTTATCCCATTGTCCTCAGCTGGGTTCAGGGACGGGGAAGAAAGGTGAAATGTTCAAGTACAAACTAAATATAGTGAAACTGTATTAATCATTGAGTGAACCATATTCTACATCCGTGTGACTCCTTCATTAAGTATCAGACATTGTGTGGGTAGCAGTCACACACTTGCTGGCAGAAAGGAGACTGTTGCTAGTTTTAAATCCTAGTAGCATTAAATCCTATAGGATTTTGTTGTTATATTTCTTATTTGGGACCGTGTTTTTAAATGGGTTAGAAATGAAATTGTTGCTATGTATGTATCATATTGTGAAAATGATGCTGTTAAAATGAACCTATGTTAGGCGGCACTGCTATATTGAATTAGAGGAAATTTATGAAAGACAGTTTTGTCCAATGATACATAACCAAATATGTGTTAATACCTTGTTGCCTTCTAAAAGTATGAAATATGTATACAATAACTAATGCTGCATAATAACATATGAAATGATCTGTGAAGTCCTGCAGTAAGCAACCGATATGTTAAACTTTGTTTAGCCTACAGTTTCCCATAAGGCTCTTTTTAAAAACCAATTACATCTCTCATTACTGTTGTTCCCCAGAATACACTTGGAGAAATGAATATCTAACAGCAGAAGGTAGAGTTAAAACATTGAGTCAGAAGCCAGGCAATGAGAGCAGAAAGGTAGAACTTTTATGCTGGCCGTCTCTAGTAGGATGTGACTTAGGTTGTTTTTGTTGCCGTAGAAACCATTGGCTTGCTTTGTAAGACGTAGTGCGGTTGGCCAGGGGTTGGATTTACCATCTCACTGGAGGATGAGATTAGAACTATGGTTATGTAACAAGAATATGATTATATACACGGTGGTTGGGGGGTTTAAAGGAGGTGGAAGCTAGCCTAGTGTGGACAATCGGAAAGGCTTCATGGAGGATCTGGCATTTAGGTAGGTGGGTTGACAGGAGTTAGGAAGACTGATGCTTGGAAAGCTAACCGTGGGGAGCACATTCCAGTCAGAGTGCAAAGCAAGAGCAAAGGTATAGAGATAGGACAGAAAAGACAGTAGCAAGAAAAGGAATAGCAAGTGGCCCTGTTTTTCCCGAGGCAGTAGAGATGGTGCAACCAGTTGAACTTTGTGGGCCCTGTGCCTTAAGGGACGCACGGCTACAGGTCGTTGTAGCAGTGCCAGTGGTAGCTTTGAGTAGACTAACGTGTTTAATAATCACCACGACACCATTACCAAGTAAATAACCTTGTACTTGAATAAAATGTAACTTCTTGTGGATGTGGTCGCTGTACGAAGGTGCCTGTACACATGATGTAATCTGGCACAGAGCCCCCCAACGACGGACTAGAGCAATTTTTGTAAATATTTCAGGATTTCTAAATTATCTTCCCAAATTAGTGTTGAGGGAAAGCTTAAGAGATGAATAAGATTTTAACACCATTACATAAAGTAAACCAGTTTTCTTTCCTCCTCAACTTGGAAAGTTTACTGTGTTAACGTGCAGTGTGAGTCCTGTGGAGGCAGATGGAGTGTGTGGCATTTCCCGGATTCACGGCCCTCAGAACCTTTTGTTTCTTGAGTTCGTATTAACATCTCCCCAAAGATGTTCTCTTCCAGTCATCAGGGTCAGTGTTCTTTTTACTTACGGAGCTTTGTCACAAGTTCTCAGGTCGGGAGCAGTGCAGACTCCCTGTCAGGTCTGCTATTTCCTGTCCACCCTCCAACCTCCCGCTGCCTAACTCCACCCCTTCTCTGAATGGACCTGAGGAATTATAAATCATTGGCAGTTACGCCAACAGTCAAGGCCCACTCTCCTAATCCCTATTTGCTAAACTTGCAAGAAAAACGTTGCTAAAAAGTTGTGAAGAAAAATATAAATGCAAGCGTAAGCGAAGGGGAAGTAGGTTAGCCATCATCTAGGAGAGCAGGAGACCACTGGGATAGATTGAAACAGGCCTGGACTATTGTTATCATGCAAAGGAAATACATTTTAGCATTTACAACTTTATTTTTAAGCCTAATTTACTTTGATATTTTATATGTTACATTAACATTTTAAACCCTCATTAATGTATGTTCAAATCCACATTAATGTATCTTCAAACCAAATACTACAAGGTGTAGAAAACTTTCTGCTACAGATTGGGGTTTGGTATTTTGAAATTTAAATAAAACAAACACAATTTGGCTCAGAATTACCAAGGAACTACTTTGCGACTGATACTTCTCTTTGCATGTTTCTTTTGTTTCTTCATTATTAGCAGTTCTTTAAGAGAAGAAAAAGAATTCAAACTTTTATTGCGTGTTATCCTCTCTGAAGATGGGGGAGATTACAATTACTGATGAAATTCCTGGGATTTATTGATAATACGTATCAATTATTTTAGTAGAAATATTCTTTTGGCTGTATAGCTGTATTTCTTTTTTTAATCTAAGTGTTGGTTATTTGACAAAGATCCCCATGGTAATTTTAATAATATAACAATTTTATATGTCATTGCCTGTTAAGTGTATCATGTAGTAGACCAAAGAAGCCTGTCTTCCATAATTCTTAAGCAAAATGTCGTCACTTCCTGAGTACCTCAAAATATATTAAACTTGCTTTTCCTCTCATCATCAAAATGCATGTACTTCCTGTTGGAAATTATAACATCCCTCCTTTCTTCTATGATGCATAAAATTTTTCTCTGTATAGAAGGCAGGGAACCAATAAAGGGAAATGCCTAAAGGAATATGTATAAGTTGCCAAAATATATACCTTCTGAGATCTCTCTAAAAGCATCATAAATAGCATATAGTGAATGCCTTCCTTCCAGCTGAGCTTTTGAAATAGCTCACTCAGCACTTTTGTTAAATAATATCCCTGGGACATGAACTAAATAGCATTTCCAGTTCAGTCTCATTTATCATTTTCCTGATTCCACAAACTAGCCTCCAGATGTCAAAATATGAAGGTGAAAGTGAATGAAATTGTTTTCATTTACAGAGCTCCCTAAATCAAACCAACAGACCAAGATACGAAGATTATCTCCTGCCCGCCCCCCACCCCCACCCACCGCCCAGGGGCTCAATAGATTGGTCAATGATCCTAGGCTTGACCCTGGAAGTTTCTAAATCATCTTTAGTCTTCACTGTAGTTTAAAACAATGTACTATACTTGGAGGCCATTTTAGCCGAGTTATATAATTTATCATTTTGCCAGAGTAAAATTATGATAGGCCTTGGATAACCATTGTGACAAATACTTCTAGGATCTTTACACACACTACACTGAAACTCTGGTTGCTCTTTTAATATCTCCAGCATTGCAAGAAAGATTGAGACCATTGGTTTCTGTTTGTGTTGCAATTATTTATAATATGAGCGTAGCTTCAAGGTGTGGAGGAAACGTGAAAATGTGCTGTGAAATGCCAATGTGCTATGTACGTATGGGGTATTATATTGGTTTCATGGAGCTTGACTTATCTGTTTTGTTTGTATTTTAGGTTTTCAAATGTGTAAGTTTTATTATATTCTTTTAGGGGGAACTGGCTTGTGTAGTCTTTTGAATTATTTCTCATATATCCAAAAGCTTGGGAATTAATAGACTCAGTTTTAGCAAAGAAGGACCCATAAATACTACCAAGTCGAGTCGCTTCATTTTCAGATCAGAAACCAAGGCCTAAAGAGGTGAGAGACCTTATCCAAGATCACAAAGTGACAGAGTTGAGATAGGAACATTCTGATCCCCGGAGCCCTGGGTTATTCTTCATTCTTCAGTTCAGCACATGTGGACTCCTATGTAGCAACATCGATAACCACAAAGTTTGTTGGCTTTGCCCATCTTGTCAGTATACGTTTCCTTTTTTCTTTTTTTTTGCATAAAAAATATACTCGATAATAAATATGCATTCAGCAGATTTGATTTTCCCATACTTAGGCATCATGATCATTTTAGGAGTGTGGGTCAAATGATCCTGAAATGCTAGATTCCTATGATATTTTAATTCACTTCATAGGACTTGTTAATTTAGTGTTATCTGTTTTTATTGCTTTTTGCTCAACCATGTGTCTCCCACCTTTTCCTCCTATGCCTTTTATGGTACAGGGCCTTGGGGAAGAAAAGGAAGTTTTCGTAGCTTGTACCTGATGTTACAGTCACATTATTGCTTAAGAACAGGGTTAGATGTAATTTGGGACTTTGCTGTGGTACGTACAGCGTGACTAAATTTCATCCTCACATTGGTGAGCTGGGGGAAAATGCTCTCAACTTGCCATTGGAAGACCTGGCTGAGTTCCTGCAGGGATGCTTTTCACTCACTGTTTTCATTTGGGTCATCGCTATCCCCTCTGAACCTGTTTCATGACAGACAGCAGTGGGAATAATAGTTGTCCACTCAGTATCTTAGAATGTGACACCTAGCATTGCTGAGACATTTATAAAAGAGCGCTTCGTTTTGTTTGGGGCCCTTGATCCTTTGGGTATGTTGTCTAATTAAGGACGTCAAAGGTGTCACCACCAAACCCCCAATATCTGTAAATGAAGAAGAGGGGGAGGAGAACTCCTCCTTTTATAAGTTGAAAACTGTATTCTAACTCCACTCCCCAAATTGCTATCTTAGGACCAAGAAATTGCTTCATTCTGCTATTTGGTCTCTTCTCTTCTCTTTTAAAATCTTACCCTTCCCTCAAGTCCCCCTCTCAAATGCTGCTTCTGTTTTAAACTTCTCTGATTCCCCTCTCCCTTCCCACATTAGGTTGGTATTATAGTTGTTATTACTGTTATTTTTTACTTAGTCTAGAATTAAAACTTCTTTAGGGACTGCTCTCATGAAGCATTTAGAAGGGTTCACACATTATAGTTGCTCAGTAGTATTTGTTAAACTGATTTTGGGGGAAAATACATTTTTTAGTATTGTTTTTCAATTCATTCTAATTTTACATTGAATTATGTACCTAGGGTTGAAACAATAATGTGGAGGGGAAAAAAAATCTTTAACTTCAAATGCCTTTCAGTATATCTCCTTTTATTGACCAGAATTTTAGAGGTTAAAAAAGTGGTATTTTATAGTTTATACTGTAGTCCCCCTTATCTGTGTTTTCACTTCCCACAGTTTTAGTTACCCACAATCAATTGTGGTCTGAAAATATTAAATGGAAAATTC
The DNA here is from genome assembly GCF_057876585.1 of Rhinolophus sinicus. NCBI lineage: Eukaryota > Metazoa > Chordata > Mammalia > Chiroptera > Rhinolophidae > Rhinolophus > Rhinolophus sinicus. The sequence goes on from NC_142517.1 coordinate 30,181,275, forward strand.
CAGAAATAAACAATGCATAAGTTTTGAATTGCTCACTATTCTGAGTAGCATGATAGAATCTCGTGCTGTCCTGCTCTGTCCCCCACGGGATGAGAATCATCCCTTTGTCTGGCGTATCCACGCTGTATGTGCTCCCTGCCTGTTAGTCACTTACTCGCCCTCTTGGTTATCAGATGGACTGCTAAGGTATCGCAATGCTTGTGTTCATGGTACCCATATCGTAGCCTAGTGCTGTGTCACAGTGCCTCCGTCATTCACCTCGCCGCATCTCATCACACAGGCTTTGTATCATCTCACGTCATCACAAGAAGGAGGGCAAGCACAGTGTAATAAAATGTTGAGAGAGAGAGAGAGAGAGAGAGAGAGAGAGAGAGAGAGAGAGAGAGAGAGAGAAGACATCCACATAACTTTTATTATGGTATATTGTTATAATTGTTCTATTTTTAGTTATTGTTGTTGATTTCTTACTGTGCCCAATTTATACATTAAACTTTATCGTAGGTATGTATATACAGGAAAAAACATAGTATAGATGGGGTTCAGTACTATCTGAGGTTTCAGGCATCCACTGGGGGTCTAGGAACAGTATCCCCTGTAGATAAGGGGGGACCACTATAAATCAATTCAGATGCACATCTTTTTTAAAAGCTTAATTTTTAAATCCTATTTTTCTTTTTTCTCTAGTGATCATATTTAGTTTTTAAAAGGAAGTTTGTATTTATGCATTGCACATTGATTTTTTAGGATAACAGTAGTTTGTCTTAAAGATTGATGACATGTTCAAGACGGTAAACCAGAGCCTTCCTGCCCCCTTTACAAAGTAAGTACAGGAGCCATTGTGAGCAACGATGCTTCACAATTCATTTTCCACGACTAGAGTGTTTTAAAAGTGATAAAAATCATTCTTTGCAATATTATGGTAGAAAAGAAAAAATATTTATTGGCTGAGAGCCTTGTGTTTCTGATAGCTTTGTCTGGAATTATGATGGAAGTTTTGACAGAATCATAACTCAAGTTGACATTGATGGGAATCACTTCATTTTGATCTTGCCCGACCTTATTAGAAGATCATTTAGAAATTTTAGACAATCAGATAGTTCTATGACCAAAATAAAGCAAATAGAAATAATGCTTTATTTTGTGTGTTTTGATCTTTGATGCCCCCACTAAGTGTAACTTTAGCGTGCACCCTTTCTTTGACTGTTAACACCTCTAATAATTAGAATGATTACTAGTCTAGACACAGTAGTTTGCTGGCATTTCCACTATTACTGACTTTTGTAAAGATTCATTATCAGATGATGCCGCTGAAGTCTCTGACTAGATCGTCCCTCTTTCCTTTTTTTGTCTTCTGCTATAACCCCTGCATGCACCTCTTTAGTGGAGGTGGTCCTTACCCTGAATCCTGATACAAATGGGGCAGAGAGACCAAGAGCGATCAAGACCAGCATTGGCTCTGACAGCTAATGAGACTTAAATCTTTCAGCAAATGACTTCTCTCTAGACCTTATTTTCCTGAAGTGCAATATGTAGGTTGTATTAGGTGATCTCAAAATGCCTCTGACGCTAAGATTCTATAATTCATCAAAATCCATCTGCCAAAATGCCACTGTGATAGTTAGATAGACTGACAGCTGGGTTTAGGGAAATGGCAGAGCCAAAAGCTCCAGTCTACCTATCTTTTGGTGAACATTCATGTTTCCATATTTTAATAATAATATTCTCAGCCTTCCACCTCTACCCAATCACTCACTTAGCAAGAGAGTTTCTCCCCCTTAATATTTTACAACTGTGTGATTTAATGAAATCTATTAGTACCAACAAAATGGAGTAACAGTGATATTTTAATATATCTTTAGTATTGTTCCTAGTATTTGAGAAGCCAAATGAAAGATATTTAGATTTGACTTTTAAGGAAGAAAAAAAAAATCACCCATCTTTATTTAATGGATGAAGAGAGATCTCCAATAAAGAATAATGCCCCAGAATCGTCACACTTGCTTCTCTTTTGGCATGCTTAACGTCATGTATTCTTAAGCATAATGGGAGGTGACACATTAAATGAAGAGTCATTCTGGAAAATAAAGTAGACCAAAAAATTGCTTTACTCTCAAGGATAGTTCTGAAGTAAAACCCCAAACAATAGCTTATTTTTAACTAATATTTGGAAGTATTTCTCAAGTCCGGAAAGGTCAGAGGGAAATCCAGTAAATGTCAACACTGTTTGTCAGGTGGGGAGACTCACATCTCCTGAGGAATTTAATTTATATTAATGAGGAGTGAGATCTGCCTGAGGCTCTCTCAGTGATTGTTCTGGTGTCAATTTTAATGATGTAACTTTATGAAAAGGATTCCTAACAAATTATTCAGCAAGACAACCTCTTATGAGATTGCTTTTTAATTGTGAGGCCTGAGTTATTCTGACCCCTGAACCCGTCACATATTGGGGCCTCTTGAGGACTTACCTCACTAAATTGATAACTTGCTCTCATTTCTGATCCTTGTTCGGTTAGTAGGGAACCAAGCCAACCCCAGTGAGATTCTGACAGTAAAGTTCTCATTCAATTCAGACATTCTTGAAGACCTATAATTGAAGCAATGTGGGAGTGACAACAGATCTATGATTTATGAGCCGTTACTGTGTGCCAGGCTTCCTAGTAAGTGTTTTATATTCTCAGTTTCTAATCTTGACAACAAAGCTTCCTAGCAGGTTTTTCTACTTCCCCACCTTTGGCCTCCACAGCCCATCTACACAGAGGAACCAGCCAGCACCCATTTCATTAGGAGTAAAAGTCCACGTTCTTATAATGGCCTACAAGGTCTGTACCCCGCCCCCCTCCCAACCCCACTCTGAACTTATTTTCCTTTAAAACTTTCTTCCTCACTCACTCTTCTCTAGCCACATTGTTCTCTTTCTTGTTCACAGCAAGCCGTTTATTTCCTTGTATTTGCTGTTCCTTCTGCCTGAACGCTTTCCCTCAGATTTCAACATGGCTCCCTCCTTCACTTCAGGTCTCTTCTCAAGGTTCACCTATCTCCTGTGCTTGCAGTGTGCCTCATGTGTTGTAGTTCCTTCATACGTATTTGTTGCTGTCTGCGCATACAGTTGAAAAATATTTTGTTTTTGTAATCAACTCTGAGTGTAAAATGTTATTTGCTAATCCTTTTTTCTTCGAATTCTGATCAGACCAATTTTTAACTATCTTTTGGGGAAAACTGTCCACCTTAATTCATGAGGTGCAAGGAATCTCACCTATGCTTATTTTGGAAAAGTTTGATCTCATTTATTCATCTTTCAAAAAAATTCTTTAAAAATCTGATTTATTTATGGCTTCCTGATTTTTCTGTGCTACATTTCTTCTTATAATTATTGTTTATCTTATTTTCATTATAGGATTTTTATTTTTTTAGAAGGAACAGAGGTAAATGTGTAGGCTCCATTCTGAATTTTTAACACGTTGCGCACGGGTCACGAGAATCTTCACGAGGGATTTAAACCCCTCCGTACGCAACGTGTTAAAACAAAAATACATAAAAGTGTGTTTGGATTTAGTCAATTACAACCATATCTACCCATTTGAAAAATTAAACACTTCTCAGAGTGCATGTGCTTGTTTTAATTTGCTAAGTCTAATGACAATGCTCAGTGGTGTGTATAGATTTCCAGAACCTTTTGCAAAAACTTCACAGCCCTGGAATTTTGGAAACCACTGCTCTGAATACAGAGCAGAATCATAGTTGCTACGAACGGTGGAAACAAGGGTGTTAGATGGTATTTCTAAAGATGATTTTCATTTAGAGAAACCCAATCGTCTTGTTGCATATTCAAAAACTATTTTAGGTCATTCCCTGGTACTATCTTAGAAAATTCAGGGTAAGGAACACAGGTGCAGGAGAAGTAAAGGTTAGGCAGCTCTTCAGAGATGTTATAACGATAAGATTTTCCTTCATTTTCTGAAGTCTATAGAGAAATGGTTGACAAGAGAGCTTGAAAGTTCCTGTTGTTGAACACTGGACATTTGAATCTAATAATGTAGTAACTCTAGACATTAGATTCTCCCCTTTCCCCTGGGTTTACTCCTTTTTTCTTTTTCTTTTTTCATTGTTATTTTTTTTTTTGATCTATTCATTTTTAGATTGTTGTAGGTTGTCGCTGTGCTGAGGGTCAGACTGAGGTGTAAACTTAGTATCTTCTCAGGTCTTTTCTGAGTCTTTCCCTGGGCAGTCACTTTTGAATGTGCAGTCACTTTCTAATTTTCTCTGTATGCAGTTGTTTTTGAACGCCCTAGTCTTTAATGTCTGGCTTCTGAAAGAGAAAAAAGGTCAAAAATAAAGAGAGGAAAGGGGCACTAGCCCTTTAAATCCTCTGAAAGTCACTTCAGCTAGAGGGGGAGGGCCTACACGATGTGGGGAGGTGCAAGAACAATGGCTGTCCACCTTTTGTTTGCACGTCTGTGATCTAAACCAGCAATCAGCAACCAGTCCACAGATTCCCAATGTTTGGAGGACAGAGTCCTTTTTGCCCACCCTAGCTCCTACAAGTTATATACAAGGTGCTCCAAGAACAAGTACACAGCTGTGTGCCACATGGCTGGGTGGGGGAGCGGTGGGCAGGTGCTACTGTGTTAAGAGCTTAGATAGACTCTTAATTCTCTTCCTGCAAGTTGCAAATTTTCAATAGAGCCCAGAATTGCAAAATAGTTACATCAGACAGATTCTGCCATGCAATTATTGTTTAGGTGGGTAGAGAAATTCCTGGTACTTCCTACTCTGCCATCTACCCAGAATCTTCTACTGTATTACTTTTATATCAGAAAAAGAATCTGTAATTAAAGGGGCACAATTAAGTTTCTTTGATAGATTATATGCTTAAGCAGAAAACACAAGTTTGCATAAAAAAGTGTGAAAGCTATGTCTTGGTATTTAAGTACTGTAGTATTTGACGTTACTAAATTCAGAAAAGGAAAAATAGGCACCATGTGAATATAAACTTTTGTGAGTTATTTTAATCGAGAGTAATGAATGAAAGAGGCTGCCTACCAAAAGCTAATCAACTTTATTAAGAACTTCGCTGCATGTGGTTTGTAGGAAAGGTGAATCAGGAAAGGATCCATGTTTCACTTTAGAATGAAGAGATCTCTAGGATGTTACAACATTGTTTTCTAATGAATGAGTGAAAGAGAGAGGTAGATCTGAGTCTTGTGCAGATGGACATATTATACAAGAATTTGATTATTGGTCATCTGCCCCAGCCTTTCTGGGTGTGGAGCCAACGTGGATAGTGAATGTGGCTAACGGTCCACATTCTGAAACAATGTTTTCAAAGTGTGGTCCTCTGACCAGTCAGGTCATCAGCAACATCAGCACCACCAGGGAACTCGTTAGAAGGCGAAATTCTACTCAGGGACGGAGTCTCCTGCATTTATGAAGTTCTCCAAGTGATTCTGATACACCCTACTCTATAGGAAGGGGTGCTTAACTTGAACTTTAATATCTAGACTCTTCCTCTTTGTTCTTTGCTCTATTTGAAAGTTATACATATATATATGTATAACTTTCAAATTATATATATACACATATATGTATATATAATAGAAGGGATACTTCATATCTTTTTATTCTGATTGATCTTTGCAACATCTGAGTGAAGTTGCAAAGGAATCAGAGGCATAGAACTTAAATATTCAAAGGCTATGGAGGCAGTGTCAGATCTTTAAATTCAGGTTCTATAATCAGGTCTTTAAATTCTAGATTCAGAACTCTCTCCACAGGAACAATGCATGCTTAGATTTTTCCTGTCAACAAACTGACAAATGGTAAAATTTAATTATGGAAGACTTTTGTTGATGTTTTTGTTCTGTTTTTCTTTTTATTATCCAAAAGTTGATGATAATTAAAAATTGTTAATTAGTTAAAAATTGCTTTGCTGTTGTTTTGCTGTTTGTATTGTCACACCCCATTGCTGTTTATTCTTAAGGTTCTAGGTACTCTGTATTGGCAAAGAAAATGTGTTTGGATCTTGGAGTGAGTCTAGGGAACCAAGGCCCTCTGTGTCTACTTTTTACTGAACGCTGTCTTTCCTTCAAAAGTAAGATAAATCAAGATCAGTGCTTTGAGGCATTTATTTGATATCATCTTTATTTTCTTTTGAAATATATTTATTTTCCAGTAGCTGTGGTGAAGTGAAAGCCAACAAAAAAATCAAGACCATGGTATTTGAGGACAAAAATCAGTTGAGACTTAGGGCAGTACAGCCTATGGATAAAATATTCTGAAATACATTCCACTTACAGCAAACAGTAAGATAGACCAGTGGAAACTTAGAGTGTTCTAGAAGCTGATATGAATAGAAAACTCACCAGTTAAAGCACTTTATCAGCCATATGAATCCATTTTCTTGCACAAAGTGGGTATATAGTATATACCATGTAAGAGCAAGATTTTTCTATCTATTGGAAGAACAGGCTTTAAAAAAATACACTTTTCAATGTCATTAAATTATATTTTCTAAATTTGAACTGGTTCTGTGTTTTGGAATTAAATTGCTCTTTGATGGACAGAAGCTAACTAACATAAACATGCTAATTATGTTTTTTCATATCGTAATACTTTTCAAATAATTTGTTTTTAATGAACTCTCTTGTGTGACATAAATGTTCTTGTCCTTAACCTTTCTATTAGCAGAATTTTGATTCTAGGAATTTTCACCTCTTTTCCTCTCCTTTTTAAAATCTAACTTTTAAACTTAAGAAAAAAATTATAAGAAGGGTATGTGTGATTTTTATACCAGAATAAAATCCCAGATAACCTTCTTTGACTTTTTCTCTTATAAGCAAATCACCTCACTTTTAAACAGGTTTCTCTTTCTGTGTAAGCCCAGACCACTGTCCGTACTTTGGAAGCACGCGGAGGCTGTGAGTCTAGAATCGACATGATGCCTTGGACAGGATTTGATGTGGAGAGTTTGTGGTTTCGTACAAGGAGCTAGTGAGGCAACGGCGTTGGTGAGACGGCCCAGGAACCATTTGCTTCCCGTTCTTCTGTAGAGAAGGCCCGGGCTTCACCCGAGTCAGACATTTGCTACAGTTTTATTCCAGTAACAACATCATCATCATCACCAACAATAACACCGTTTATTTGGAGCTTACAATGTGCTAAACACCACGCTAGGTGACTTACACATGTTATCTGATCTGTCTTCATAGCAATCCTGTTACAAAAGGATATTATTTTAGAAGGGAAAACAAGCTCAGAGAGGTTAGCAACTGTCCCATGTCACAGAAAGGGACAGCACTGGGACTTGAACCCATATTCATTAGACATCAGAGCCCAAATTCTTAATCATTAGGCTCTAACATGTCGCGAGAGATTCATTATGGTACCAGAAAAAAAAAAGATTTCAAAACATGATATAGTAGGAGATAGACACATAATGCAGAGTTGAAAATTACTTTAGAGAGATCACTGTCTAGGATAACAGGCTTATATTTTTAGAAAGAGAAAGCTGAGGCCTAGACAAGTCATGGGACAAGTTCATGTTCACACGCCCTAGTACAGGGTCGATGCCAGGTCTCTTGACTTTCAGAGCAGTGCTGTTCCCGCCCCTCTGCGTGTGTCTGTCTTCCATTGTACAGGAGTGTTAGTGGAATCCAGTGTAGAAGAGGGTGAGGGTTCGGAAGGTGAGCTTAAGTCAATGAGCTAAGTTCTTACGGACCTTGTCTTTTAAATATATTGGTGTACATTGCTGTCCGCTGCCGTTATAACTAGATCTTTCCACCATGTTCAGCTTCAGTGGATTATTGTCATATGCACATTATGGGAGTGGAGAGAGACGGAGAGAGGGAAAGTAACATCTTTCCTGACAGCGAGCCTAGGATGTGAGATGTGCATGTACACGCTGTGCGTCTTGGTGCCCTCGTGCCTTGTGCTGTGAGCCTCTTGCTACGCGGAGTGTGGTTTGGTGTTGAAAGATATGTGACTCGTACAACATACTCCAACTTCTTTATCTGGTTCCATTGTTGGAGGAAGGACTGGCTGGCTTGGACCCACTGAGAGATGCACCATCTGTATTTCCATGACCCTTTCTAAGGGGTCTTAAGCGTCATTTTGACTGTGTGATTTGCTAAGCTAACCTCATATAAGGTTACTCTATGGCATTTCTTTTGGTATTTTTCCTACCAGTTCTAATATATATCAATGTCTTTCTGAACAACGGTTCTTCCCATGGTGGCCCTACCATTCTCCAATTATAAAGAGCATGTTCTGTCAGTCTCATTACACCCCAGCTGAATCCTGTTCACCTTGGACCGTTATAACGTTTTTACAGGTTGACACTGATTTATTGACAAGTGTGGAATATTGACCTCTCAATCACTTGGATAATTCTGAGGACTGTATTTTATTTAACTAGATTTTTGGTGATTTCTTCCCCTCCCTCCATCATTGAAGTTAAGATTATAAAGCAGTAACTTTGAGGTCTACCTTCTTTTAATAGTCATAATCAAAATCATAATATATTTATAATTTCTATATATTACAGACACTTTGCTTTAAACAATTATCACAAGTGCTCAGCAAGAGACTCACACAGTTTCTTTAGTATCCTAACAGCAACTCATCAAATCTACAGATTAAAATCTGTGTAGTTTTTCATATCATCATTCATTAATTCCCTCCCTTCTTTAGTCCTTGCTCCCCTTAAGAGCAGTTTTCTGTTCTTGAAATTCTAGTATTGGTTAACTCTATTTCCATTTACTTTTTGAGGGGGAAAAGTAGAGCTAGAGAGAAAATATTTTAAAACATTTAAAAAAATCACATTATAAGAGGGTTTTTTTTTTTTATTTGGGTGCTATACATTTTAATTTCTCATTTAGGCCTTTGAAAATCTTAGTTCTAGTTTTTCCTTATTAATCAGCTTTAGCCTCTCATTTCTCTTGTTTCCTTTTGGGCTTCTATTCATTGAATAATTCCTAATTTTAGCTAGACTTCTATTTCCTACCCCTTCCTTACATTTTTTAAAGGAAAGACCACATCTTCTGATGTTTTAGTGCTATTAGTTTCTGCAGATTGTATTTCAATAGGAATATATCAATTGAAAAAAAGACCTGACTAAGATGGCTGGGGATGTATCTGTGTTAGATATTTATTGCTGTACAACAAATTACCTGAAAAGTTTACAGTTTAAAACAACCACCATTTACTTTCTCATGGTTTTGGTGGATTAGAAATCCACAGCTTACCTGGGTGCTTCTGACTCCAGACCTCTCATGAGGTTATAGTCAGATGCTGGCTGGGGCTGAAGGTTCACCTGAAGGATTGACAGGGAGAGTTCCACTTCCGGCTTACTTACGTGGCTGTTGGCAGAATTTAATTCCTTGTGGGCTGTTGGTCCGAGGGCCTCTGTTTCTCCCTGTCAGGTGCCTGGAGGCCGCCCACAGCTCCTTGCCATATGGTCCTTCACGGGCAGTTTACAATGTGGCAGCTGGCATCTCTCCGAGAGAGCAGGACAGAGCACCCAAGGTGGAAGCCCTCGTCTTTTTGTAAATCCAGAATCGTCACTTTTGCCATATTCTATTTCTTTGAAGTAAGTCATTTGGTCCAGCCCACGTTCAGGGGAGGGATTACACAAGGGCATACATGCCCAGAGTCAGGGATTACTGGGGACAATCTTAGGGTCTACATACCACTATATGTGTGTTAGGAACATAATACATACTTGGATGCGGCAAAAGCATAGCTTCCGTGAAACATGCAGTAAAAGTACAAGTTTGATAATACCTTGGGTTACAATAGTAGAGCAGTAGCGGGGCTTTGTAAAAATACAGATAATGAGAAAAAAGTAGTTTAGGATGAACATTAAAGAAAACTTTCTTATCAACATTAATTCTAGTCTACTTAGAAAAAGATCACATCGCAAACTAAGATTAAGCAATTTATGTTTAGGAAGTTATAAATTTTAAAAATAATGTATCTATGCTTTTGTCTTTTACTCTCAAGTTTCTAGTTTTTATTTGCTCTACTCGTCTTTATTTTTCTTAATTGGCAATGTTTTCCCTCTTTGGTATATGCATATTATATTCTATTTGTTTTACTTTATTTATTGCTGAGATTCAGTTATTTTCTTCATCATAAATTATCTTGCCAAATTCCTTTCCAAGTATTGTCATTATGGTTAATGCAAAGACTATTTACAAAAGTGTGGTAGAGTTAGGGAAAATCAAAAACGGTGACTGATGGTCAAGGACCCCCCGCCTAGCAACAACTGGAATCTGTTACTGTCCTTAAGCCTCAAGGGGAAGGGGTGTCATGTTTCTAGGAACCAACTGGCATATGAGAGAGGGGCTGTTTAATAGGAGCAGGAATCACCGCCACTGCCCGCCTGCAGTCTGGCTGGGAGGAAACCGTCACCATAAATAGTTAGAGAAGTATTTTTCTTGTGGTGACAACTTTTAAGATGTACTCTCTTAGTAACTTTCAAATGTGCAATACAGTATTAACTATAGTGAGCATGCTGTACAGCACATATCCCAGACTTACTTCTTTCATAACTGGAAATTTGTACCTTTGACTCCCTTCACCCATTTTGCCCAACCCCAAATCCCCCATCTCTGGCAACCACTAGTCTGTTCTGTCTTATCTATGAGCTTGGTTTTGTTTTCTTTTTGTTTTGTTTTATTTTTTAGAATTCACGTATAAGTGAGATCATATGGTATTTATCTTTTTCTGTTTGACTTATTTCACTTTGCATAATGCCTTAAAGGTCCACCTGTGTTGGCAAAATTTCATTCTTTGTTATGGCTGAATATTCCAGAGAGAGAGAGAGAGAGAGAGAGAGAGAGAGAGAGAGAGAGAGAGAGAGCGAGAGCGCTCGTGCGCTGTTGTAAATAATACTGCAGTGAACAGGGGGTGCATATATCTTTTGAGTTAGTGTTTTCATTTTCTTTGGACAAATACCCAGAAGTGGATCATATGATAGCTTTTACATTTTTGAGGAACCTCTATACTGTTTTCCATAGCGACTGCACCAATTTACATTCCTACCAGCAACGCACAAGGGTTCCTGTTTCTCCACATCCCTGCCAATACTTATTTCTTGTCATGTTGATGATGGCCGTTTTAACAGGTGTGAGGTGATAGCTCATTGTGGTTTTGATTGCGTCACCCTGATGACTAGTGATATTGATCATCTTTTCATGTGCCTGTTTCAAAGATATTTCTTGAACTCAGGGATTTGGGAACTGAAATTTGAACTTACCGTACTCTATAAACTATTTCAACATTAAGGTATTTTATAACGAGAGAGAATTCAAGTTCCTCCACATCTTTGCCAACACTTGGTGTGGTCATTCTTTCTAATTTTAGCCTTTCTAGTAGGTGTGTAATGATATATCCTTGTGGTTTTAATTTCCATTTCCCTGATGACTAATGATGTTCTTGCTGGCCACTCATATGTCTTCTTTTGTGAAGTGTCTGTTCATGTCTTTGGTCATTTTGTTTTATTGTGTTATGTGCCTTATTATTGAGTTGTAAGAGTTCTTTACATATTGCAGATATGAATTCTTTATCAGATATTTATATCCAGCACAGATGTATGTGCTGTGCATATTGAAACTAATTTATGACCACTGGAAATTACTGAAAATCTTGCTACAGTAGTAATTTCAATGCACCAATCGAAATAAAAATAATGGTCTAGATGCTAAAATATAACACATCTGCTGTGATGTAGCTCCCTTGAGTATAGTTGAAAAATATAGATTAAAAATACCCTTTTTGTCATCTCCAACTTTCATGATCTCAGATTTCAACCAAAATTCCTGCCTACATATTTTCCTTTTCAGTAAACTCTGAAATCCACTTAAAAAAGTATATATATATTTTAGACAGCTGCCAGTTCAGTGCTAGTTTCATATTCCAGTTTGTTTTTTTTTCCTGGCAATGCCATTGAGAAACATATGCTTTCAACTTCAGCTACTGCTTTTTGCTCCATATGTTTCTTGTTCCATTTCTAGATATCAGAAACACAGTTGGGCTGAATATGTGCGTGATTTAAGATTGTGGGGTACATTGATGCAGTCGGGCCCTCCAAATAGGAGGGAAAAGGGAACTTGACCACCACTCACTTTTTTAAAAAGCGATTTAGAAACTTTGAGCACTAAACCCTTTCCCGCCAGTGAGTTTAAATTTTAAGCTGTGGGAACACTTGCTCGTTAGCTATTTCTTGTGCCATCTCTGTGCCTAGTTCTAAGCTTGTCTTTATGGTGGCAGACGAGAGACGCCACTCTCAGGAGCTCAGAGAACAGGTGCTGAGGACAGGAGAGGATTCTCAAACACGTCTCATACCACTGGTTTCTGTTCTTCTGTAACACCATAGCGTCATCTGTTCTCATTGGATTAGAGGCCCTCATGATGGTATTTGGTTCAGTGACACTGAGTAGGCATTCTGCAAAAGCATTAGTGGGACAAATTTGGTCTCACAATCTCACTAATGCTTAAAGGTATTAAAGAAATCTCCCAATCTATTTGCGTTATAAATAGCCTGTTCTAGCTCGATTCATCTGAACTTACATTGTTATGTAAAGTATGGAGTGACAGGTCAGTAAAAGTGTTTCTACTTTCAGAAATTGTTAACTTTTCTAGAACTTGCAATTCTGGGCTTGATTACTTTGAGTATAACTAGTCAATGGACAGTAAGCGAAGTGATCTCTGGATGCCTAAAATAGATACTATAAGGTCCTTTCTTCCTATCTCATATACTTAGGCATAGCAGAATTCCTCTAGCCTCTCTCAGAGCATATGCATTCTTATATTAGACATGACTTTCATAAGCCTGGTTATCTGATTTTCCGGTCCATAGCTATCAGAAGCAAAAAGGCAGGTGGAGAGAGAGGATCTCCTATATGTGAAACATTGATAGCAGAGACCAGAGACCACCGTGTGTGTGTGTGTGTGTGTATGAAAAGAAGAAGACAAAAGGACTTATTTCAAAGCCACAGCTAATTTGGGACCATTTAGTCTAGGTAGCAAATCCCAGGGGACCCCCCTCAGGGCGTACCAACAATGTGATGGCCCTGAGTTATAAAGAAATATTAAATTATCATCAGTGTTCCTTTGGTTCTTTGTTTGTAATAAAATTCTAGGTAGCTTTCAAACTAAAATGATTATGTAAAAGATGCTATGCATCAAGATTTAAGGCCTTGGCGGTAGGAAGACTTCCTGATGCCTCTGTGCCCTCCCTCTGCTCCCTGCACATGCACACAAACCCTTGTCAGCCAGGATTCCCCAGCTAAGGGCCTTTCCCCTCAGAGAAAATGGTTTAGCTGCCCCTTGTTTGAATGCTTTTTGCTTGTGCTGTCACGACATTCACAGGCCGGTGTGGTAATCACATGTGTATTTGCTCATATCTCTAGCACTTAGCGCAGTAGTACCTGGTACATAATAGATGCTTAATAAATAGCTCTTGATTAATAAGTGGCTGAATAAATGTGAATGAATCCAGAATAACTTCTGGGTGGTCAAGATTGGTATGTACAGTACTTTGGAAAAGGAGCATGCTCACACCTTTTGAAAATTTGTGCTCTAATGTGTTTGGAAATTTCTGTTACAAAACATAACAGTGGATAAGAGTGCAGAGTAGAAATCAGATGTGAAAAACAAAACTAAATCTCAAAAGTGGTAGTATGCATAAATATTCTAACATAATAGAGAAGTTATGGGTTAAATGTATCTTCCCTTAAGAGTTCTAGATTGATAATAAAATACCCACATCAAATTGCAAAATTGGATAGACTATATTCGTATAATTTAAAAGTTATTTTGGAAAGTGATACTTTAAGAACTGTTCATCAATGCCTTGGCTGATAGAGAACAGCATTTCATGGATCTAGTAATTAATAAAATACTGTTGTCTGGAATAATTAGAAAACAGAAAAGATAAACAGATTATTACTGACACGTTTGCTAACAATCAAAAATTAGATGGTGGTGGATAGCATTAGGGGATAGCATTAAATTTCAAAATGCCATGTTCAAGCATTAGATTTGGAAGCAAAATGATACATACACATGAAAAGAAGACCAGGTTTAAAGTACAGTACCAGAAATAAAACAGAGATTAAAAAGAAGGATTATTAAATCCTGGACATTGAGTAGGCATGAATGAAAAAGATTGTGAAATCTTCTCAGACTAGGATAATGGCTTTGAAATTCCTTTTGTTTGTATGATTGAGAATCATAACCATTAGTACTATTTAGTTTTACAATAAGATTAGTGGAATCCATTAAATACAAGAAAAGCCGGGTTAAACTGGATGAGTTTAGGGCCAGCTCTGTGAGTCCTCTGCTTCAGCAGACTGACTGCCCTAGAAGAAGCCTTTTCTGAGGGCAGGATTCTCTGTCCTTGTGCCTTTCCCCCTCCATCTGGCCTGTGTCAACTGTGTGCTTCTGCTTTTTCATTTATCTGAGATCATAATTGGGCCACTTAAGAACTGGGCTTTCTTCCAAAATAGGATATTTGGTTGTGGTCATTTTGACATAAGATTTAAGGCCTTGAAGATAAAAAGGCATGCTGAAAAAGAAATCAGTGTACAATAGGTACGTCCAGGCCCCATCCTCACGCCACTGACGGTCGGTACCCGCATGGGCACAGGGATGGAGGCAGGCTCTTGGAAAGGGAGAGGACGTCTGTCATATATATTGTATTATTTGTTATACAAAACTAAAAGTTTAATAGTTTGCTTTTAGACTGAAGAACATCCTCCTGTGAGAAATAGCTGTATCAAAATGTCATATACCTGCTTTTGCCTGTTTTACGTCACACACACACACACACACACACTCTGTATTGTCCTGGCCTCCCAGGGTGTAAATGGTCCTGGGAACACCAGAGAGGCCTTTTCCTGAGCCGTAGTCATGGCCACCGGGCTCCTTCTGTTCACTTTGCTAAAGCTGAAATGGCACTTCATTGCTCGGGAGTGGGGAGCTCTCAGAAGAGCGCTCTTTTTTATGTATAAGTCAGATTACACTTAGTAATAATTTTAAGGAGCCTTCGGATAATGTTTGGTCCCATTTACAAAATTGGTTAATTAAATATTTAAATGGTGCTTACAATTTTAACATATTCATTTATTTTCTTTTTAAGTATTTAAATTGAGTTAAACAAAATATCTGTGGATGGTAAATAATACGTCCTAATCATCAAACGTATAAGTAGAGTGATCCTCAAGTTTTCTTAAATGTCCTAAATACATAAAATTCCAAAAAAATGTGTAAATTCCTGAACAGGAAATTATTTAATTTTTAAAAATCTTTTACATGCTTACATTTAAGTTTTGAAACTTCTGGGGCATAAAAGGCACAACTCCATTTAAGGAAGGCAGTTAACCTCTCAGTTAACTAATATGACTTACTACCAGAGATTTCAATCAGTACAAGTCCTAGAGTTCTAGAGACCCAGAGCACTTCTCATCACCAGCTAAGGAAAGCACCAAATACCAAGTAACCGAGAGCTATTTCTCCGTGTGTTGAGGTTACTAATGACGAGGGATTTCTGTCTGGACACTAATTAGAGTCCAACTGATTAGATTCCAATCAACCTGGATGAGATGCTTAGGAATTATTTTATAGCTGCTCTCTCATGGACTTCAAAACAGGCATTTCATCTTGTATGTCCTTATGTCCTTGGGTTTAGATGATACGCGCATTACCAAGGTCGTCTGATTACTCACAGAAGACGTCTGTCATACGCCAGGCTCATCGCTTGCATCCTTCTGGTTCCTAAGTTAATATAAGTGACTTCCATTTAAGTCTAAAGAGTTTTGAGGTGGATGGAATCTTACATTCTTTTATATTCTTAACAACCATACAACTCCAACTTAAAATGATACAGATGGAATTTGGATATGTTATTATCTACCCTGATGTCCCCTCTTAGAAAGTCATGGTTCCCACAGCAGTAAGAAGTGAAAAGATTTAAGCATTTTTGGTATTTGCAGATAAGCAAACATGTAATAACTTTAGTTCCTTTTTAAGAATCATCTGTATGTCAGACACTGTTGTCGGCAAAAGGGACGCAATCATAGTTAAGACAGGCATGGATTCTCTCCTCATAAAGCATATGATGAAGTAAGATTGATCAGATCCTGATGGTGAAATTTTGGAAATATAAGGGCAGGTATTTATATATCGGGCTTGATTTCTGCCGATGAATAAACTACTAAAGATCCTAATTTTCCCCTCCTCTGGAGTGTAACTAATGCCCTTTCAGTTTGAATGGCTATAAAATTAACTTGGAGATTATTACTAGCAAAAGAGCTAGAATTTGTGTCTGGTTACATCAAAAGTAACCTCATACAACAAAGAAAAGAGTTCACTTCTAACAGCAGTCTGTTTATTCCCTATTCACTGATGAGCTTTATTTTTAAATGAAGCTACTCTGCCTTTTAAGATCTCACTATAGATACCACAATAAAGCTTGATCATAAAGACTTTGGGCAGCTTCCCTTGAAGCCAGTCAGGAAATTGGAGTGAGTCACACATTACAGAAACCAATTAGGCTGATTCCTGCCTTGTTTCCACTTGAAAATGTTTTTTGAATGAGCATTTTATCATTCTGAAAGAGCTTCATAAAAACCATGTTTTATTTCCTGATTCTCAAAGAAAGGGTTTATAAGTTTTTCTAATCAGTCAAGATGACTTAGAAAATGTGGTCTTACTCCTGTGTAACACTCATGCCCATAAGTTTAGTTTCTGTGTTTTCTTCCATGCATTTTATTATTCAGGTATCGTATTTAGGTCTTTGATCCATTTTGAGTTAATTTTTCTGTATGGTGACAAATAGCATTCTAGTTTCATTGTTTTGTATGTGGCTTACCAATTTTCTCAGCACCTATTATTGAAGAGGCTTTCTTTTCACCATTGTATGTTTTTTGCTTTGTTAAAAATTATTTGCCCATAATTTTGTGGATTTATTTCTGGGTTTTCAATTCTGTTCCATTGGTCTATGTGTCTGTTTTTCTGCCAACACCATACTGTTTTGATTATTGTCACTTTGCAGTATAATTTGAAATGAGGAAGTGTGATACCTCCAGCCTTGCTCTTTTTTTCTTAGGATTGCTTTGGCTATTGGGTCTTTTGTGATTCCATACAAATCTGATGATTTTTTTGTTCTATTTCTTTAAAAAAAATGCCATTGGGATTTTGATAGGGATTGCATTAAACCTGTATATTGCTTTGGGTAATATGGCCTATTTAACTATGTTGATTCTTCTCATCCAGGAACACAGAATATCTTTCCATTTCTTTATGTCTTCTTCAATTTATTTTAATGATGTCTTGTAGTTTATAGTGTAGAGTTCCATCACATCCTTTGTTAAATTTATTCCCAGGTATTTTATTCTTTTTGTTGCAGTTGTAACAGAAATTTTTTTAAAACTTCTTTTTATAAAATTTATTGTTAGTATATAGGAACATAATGTATTTTAGTACATCGATTTTGTATCCTACAACTATACTGTATTTGTTTATTGTTTCTAATAGTTTTTTCTTTTTTGGGGTGGAGTCTTTAGATTTTTTATATAAAGAATCATGTTGTCTGCAGAAAGTGTCTTCTTCATTTCCAGTTTGAATGCCCTTTATTTCTTTCTCTTGCCTGATTGCTCTGGCTAGGATTTCCCATATTATGGGTCATAGAGATGACTTTATGAATTTGATCTCAAAGGCAAGGGAAGTAAAAACAAAAATAAATGAATGGGACATATCAAACTAAAAAGTTTTTGCACAGCAAAAGAAACCATCAACAAAACAAAAAGGCAACCAACCAAATGGGAGAAGATATTTGCAAACAACACTTCTAATAAGGGGTTAATATCCAAAATATATAAAGAACTCATAAAACTCAACAACAACAACAACAAAACAACCCAATTGAAAAATGGGCAGAGGTCCTGAATAGACATTTCTCCCAAGACATGCA
This sequence comes from Rhinolophus sinicus, assembly GCF_057876585.1. Classification (NCBI taxonomy): domain Eukaryota; kingdom Metazoa; phylum Chordata; class Mammalia; order Chiroptera; family Rhinolophidae; genus Rhinolophus; species Rhinolophus sinicus. The sequence goes on from NC_142517.1 coordinate 30,199,246, forward strand.
AATGGCCAACAGATATATATATATATATGAAAAGATGTTCAACTTCACTAGCTATCAGGGAAATGCAAATCAAAACGCAATGAAATACCACCTCACATCTGTTAGAATGGCTATCATCAACAAGACAAGTAATAACAAGTACTGGAGAGATTGTGGAGAAAAAGGAACCCTCCTACACTCCTGGTGGGAATGTAAATTGGTACAGCTGCTATGGAAAACAGTATGGAGTTTCCTCAAAAAATTAAAAATAAAATTATTGTATGACCCAGCAATCCCACTTCTGGGTATCTACCCAAAAAAATCAGAAAACATTTGTTCTTAAAGATATACATACATCTATGTTCATTGCAGCGTTATTCATGGTGGCCAAGACATGGAGACAACTGAAGTGGCCTTCAATAGATGACACTTTGGATAAAGAAGATGTGGTACATATATATAATGGAATATTACTCAGCCATAAGATGGAATACTGCCATTTGCAGCTACGTGGATAGATCTTGAGATTATCGTGCTAAGTGAAATAAGTCAGATGGAAAAAGTTGGAAACCATATGATTTCACTCCTATGTGTGATATAAAACTGAAAGCAACAAACAAACAAGACAAACAAACAAGTAAAAACTCATAGACACAGGAAACAGTTTAATAATTACCAGAGGGTAAGGAGAAAGGCAGGGAAGTAGAAGAGGGTAAAGGGGGTTAAATATATGGTGATGGAAGGAGAACTGACTCTGGGTAGTGAATACACAATGCAATATATAGATGATGTATTACAGAATTGTACACCTGAAACCTATGCAATTGTATTAACCAATGTCACCCTCTAATAAATTTAATGAAAAAGAAAAACAAAGAAAATGTGGTCCTATTTCAGCAAGTTTAAGTCATTGAATTGTATATGCAACTGGTTTAGTGAGTTCAACTCATAGTAACACTTGGAAAGAGCTTTGTTCTCTCATCACTGATCCCAAATTATATCACATAAAAAAATATTGAAATGGGTGCTAATACACTAAATAGAAAAGTAATTAGCCATAAAAAAATACCAGTTTCCTCTTCAGTCATTCTCACTTTTAAATTAGTGTTGAGGTTGAATTGGAAATTCAGACAGTATGATGCTACCTGTGTTTGATATGACCCAAGAATGATTCTCTGCTTGGGAAAATAGTTTTTTTCCAGCAAAGTATGTGCGCATGCATTTTGAACCGTTGAGAACGACAAAGTCTCAGGACAACCTTCTTGGGCTCTGGGACTCCTGACATATTCACAGGATGATTTTTTTCTTCTCAGGGGAAGCAGATGGAATTAACTGACTCTATTGTCTGCTATTCTTAGGCACGCTATGCCAGAGGATGAATGACTTTAACAAAAAAGTTATAAATTTTTCTGCAAATGTCCTGCTAAAAATCTCTCTTTAGAAATTTTATTTACTTGTTTCTGTTTGTTTAGGACAGAGGGTGAGGTTTACCCTCTCTCCCAAATGATGAAAGAAGATGTGATTAGATATCACCATGGAGCAATAATTACTGTCTTAGGAAATATAATTATCCTCTTTGGAATATTCAATTGGTTGCTTCCACAGCAGTTACCTGTGGGCTATGAGCAAAAACCTGCCGTATCAGCTTGAAGCCTAGAAATTTTAGGTACACTGAAGAATCCAGTCTTTTGCAGAGTATTAGAAGCAGTGTAGGTAATAGCTAAATATTGTATTTCAGGGAGACATTAAAAACTTTTGGCTGTTCTCTGCCTCTTTATATTCTGAAACTTTCAGAATAAAAAAATGATGTAGCCCAGAGAGAAAAGTCATCCCTCGTTGTGACAGGTTCTGTTATAGGGGGCGAGAAAATCAAGTCTAGCTAGGTAAATCTGATAGTGACGGGGGCACCTTCCAGATGTGGAGTCAGCACCTACCTACCCATGGTTCTCTAGGGCAACATAAAATAGTTCAATCGCCATGAAGCCGAAGCATTAGGAGAGGGCCACGTCCTCAGGCCAGGTGGTGCCTGGGGAACGTTTGCTATTTCAAGGTGTGATAGAGGTGCTGGCATATGCCCTCCTGCATCTGAATTAATAGCATCTCCTGGCATCTCACAGAGAAAACTCTCTAGAGCAGAGGGAGCTGTTGTGTCATAGTGAGGCTTACTTCTCCATGTGGGACCGCAATAGGTCACTTATGATATTTTTGCAAAGTGAACCTAAAATTATAAGCTAAATGCTCACTTAAGGCTGATGATAAGAAATAATTCACATTTAGATTTCTTTTCAGATATGTATCCTTCTGTCAGTTCTTTACTGACATAAAACTTCATTGTAGAAGTGCTGGAGTTCATTTTTACCTAGGTCAGCACAAAAATGACTATTCTCTCCTGTTTGTTTTATATTCCCTTAAGAATAAACTGCATCTATCTAATAAAAAAACAAAAACAAAAAAACTCAACTTGTAAAAATCAGAAAATCGGGAAGCTGTTTCTAATCATCGAAATCATCTCCTAGAATTCTAAATGTGGAAACGACATGTTATTTTTAATCGAGAATCACTCATGTACAACAGCCGCTGTTCTGCAAATCTGATTTACTAGTTTACCAACACCCCTATTTATAAGTGTCACATTGGCATGCATAAAATTGAACTTCTCAATCCAATTCATGTAGCCAGTGAGTTTTGGAAGTAGGAATCATGAAATTTTTGAGAGGGTTTTAAAAGTTTTATTTAGTATCTGTATGTTATAGAATACATAGATGGAAAGACAATATAGTTTTACTTGAAGCTAGCCATTTGGTGATCAAACAACAACTTAGTTGAGTTTGACTTATTCTAATTGGTCGTTATTAAAATTTATGGTCTTAAATTTTTACAGCAGTTGTAAATTGTTTTAATAAGTGAGTCCTTATGTTCTCAGGAAGCTCCCCCCCCACCGCCCCTCCCGTAAACTAGCCCACCATTACTGGAAGTAGAATACCAGATTCTTAATTCATCATCTCAATAAGTTTTTATATCTAAGTGATTAATAATCAGATAGAAATAACTACTTTATGTTTTTAAAGAACCTTAAGGTTTAGTTGCACTGATTATCTCATGTAGCTTCCTGAGATGAGATTGATAATATAACTGAAGCAGGTATTTTGAAGGGAGAAGGTGAAGCCTAGGCAGGTAAGTGGTCCAGGGATGAAGAGTTCGTTAAGGCAGGCCCAGACAGAGGACGGAGGACCCACCTTCTACCTCTGCTCATTCCAGTCTCCCAGGGAGCCATGTAGCATTGGGTCTTGAAAGGGTTGATGAGGATAGATGATTAAACCTACTCTGGCTGTAAGGTAAGCTAATTTCACAGCCACGAATCTCAGGATTTGAAAATCTAGCAGCAGGGAGTACTGCTGATAGCAAGAGTGGAGGCAGAGGTGAGGGAAGCAGGATGAGAGAGGTGGTCTGTAACTGGGAATTCTGAGGCAAGGCTCCGTCAGGGACCTAATGTACATGTAGCAGAAAGGCAGGCTCTGTACCTACCTGCCCCCTGCCCCTTTCCTCTGCTTTCTTTTTCTCTGCCATTTCGTGTAACTCAAATGAATCCCTCCCTTTATGATTTCGGAACTTAATACAGAGGGGACCAAAAAAATGTATACACATTTTAAGAAAGGAAAATAAAAACTCTATTAAAATTGTAATAATATACACCGATAACAAAAGATGAATACAAGTCGTGTGTATACATATTGTTGGCACCCTCGGTATATTGTACCATGCATTTTGGTACTTGATTAGAATGCTAGAATTTGGGAACTGAAGTTTGCAGATCACATAGCCAGGTCCTTTGTTCAAAGGAGTGGAGTGATGAGACTGCAATTTTTGAGATGAAACAGCTAATAAATAAGCCTGGAAACAAACCTTCTAGTTCAGCTCTCTTTCCACTACCTGATTGCTCAGTGTTGTTTCATTTCGATAAGCCAGTCTCCACACCAAGAATTTAAGCTCTTTGAGGACAAGGGCTATTTGATCTCCCCATGACAGCTACCCAGTGCTGAGTACATTCTAGGGTCCTGGAAGTGTGTACTGAATTGAAAAACCATTTAGAATTCGGGTTTGATAAACCAAAAGAACACTGTTAGCTGTGCTGTCTGTGGCCCCCTCCAGCCAAGTAGGGGGATGTTTGTCTCAAGTAAAGAAATCTCTTTTCTGGCTCTGCTACGGATGTGCTTTGGCAGTGGGTGATGGGTACAGAGACAAGTGCTAATGTCACAGAACTGCACCAAATAGATGGTCCTCGTGACACCATGCCCCGAGCCCTCGGTATTTGTTTGGAATACTGGATGTGTAGAGCATGAACTGATAGGGGAACTTCTTTAAGAGGCAAGGCACTTGTGCTTGTTTTATATCAAGTATATTCCAAGGAGCTTGTTACAGCCCCATAAATAATCATTGATCCTCCCAGGATACCTCACAGCAAACATTTCTGGTTTGCAGATGAATCAAGAAAGCCAGAGCTGGTAGGTTTCTACCTTAGGCAAATGGGTTGATACTGTGCAAATTAGATGCTCCAAAGGATGATGGGCAGGAGGCCTTTTTCTGCATCTTTACCTTTGCCAGATGTGTGTACCTACAAGCAACATCCCATGCCCGTGTGTAAAGGCAGAAACCCCTCACTTGTGTCCCTTTAATACATCAGCAACAGCAACAGCCCAGAATCAAAGCGGGCTGCCTTATCTCTTCTAACCAGAAGCTCTCAGGAAAGTACAGTTGGAAAAGCAAAATAATTTTTAGTTGTATCTTTGAAGTTGTCTGGTGTGATAATCATGGGTGCTTAATACATGCTGTGGATATTCTTAAAAAGGAGAAATTATAAAGTGATACATAGAAGAACTGTTTGAACAACTTAAATTTCAGGCCTAAAAAATCACCTACATAAAATTGTTTTCCTCTTTTACTTTGTAGCGGAGTCTGTATTCTAATGCTGATGACTTTTCTTTTGGAGACATACATGCTCGTGGTGAAATTGTTACATACTATGTTATTTTTATAAACTTACCACTAAGTTTCTCATTTTTCTGTGTGTGTGTGGCAGTGATTGACATGTCTATAAGAAAATCTATTTGCTTCTGTCTCCTGTGGCTGGTCAAATGAAACTTGCCACTAATAGTTTTAATTGTGAGTATGTGAATTTATTATACAAATTTTTCCAGTTTTGTCAGGTAGTTGGTATGTTGTTCAAAGGTTTGTTTTGGTATTTGGGCTCCTAGATGTGCAGTAAGAAAAGAGTGCCTCGCATATAGTAGGTAGTAGGTACTCAATATATGTGCATCGGATGAATTAAATAAATAGAGGAATGAGTGTCAAGAGCAAACCACAAACCTGGAATAAACTGATTGACCTACTTTAGAATCATAGAATGTTACAGTTAAAAGTGACATTAGAGGTCACTTATCTAGTTCCCTACTAGGAAATATCAAATGAATTAGCTGTTTGCTCTAGAAAATCTTTTAAAAGAGACATTTGAAGTATTGGGAAAGATACTAGATTTACATAATTAGATAATCTGGCTTCCACAGCCGGCTAATCGTCTGCTTTTTTGTATGACCTTGGACATGTTACTCAGTTTTTCCCCTTCTAAAGTAAGATACACTGAGGCAGTGGATGTAAATTGTGGGGTCCGTATACTTAATCTGCCGGGTGCCCTTCTTCACTACCATCCACAGATGACACACTCCTCTCGACCACAAGGCACATGGCCAGGTGCCTCATCCCCTCTGAAAAGCGATTGGTCTGGAAGGTAGAAACCTTGATTGGAGCAGGACCCATTACAGTCTTTCTGTGGGATTCTTCAAACGAAACCTCACAAGGCCTTTTCTTCTAGTATAGTATTGCTGTAAGGATTTGAACTTGGACCACTGTTGGAGAAAATAAGATGACAGAGAACAGTAGAGATATAGGGCAGATAGGGCTTAGGCTCCTTGGACCCACAGCAAACCTGACTCTTACGCTTAGAGTAGTTTTCCTTGTTTATAACCTGAAAATTCCCATTTAAGGTTTTAAGGTAGTATATTCGTTTGCTAAGGCTGCTATAGCAAAGTACCACAGTCTGGGTTGCTTAAACAACAAAAATTTATTTTTTCATTATTCTAGAGACTAGAAAGTCTAAATCGAGGTGTTGACAGGAGTGGTTTGTTCTGAAGCCTCTCTCCTTGGCTTGCAGACGGCCGCCATCACCCTGTGTCTTCACACAGTCATCCCTCTGTGCGTGTCTATATCCTGACAACCTCTGATAATGACATCAGTCGTATTAGAAGAGGGCCCACCTTAATGACCTCATGTTAACTTAAATACCCCTTGAAAGACTGACTCTATCCCCAAATAAAGCCACATTCTGAGGGATTGAGGGTTAGGATTTTAACATATACATTTGGGGGGATACAACTGAGCACAGATGGTATTTTGTTGGGTTTCTATGACTTACTACGGAAAGAGTTTTAGTTCATCTAGTCACCATAAATTGAACAAATCAGAACCATAGGATAGAATCAGAAAACATCTTTATTTTTGTTTCCCACTGTCTAATTAGAATGTATTCAGCAGAGGAAGTTCTTTCCCTACCCCAGGATGAAACTTCGGGCAGCCTTGTTATTTTTCTGATAATTTTTAGAGAACACACTTGATTACAGTGACTTTTTTAAAGTTACAAATACAGTTTCAGACCAGAGACTGAGTGGCCAGTTCAATGAGGTAATGAAAACTTCAAACTCGATTTGAACTTAAATCTTCTCCTTGCTTTCCTCCCCCATCTAAGACCTTTGGCAATTGAGAAGCCTCCTTTAAGTTTCCACTTGATAGCCATCATTTCTGATCCTGCAAGGGTCTCAGCTGGAAAAGAAAGGAAAAAAGGAAAGGAAAAGAGAGGGGCAGGGCAGTACTTACTGACTGAGAGTGACGCAGAATGACTGACTGCGTGATGTCAGGTGCCGCAGGGACTCAGCAATGCAGACGCTTTCTCTCCTGGTCCCTCTGTGAGTTGTTCAGCCACTGCCCGGCGCCCTACATTTAACTTGTAATATAAGCAGTGCATTTTCCTTACCTCCTGGTTTTCAACAATCCATTCCACGCAGACTCATCGTGGAGGCCTTTCACCCCTCTAGGTAGGCCTCTTAGGCAGGATCTAAACGGCTTCAACCAGCCCTCTCCCCCTTGTGGCCCAAAGCTGTCCATGGGAAGTACAAGGACGCGAGGGCCTGGGTCAGACTTGGGCTGGGACCGCAGGCTGTGCGGTCTTAGTCCCTCCGCCCTCCCACCTCTCCTGCAGCTCTTGTTCTTTCAGCTTTTCCAGTCAGACGTACACCCCCGTTTAGTGTAGGAACACAGGCCCGCCTTCCAGTACGGTCCTTTTGAAGTCCCTCTCGACATGAAGTGAAGGGAGACGCACCTCACCACCTCACCCTTCCCTCCTTGTTATGTGTGAAAAGGGGCACACAAAGCGGCACTCTCCCAAGAAACCTTCTCGAGAAACCCTTTACCTTCTCTTGACCCTTCATTTTAAATGTGGGTTAGGGCTTTTTAGAATCACAAAGTGGGTTGTTAAGTATTTTTTTTTTTTTTACAAATTTGCATGTGGGCCTGGAACTTGCATGACTATTATCTCTAGGTATCTCAGTTTTAACTTTCAGCTTGAAAAACCTTTCCCCAAAAGTGCTTACATTTCTGCAGTGCTCCACAAATGTAGGGAGTTAACTCCCTTTGCCCTAAAAAACTGAAGGAGACAGAACAGAGAATGAAATGTGACTGTACTTCTTGAAGAAGGAAACATTTCCAAGAGATTTATGTAGCTGAGTCTGGGTGACTTTGTTTTGTGTCTAGTAATACATACTTTATTACTTAGTTAAGGTGGAATTGTTAATAGCACACAGCTTCCAATTTGTGCCGCTCCCCTAACTAAATGTATACATTGCAGTAATCAAGATAGTAGGGGACAAACATTTGAAATGAAAAATGAGAGTCGCCCAGGAAGCCAGCATTTCTCTCCCTTTGGGATTAGGCAGCTGGTGCAAATACACACTATGCTGTAGACTCAGTGTAGGTTTTCGTGGTTGTGGTACTTCGCCAAGGGCACGAACTGATCATCCGTCGTATTCTCCACACAGAGAAGCACTTTCTTCACTTGGGGTTTGGAAGCATTGTCAGCGAGAGGCAGAGATTCCATGGGAAGCTGCAGTCATGACTTGGAATCACCCACTTTGTTCATTCAGCAGTTATTTACTGAGCACCCACTGTTTTTCCCAGGCTCTTAGACCAGCCACAAGGTCTACAGTGGTCAAGTAAATAGAACTTGCAATCTGATGGGGGAAACAAACATCAAACATTTAAATGCACCATTGCAAATTGTGCTAAGTGGCAAGAAAAAAATGACAGGATGGGGGAGGGCAGGGATCTCCTGCCTTATTTAGGGGGTGGGAAGAAGACTCCCTGGCTGAGAATAGAAATGGTGCGTCTTGCTGTTTTTCCAAGTTTGCAGTTCACATGTATTCCTAATTAAATAGCAGTAGTCAGTAATTCTAAGTGAACTATTACATTTGATTAGGACATACTATTTTCCATGGAAATAACTCAAGCCTGTTCTTCCAAAATGTTGTGTTCTTCATACTCTTTTCCTAAGTAGAGTTTGGAAGTTGTTTAAAAAGACCACTTTGGGAATCCTTGCTGTTTATTGGGATAGAAGTTTGTGTATAATATTTTCTCTAAGTGGTCAGTTCTGTCCTCTCAGAGCTTCTTGCTATCTGAAACCTGAAGAGCTCCCACAGAGGAGTCCTTCTTTTGTTTTCTGCCTTCTCATTCTCTGTGGTTAATCCCTCTGGTTTAAAAATTCTATTTCAAAGCAGGAATCCCTGGGAAGTGGAGGGAATCAGAAGGATGAGCGAGGAAATCTTTCTTTCTTTTTTTTTGCCTATGATCATTTTATTAATAAGAATGTTTTCTCCAAAACAAAGTACCTACGGTTTTCTTCAAGAAAGCAAGCAAGTAAATATTGTTGTGAGTACATTGTGAATGTAGAACAATTTGGCTAGACTGTGAATTGAGAAAAGGCCTGTATTTTCCTTGTGATATAATATCTACTTAAAGTGTGGACCACAGAGAATGCTTGGCACCTGTTCAAGCTCTCAGTTGTCAGTTTAATTTTGATACAAATTATTCCTGAATGCTGGGTGACATAGGAGAAGCGCAGTACAGTACCTTAAGGACCTTGTTTTCTGGCTTCTGTTTTGCCACTGAGAATTGGTCATCCTGGGTAAGTCACTTGGTGCCCTGTACCTCCGTTTCCCTAGCTGCAAGGTGAGAGGCTGGGGGTGACACCTGCCTCACTGCCACTCGGGATTATTGGGCATAAGTGAAGGAACCGTAAGATGTTTTCTGATAATAAAAACCTTCACATTAATAAGTTATTATTGTTGCTATTTGTTTGTTTTTGAGTTTTTGTCCGTGACTGATCTCAGCCCATAGAACCATCCTCCCCAGGTTCACTTATCCCGAGGCCAAGATTCATGACATCTTGCCTATGTACCTGCTTGGGTAGTAGTTTTATGACGTGGCTGCTACTGTGTTTCCCCGAAAATAAGACCTAGCGGGACAATCAGTCAGCTCTAATGTGTCTTTTGGAGCAAAAATTGATATAAGACCCTGTGTTATATGTTATTTATATTATATTATTTATATTACATTATATTACATTACATTACATTACATTACATTATATTATATTATATTGACCCGGTCTTATCTTACTATAAGACCGGGTCTTATATTGATTTTTGCTTCAAAAGACGCGTTAGAGCTGATTGGCTAGGTCTGATTTTGGGGGAAGCACGGTACCCATATAGGTGTCCCCATGGTTGTGTATATTAGAAAAATGTGTCTTTTGAAGCAGGAAAGACTGGGTTTGCATTTCGGCTCCGTCATTTGTTGCTAAATGGCCCTACGGGGCTTTATTCTTTCAGTGCTTCAGTTTCCTCATCTGGGAAATGACTTTGAGGATAAAATGAGAAAAATTACGGAAGTGTTTAACGCACTGCCAAGTGTTATGAGGGCTTCTAATAAGTGCCAGTGCCCTTCCCCTTTACAGCAAACAGTATGGAGCCCAGTATTTGCAAAACAGATTTTTTTTAAAAAATAAAATGATCCGTCAGGGGTTATGATGAACAGATTTAGATTCTAATCCAATTTGGCTGCAGCTGAGAAAGTGAGGCACATCTGCACTTGTTTTCTAATAAGATTATATTTTAAAACATTTTGGTCTTGTATACTTATTATTTATGGTGAACTGACTAAGTACAGCTGTTTTTTGATAGAAATATTATAGAAAGCAATTCGTTTTTATTTTATTACAATTTGAAATGTTACAACTTGAATAAATGATTTTTGTTATTTATGTGGGATTCATAGCCTACCTATTTTCCAAAAAGTTTTTAAAACTGTTTATAAAATTAAGCTCAATAGAAAGCAAAGCAGTTAAAAATGAACAAAATTAAGCAAAGCAGAAGGGCAGGACAATCTAGAGGCACGAAATACCTCCAGGGGAAAAGGAGAGCAAGAGCTCTTGTTTGTTGCATTTCTTGCTGGTCCCTCATCCATTTCCATTGACATGGCCCCCCACCACCACCACCTCCCTCCCTGCCCTGCTCTCATTATTTGCAGGAATGGGAGATATGGGAGCTTGGGAGCTTCGTGTGAAATGAGCCACAGCTGACCAAGAATTCGCATCACACAAATAGAAATTGTACATTCTTTTTGTTGCCTTGACAATTTTTCCTGAATTGAGAGCTTCCAATATTGCATTGGTAGGTATGTTGTCTCTTGCCTGGGCTATAACCTAACTTTCTCTCTTTCTCTGAATTATTTCTGGGCCAGGAATGGTGGAATAAATGACTTCAGGCAACCTCATTACAGAACAAAAGGATTTTGATACATAGCTTTCTGTGTATGAATTTAAAATGACTGGATTTCGCTTTAATAACAGTGCCTCTTGAGGAATGTGTTTAATGGAAGTTTGTGCTGTTATGGCTATTTCAGCCTAATGGTGTGATTACCATATGTCATTAATCCTATTCCTACAAGGAATCCTTTTGTTTTTTCTTTGAAAGCTAGAGGGTAACAAGAGCAAATGTTTTCAACTTGAGCGTATTATTTATTTTAAATGTTAAGTTGACAAGTTGAGGGTATGAAATACAAGGAATCTAGATGATCCATTTCTTAAAAAGTAGAAACTACTAAATTGCTTAAAATTTAAAAGAAGGCCTCATGGCGTCCTTCTTCTGTGCTGGTGTGAGTGTAAGATAGTTTCTCGCGGCCTCTTCTATTTTTAGGCTTTGGTTTTCTGTGGGTTACATCTGCGCCTGCTCTGCTCTTCCCCACCCCAAATACTTTTTTGGGAAGTTTCCTCCTGCGACCAACATCAAATGATTGCAAAGGAGGGAAGGTTAACATTTAAGAGGTAAATTGAAGAGAGTACAGAGTGTCTCCTGCTCACTCTTCTCTGGGAGAAAGAGATGTTACTACGATGTGTTGTTTTTCCTTCCTTCCCTTCTTTGCATCCTTTTCACCCAAGATTATTTTATTACAAAAGAGATATGTATTCATTACAGACATCCTAAAAAAATACAAAAAGCTTAAAGAAGAAAAAAAATCGCATGCAATTTCTCCACCCAGAGAGAACTATTAGGTTGGTGCAAAAGTAATTGCGGTTTAAAAGGTTAAGAATAATTGCAAAAACCGCAATTTCTTTCTCACCAACCCAATACTATTGATGGTGGGTCTGTGAGCGATACATGTGCTTATTTTATGTGTGTGTGAGTTCTTGCCATAGCACAGCTTGGTGAATTTTTTTCCCCCCAGTTAGCCGTGTACTGTAACTATTTCACATTGTTACAATTTCTTTTACATCATCATTTTTGATGGCTCCATATGGTGTTCTGTCTGTCATATAAACGTGTCTAGATAGGGACCAACCATATTTATCTGAAGACAGAAGTCTTCACGCCCCAAGCCCCGAAAGTAAGTTGCAATCCGCCTGACCCAGGCACTGAGAGGACCTGGGCGCTGCTTGCTGAGCCCCTGCTGCTGGGCTGGTCCGGAGAACGCGTGGGACTTTGAAGGGGTCTGGACAGTGCACCTCTGCTTTCTCATGCCTGGCGCCTCGCGTCCTTGGTGGCCATGAAAAGCCCTGGGAGAGGCTTTCTCAGCTGTCATTGTTCAAGGTGGACAAGATGATTTATATACAGTTTTCTTTTTCTTTAAAGCCATGAGAACGTGTAGTTCTGCAGGGACTGAACGTGTAGTTCAACTCCTTTTAATTATAAATAATGACTCCTGTGAACTTTACATTGGCAATCATTTAATTCTCTCATCCTGCAGGATGTAGTTTAGATTCTGATCTATTAATCTAATCACACAAAGAACTGTGATTTGCAACAGCCGGGGGAGCCTTTCCAGCTGGCCCGAGGGTCAGGGGGTCACTGGGTGCCTACATCTGGGCACACACGGCAGCGCCTCTTCCGTGTGTTTGGTTTGGTGTAGTCAGAAGAGTAGTGATCCATCAGTTACAGGAGTTTTTTTGTTTTTGTTTTTTAGGGAACTGAAAACAACACGCATTTCTTAGCTCACAGTTCTGTAGGTCAGAGCCAGGTGGGCTGGAACGGGTTCTCAGCACAGGGTCCAAGGGAAAGGTTTGTCTGGCTGGTGTCTTGTCTGGGGAAGAATCTGCTTCCAAAGTCACTGAGGTCGTGGGTAGAATTCAGTTCCATGTGGTGACAGGACTGAAGACCTTGTTTCCTTGCGGGCTGTTGGCCGAGGGTTGCTTTCAACTCCCACGGTCCACACGCTCCTCTCCCGTCCTGTGTGCAGCCCCTCCATCTTCAAAGCCAGCAAAGGTGCCCCGAGGCGTCACCTGCCCTGAATCTCCCTTCCATCAGTGCCAGTTTGCCGGGCCAGAGATGCTGCACTGCAGCAGAGGCCTTGGAAAAGGTGAAGACAGCACCTGCTTAGGCAGCGCTGAAGTCGCGATGCACAAACAGCGGACGCTGCCGCACCGGTTTGTTTTCCCCGCGGACAGTCCTGGCACCTGGAGCTGTGCACCTCAGGAACCCGAGAGAATGAGCCCAGTGAAGGAGTTCTAATTGCACCAAATCAAAGCTCATTGAGTCATCCAGGTTATTAACTCCTTGATATTTAATTACTAGCTGCTGCACTGCTGGAAGCAGGCCCTTGTACAGTCTCCTCAACAAGGCAGTTTCCCTTTCAACGGGTCACGTTTTATTGTGCTGTGGAAAGATCAGGAAAACCTTTTGCCAGCCTAGGAAGCTGGAGGTGCCGGCTGCTGTGTCCTCCACCATCACTGCTCCCCCAGGCCTGCTCTGACTGCAGGCAAGGCCCTGCAGAAGGAACATCCTCGAAGATTTAGAAATAACCCGACTCAAATTTGTATTAGGGATTTGAAAGGACCCATGACCTAGGTGTTTCGTTTATCTGTTTCTCTTATCTATAACGACTGTCATGTGTGGGGAGTTGGGGGAGAAGTTTTCATTTAATTTCTTGACATTATCTTAATGGCTCAAGATTCATTCAATCCTGGGTATCAGTCTAACATTACATGAAGAATTTAGGCCACATTTTCTCTTAACCAGCTAGAAACGTCTCAGATGTTTAGTGTTCCCAAGAGTGTGTTTTGTTTCGTATTTTTGAAACATGGTTTCAGCATCAACGAAATTGTTTTTTGACATATTAGGTATTTTGCTTGTGTAATTATATGAGTTAACTAATGCAGAAACATTATGCAAAACACCCTAAAATCTGAAGCAGTGGAATTAGTTGCAGGATTTAGGTTTCTTAAACAGACTTAATATCGCTTATTATCATTATATTTCTTTTTTAGGAGAGAGTAATTCATTTGTCACCATAATTATTTTATTGATCATGACCTTTTAAATCACTTTGTTCAACTGAAAAAATGAAATCCTGATTTAGTTTATAATTTCCCAGTTAAATTGACTTATACATAGGACTTGTAGAACTACTTTTAGTAACTTCTGCTAAACAGTGTGTTAATAAAGTAAATATTTAAATCTTCCCTCAAAAACTATTTTATTTTCCATCATGTCACATAGGTGGAGCCCCATATATATTAATAATTATGCAGTGTTTGGTAGAATGACTTAGCAGTGGAATGAATTTCACTTGAGAAAGCCAATCTAGTATGATTTCTGTGCTGGCCAAGTGAATTTTTTTCCCCTCTCAATTTTAGTTTACTTTCATTGCAATAATACATGTATGATTCTTGGCTCAGTGCCTGGCCCATGTAGTAAATGCTCAGTAAGTGTTGGCACTTGTGAACATTTTCATTATATTCACCAAAATATTTCAGTTCATTTTTCACTTCTAGTAGCACTTTGTATGTTTTGTTTGAAATAATTAAATCTGCGGTATTTACATGGTCTTACAGACTTAAAAGGAAAGTAAACTCTGAATAAATTTTAATAAAATGTGTTTCCCAAGAGCTAGTAAAATAATTTAAATTCATTTCATAGTTGTCTCTGAATTAAAACTCTTCTCATTTATCACCCATTTCATTTAATGATAAAAGAATGCACAACCACATAAGGGAAATCTTTGACACAACAGGAATATAATGCCTGTTGTCTGGTTAAAACATTTCAACATTCTTTACCATTTTTAAAATTCTGTATTCATCTAGGTCACAAATGTTTTATGCCCTAAAGTGTAATGAATTAGCATAAAGAGTCATTAAATGGTAGAAAGTGTTACCACAAGTTCAGGATACCTTCTAAGTGTGTATATTTCAATATTTAAATTACTGTTCAATATTAGTTTTTGCAGGTATAGATCTACGTAAAATTAAGAGTGTATGGTTTAAGTTTGATGATATGTCAGTCTTTTTAAAAGACTGACATCAAAAGTGCTTGATCTAAGGTGTGTTTTAGAATTTTTACAAGTATTTTTTCTGCTTCATTCTTATATTAAGGCTGCTCAGTAACACCACATGCTTGTAATGTTGAAAATCAGTCCCACTACTTCTCATTTTTGCTGCCTTAGTTAAGACTCAGCAAGAGAATTGCTGTTATTTAAAAACTGGATTACTTCATTGTCGTTAATGTAACAGCAGGAATTTGAAGCCATTTGATTTCTTAGCTGGTTCTGTTAATTCAGCAACGGCTTCATACTGCCAGCGGATGGCTGCTAAGTCACAGAAGCTCACATAGGGGTTTTGGAGAAACTTCTATTCCAATGATACATGAAAATATGAGCATCTTTTTAACCATCTGGGTAGTCAATATGCTTTCTATTAGTTAGGCTTATACAATTTAACTTTGAGAGATTACTACTTAATATGATAGCTGCAAAACAGAAAGTTTGCAAAACGGGTCTTAGGAAACTGTGAGCCATTCCCTCCTCTGCTGTTAGTCTATCGAATTATAGTTAATTTTCAAGCTTTCCAGGTTATATAGGTTTTACAGATTCTTTGTATTCTGCCTTACATTACTCAGTAGCACCTCCAAAGTAGGATGGTTTGATAAAGGGGAAAAAACAAACAAGCAAACGGAAATACATTTTAAAAATTCATAGAATAAAATTTAACACAGAAAGGGATTTGGAAGATCCTCCAACCCTGTATTTTCCCTTCAGCCCACTTCCCTGTCTTGCATGAGGAGACTGAAGACCAGAGAGGTTAAGGAATTTGTTCAACAGCACACAGCCACAGGGCTGGCCAATTGCTGTGTGACCTAGAACCCAGGTTTCTTACTGTTGTTCAGCATTCCTTCAGGAAGAAATGAAAACAATGGGAAACTTTATTGTCCCACAGTTTACTATGGGATAGAATGAACTGCCCAAGAAAAACATGCCTCGCCCACGTCTAAAGGTTTTTAAGGTATGCAGGTGCTGGGGAGAGCATGTTATTACTGTAGGTCCACAGCGGGACCCCAAGGACGGACCTGTTAACAGCCCTGCTCCAAAGTATTGTTCAGAATGAGTTGAGGGAATTCGATGAGAAATGTATTTTTTAAAATAACATCTATGAAGTGGTCCCACTATTCTTTTAAAGTCACAGACAGAACCATAACTGCATTTCTCCATGCATTCTCAAACTTCTATCCATCACATTTAATTCACAAGTCCATGAAATAGCTCCACAAGAGTGTTATATTTCTTCTTCCACCAAGTACTTTAGAAAAGTGAGTTACTATCTAGGTCATTTTAAATCATCCCTTCCATGATTATTGCCGCTTAAAGAACAATTAAATTGTATAATTGAAATTTGCTAAGAGAGTGAACTTGCATGTTCCCATTCTACCCCCCAAAAAAGATAAATATGAAATGATGGATGTGTTAATTAACTAGATGGGGGTATCCATTTATAATGTATACCTATATCAAATAACCGAGATGGACACTTTAAATGTCTTAAAATTTTATATCTATTATACATACTCAGTAAAACTGAAAAAAGAACTGAAACTTGACTCAATCATACCTTGAAATTTCTTTGGGAAATATTTAGTTTATGGGGCCCCAAAGCATAAATGACGATGTAGCCTGCAATTGTTTTTTTTTGTTTTGTTTTGTTTTTTTTTTAAAGCTTTTAATCGCAGTATGATAAAGCCAGCCTAAGGCTCCCGGAGGCAGGTGTGTTTGAAAATAAGTTACCTGTTTCCATCTTATTTAATATGATGGACTTTATATTATCTACTTCAGATCTCGCTTCTGCCAGACTTTTCCCTATCAGTGCTCAGTGCATGCTTCGTACTGCTGCCCCACTTTCTGTTTTAAATCACAAACTTGGTGGTCTATTTTGTCTGTCTGTTTGTTTGTTTAAAACACTTTAGGAATTTGGTTGTACTGTAGACTCTACAGGAAGGTTCTTTACAAGCTATGGATTTATTAATGTGGTCTTAGGTATTGACTTGGGTTGAAATCCCAGCTCTACCGTTTACTAAGCTTGGCAAGTTAACTAACCTTTTTGGGCTTTCTCTGAAAAATGGGAATAAAAATAATACAGATTTTTGAGTTATAATGAGGAGTAAATAAGACAATGCATTTGAGTGCTTAGCCTTGCATCCAGCATATAGACAAGTTTCAATAAATATTAACTATTGCTGTTTATTATCATCGAATTAAAATTCCCAAGTATGCATACATGATTCCAGCCTGCCGTTAGTTCTTCATCTTCTGCTATTTCCTCCAACTTTCCCGTTTTCTTGAAACATACATACACTCCTCACTCCAGTCCTAAAACCCAACTGTAGCTTCACACACACCAGGCTTTTTCGTGCCTCTGTGTGGGGGTCGTGTCCTCTGCCTGGGGTTGCTCCCCAGCCCATTGTTCTGCTCATCTTACATCCCTCGAGACTCAGCTCACAGATCCCTTCTGACTTGGTGTTTCCAAAGCTTCTCTACTAGAGAAGTTTGCAGTTGTCTCTTTACCACTCATCTGCTTCCTTAAATCAGAAGCGTTTTGAGGGCAAGGACTGTTTTTGCTCTATGTATGTGGTCAGCATAATGCCAGGAGCGTCGGTAACAGTCAATACATGTTGAAAGAGAGAATAGTTGAATGAATTACTAGGCTTGCTTTGTAACCCAGTGCAGGCAGCTATCTGCTTTTCATCACTGAATTTTGACATTTGTTCGTGTAGTAGACAAGAGGACAACCATCCCCTAACAACGTTTATTGTTTCCCTCTTGAAGGTAGGCATTTCTCTTGATTCATGGATGCCATCTCGTGGAGAAAAACGTAACTACAGGTGCATACTTAACCCAAACCACGCGGATGTTAAGATGATTACGGTCCATTAATATGGAAGTTTCCACTGCTTCATGGTAGTTTCCAGAAGCATAGTTAGGAAAAACTCCCAGTAATTGTTCTTGTACATTTGGTTTTTAATATTTTAAGAAGTTGGTCAATCATGAATAAAGTTTGAAAACACTACTTTGGCTAATAAGATGTACAAGGTGTGACAAGTTCGCGAACTTGTTGCAACGCTGTTCCTAAACTTTTTTGATATCGGAGGGATTATTCATTATGAATTTGTACCAACTGGACCAACAGTTAACCAAGTTTACTATTTGGAACTGCTGAAAAGGCTGCGGGAAAAAGTTAGATGAAAACTACCTGAACTTTTTGCCAACAATTCATGGCTCTTGCATCACGACAATGCACCAGCTCACATGGCACTATCAGTGAGGGAGTTTTTAGCCAGTAAACAAATAACTGTATTGGAACACCCTCCCTACTCACCTGACCTGGCCCCCAGTGACTTCTTTCTTTACCTGGGGATAAAGGAAATATTGAAAGGAAGACATTTTGATGACATTTAGGACATCAAGGGTAATACGACGACAGCTCTGATGGCCATTCTAGAAAAAGAGCTCCAAAATTGCTTTGAAGGGTGAACTAGGTGCTGGCGTCGGTGCATAGCTTCCCAAGGGGAGTACTTCAAAGGTGACCATAGTGATACTCAGGAATGGGGGATGTAGCACTTTTTCTAGGATGAGTTCGCGCACTTAATTGTCTGACCTCATATGTAACAATATTATTGACCTGTTCCAGTATGTGATAGAATAAAACTGGAAAGCTTGATAATGCTTGTTTATAAAAATATTTAAACCCTATGACTTTAGGAACTTTTCAGACCCCAAGAACTTTAGCTTATATAGAGACTAGTGAAAACCAGTGACAGACATCCTAGAGCAAATGGTCCATCTTATGTGTACAACTCTAACTTCTTAGCTTGCATGTGCACTTTTTCCTTATAAAATGGAGAAAAATATGGTGTAGTAACCTAAATGATTTAAGGTAAACCGATTATTTAAAATTTGGATATTGAATTTTTAAAATGTTTCTGTGACACTGTCTTTTGATTCATTTGTTCACCAAGCATTCATTGAGCATCTACCTAATCTAGTGCCTGATATTGTACAAAGTGCTAAAGAACCAGAAATGAAAGCCATAGTTTCAATTATGGCCCCAAAATATTTAGATAAGAATATAAAACTACACAAATTTGCATAGGACAAATCATACCAATTCCATTTACATTTTTGTAAGCGTTCCTTATGTTTGTTGACCCATCCATGTGCATTATAAATATCATAGATACAAAGTTACCGCTTTCAGTCATTCCATTTTGATGGATTTTTTTGACTATATGAATCTAAAGGGAAATTCTAATTTCTAATAAAAAAAAGTAGATATGCTTTCAATATTTACATTTCTGACTTCTTACACTCACTTATCTGAAGGTTAGCCTTTTTTTCTTTTTCTTTTGATGATCTCGGGCACTATAATGGACCAGAAAGGAAACAAAAGAAGGACTAATGGGAAAGTAACAACCACAAAGCCCTGTGCACCTTTCTCCAGTAAGAAGGTTCAACATTTTCCAAGTCTTTAGGCTACATGTCTGTGCATAAAGTAACCGCTGAGGAGCAGGATTATCTGCCTCCGGAGGGAGGCCCGAGAGCCTTTCACAGCAATCAGGGTGATTTGGTGTGGGAACCAGCTTCATATGCAGGAGACGTGTATGTTACCACCCTCCCTTTATGTTCTGAAGATGGCCTTAATTCATCAAAAAGAAAACAAACAAACAAAAAACTAGATTTTCTTCTGTACATTCTCTTTGAAAAACTGTGGAAGTATGTGTTTCCCTTTAGAAACATTTCTATTAAAAGAGGTTAAAATAATTTTTCATTATTCAAACTAGTAAAGTTGAGTTAAATGGGACATTCACTTATGTGGAACTCTTCATTCCCTGATGGCATTTGTTAAATGAGGTATTACAAAATTGAGCTATCATTTATAGAACTTGCATTTGAAAAATTACATAGGACACACACATATATATCTGAACTTAATTTTCTCTTTAGCTGAAGAACTGGAAAGGAACCTGAGAATTTACCTCGTTCTTGGGAAGGATATCAGTAAAGTATTACATTGAACTGTGTTGTATGTCAAATTTTGTTTTGTACGGCTCTTGAAGGAGAGATTTTAAACAGAGCTGGCAACTCATTTAATTTATAAATAACTATTCAAAGCAAAAATGGCCAGCCACCTGTCTTAAGTTTTATTAACCTTCACTATTTAATTGTCTGAATGTAGACATATGATTTGTGTTAGAAAAGAAAGCGTGGTTTGTTGAGTGTGTCTCATATGTCATGTTGATTTGTTTAATGACTTCTTTATCCTAGGGCACTTAGATCAGCACAGTGCGTTTTGAAGAAGAATCATAGGTACCATCTTGGGGAATAAAAGAAAATTAATCATTGAGTATTGTAGATGGCAAAGTTTGTACTTTTTCTAGTCTGACTATTTCCATATTGATTTATGATATTTGGAAATTGCTTGTTGCAGCAGTAAATCTTTAGGTGGATCTCCCTTGGATGTGGACTGGCTGGGTATAGGACATAAAGATAGCGCAGTGCTCCGTAGCAGATGGGGTTTGCTTGCTATTTCAGAAACACCAGCCCTCACTAAGCAATTTGTTATTTTCTAAGGTTGAAGCAGCTGTGGATTAGTACAATTATGAATTTATTATGTCCCTACCAATCTACTATGAATCCTAATTTGAACTTTATATATCTCTTTGGAACCTTTAAATTTTCTTGTGATTCTGTTGTTCTGGACAAATGACAGTTTTGAGAATCCAAAGTTGCTTAAGTTAGTTTTTATGGGGCATTGGCAGTTGCCTGTTGTTTTTAGAATGTCTACTGACTTTTCATTTTTAAGGTTACATTAGGTTAAAGCAGCCACTCTTTAGAATGCCTGGCTGTGTTTTTATCCACTCATTGCCTCTGAGGATTACTACAGGACTGCAATACCCAGGCTCCCTCTGACTTTTTAGGTTGTATGGTCAAATGGAAAGCAATAGAATGTTTAAGAAAACTCTCTAGGGCGTTAGAATTTTTAGCTGATTTTTTTGGACTCTCATAATAAATTGTATGTACTTATGTTTTTGAAATAATCTTTTGTGATGATCTCTTCAGTCATTTCTGTAGCCAGGTTGTGAGCTATTTCAAGGTGACAACTCTGTATAGCTTATTTTTATACACCCGGAACCTAACACAGTGCTCAATACATGAAGGCAAATAAGTAATACGTGTGAGCTAAACAATACCCATAACACACACACACACACACACACACACACACACACACACACACACAGATTTTGCTTTAGTTCAGCCATTCAACTTTACCAGGGTTTGGCAAACGTTTTTTGGAAAGAGCTATACAGTAAATATTTTAAGGTTTGTGTATCAGACGTACTATGTCTCACCGGCTCAGCTCTGCCACTGAAGTTCAGAAGCAGCCATAGACAATATGTAAACAAGCGGGTGGGTCTGTGTTCCCATAAAATGTTATTTAGAAAGTTTTTAGACCAAGTTTCATAAACAGGTTTCATCTTGTGTGCTAACTTTAATTGGTTGGTGGCTGCTTGGAATACAGTATTGAGAGGGGTTCTCAGGGTGGCTGTGGGCTTAATGCAAACAAGTCTTTGGCTGATTAATAACGTCTGCCATGGGCATTATTTTGATCCTCCCTCTACTTTATTTTAAGAACACTGTGACCTGTGCAGACGGTTCCCTTTATTCTTTACTTTGGGTGCTAAAGAACTCAGTCAGTTTTTCATTCATCTCTAACAAATAAAAAGAATCTCAAGGCATGTATTTTGTGTCTCAACTTTATCCCTGGTTTCATCTCAATTTTACTATCTTACTTTTCTTAGCCCCAATTCCTAGAACTTGCCTACACAAGCTATTTATGAAACTATAGATTTTGTTCAAGAGCAAAGGACTATCAGAGGTGTGCAGAGGTGCATGTGTGAAGCACTGATAATCATACCTACCTTGTAGGGTTGTTATGAGGATTAAATGTAGTAATTTATGTAAAGTACCAAGTACCTGGCACAGAGTAAGTACTCAATAAGTAATATTAATAGCTGAGAAATATATGCCTTCTAAAGAGCTGGGTCAGCCCACCTAGAAAGGTAAATTACATTATTTATGATTTCTCTAGCCCTCCTCCCAGGTAGATGGGAAAACCCCTGGAGAGGTGAATGCTCTCTCGATCACCCAGATGTCATGCTTTCTGAATTAAGTCTCTCCCAGTGGGAATTGCAAGTTACACTATGCTGCTGAGTACTTTTTCTCACTCTTCTGTTTGTGGGCTCTTTCTGCGTGGAATAGGACCACAGATCCACACAGGAGAGGATAATGGCATGGGATTCGGTGTGAGGCAACCTCCATACATTTCTGAAAAGAGAAAAGCTCATTTTAGTTTTATTCCTCTGACCTTTGGGGCATGAATTTTACAAATTGGGACAAATGATTTCAAGCTAGTTGATGTTATCAGTTGATGCTATTTTAGCTCATAATTCCCTTCATAAACAAACATCTTTTCTGACTTAAGAAAAATGAATAGTGTAAGATACCCAGATGTGTTATGAATGTATGTGTGTTATAGCAAAAAGGCAAAAACTCGGTGTAAATTTAACACTTGAGAATAATGTGGAAGGAGAGCTAAGGCTCTACCAGTTGCCTGTCCAAAACAAAGATAGGCAACCGTGTGAGGACTGGTGGGAAAGAGAAAGGAAGTGCACGAGGCATTGACTGGGCCGTCAAGGCTTGTTGGGACCTAACATTGTTCTTATCTTGGATTCTTTATAATAAACCCACATTCATAAAAAGAATCCCCCACCCCCATGCCCCACCACAGCAGAAAGTTATTATTGGTTTTATTTGGGTAAGTATAGTGCACACGCTCGCTTCCTTATGTTTCTCAACAGACCCAGTGGCTGGTATCTATGACAACACCTCACAACACAAGTCCATCTCGATGCCTTCCCGCCTGTATATTGCGACTTTTATTAACTCATGGCTCTCATTTATCCACGTTTTTGAAAATTCATGTCAATAACATATGCTCTCTTTATTGCCTGTATTGACCTCTTCTTCCTCCTTCCTTCTTTACCTGTGAACCTCCCGATCGTGTTTTAGATTTTAGCTCAAGCATCACTCTCTCAGGGAGGCCTCCCTCCCCGACCCGCCATCAGGCTTTTTAGATTCTTTTGTTACGTTCCTTCAAAGAACCTTGCTCCTTTGCTGGAGCACTCTGCTTATATTTCTACATTGAAGTGGTGATTTGGTTAATTGTTGCTTCCCCACGGACCATAGCACCAGGAGAGCACAGACATGTCTACTTTTGCCTTCCTGTGTTGCTGGCAGCCAGCCAGTGCCTGCCTGGCACGTGGGGGATGTAGTTCTTGCCCATGACTGTATGCCCGCTTATCCAGCGGTTGTCTTTCGGAGTTGAAACAGGATTGGGAAAGGATGTATTTTTCTCTGTAAGGTCCATGAACTATTTACCTATTCAAATTTTAAAACGTGTGATTTTATATTTACACAGGCAGGTGCATTCACTGCTGAAATTATAGCTTTTCCATGCAATTAGGTATCCCATTTTCCTCTTGCTAAAATAAGGTACCCTTTCAAATTCTGTACGCAGAGTTATACAACACTGCAGGTGGTGCTGATTTGCTTTTCTTTCTGGTACATTTTGCTGCGTACAAAATTTCCATTCTTCAGAATTCCACTGGTACTGCCCAGCAGAGGTCAGGTCAGTGCTCTGAGCATGTCTGGGCACGGTCGAGAGGAAATGACTGTGTTTTCAAGGTGCTTTGCCACAGGTCGTTTGGGGGTCTGTTTCACACAGCTTGCTGAGACTTGCTTCATTGCCCACAAGCTGTTGGAAAAGGGTTCCAGGTGCTCTTGGCATCAGAAGAACTCAAGGTCAGTTAGCTTGCTTAGGGAGGGCTCAGCCTTTCAGAGACTGAACAGATTGGCAATTTTATACAATAAAAGATAAAACAAGCCCGTGGCAGTTAGGGTGGACAGGCCATGTGGGACTGTCACTGCATACAGTCAAGGTTTTTACAAGAATTAGAAATATTTACTTGCCAAACTGAGTCCTGGGGGATGTAGAAGGGCTATTACTGTGCAGGGTCTGGTACAGTTTTGGATATAGATCAGAATTCATTATATAGCTTTGTAAAAATACACGTGCTGAGACCTTATAACCTCAGAACTCTAAGGGGTAGAAACTGGCGGGTTTAGTGAGCTAGTGAGCTTGTTAAAATACAGCACAAGTTTAAAAAGCAGATTCTAGTGTCACACTGGAAATAGCTCAGTTTATTAAAAATGGAGCGGGACAAATATCTTGCATCTTTCAGAAGACATCTCCTTCCCATCTCATGGATTCAAGAGCAGCTGGCTGGAGTACCATCCTTGAGCAACACAGATCAAGTTCAAGCCCTGAATTTTTTAGCTGTGTGGCAGGAGTCAAGTGAGGCCCAAGGGCAGTGCTGTGGCCCAACTGCCCCCCAAGGAGCATTTTGTCTGACTATGTTTGTCTGACTATGTTGTCTGACTTCCAAAGGGACTGCCACAGAGTTCTTTTTGATTAATAACTCATGAGTGTTTTATAATTCATTTATAATAGTTGGCCCCACCCACTGGCTTTCTGAATCCCTAAGGGCATTTCCAGTTAGCATTCTGCATGGAACTTTCTAGAACATATTTGGATAGCACTCACAGAAGTTAATTTTTCCTCATGTTTTATAGCCCAAAATTCAGAAATGGAAAGGAATTTTATCAATAATTAATCATAATTTTCTTTGGAATAGGAAAGAAACATTTTTCTCTTTGCAAACAAATGTTACCTTGCATTTTTCTTCTATAGATACTAGATGTACAGAATGGGAAACAATTACTTACGTCTTTCTATAACTGCTGAAAAATAGGAACTCACCTATCAAGAATTTAACAAGACTGCTTTGGCTGAATGCTGCTCCTTTTCTCAACAGATTTATGAAAAAGTCTGCTGGTAGGCTGTTTTTATGTTGCCATCTCTCCGGAGATCTTAGGTGTGTGTGCTTTAAAAAAATTAAATGAAGTACCATGAAACTAGTATAGCCTGTTTCCCCTGACTCTGTAATGTGAATGGTACCTGAGGGGCAAAGAATGCACTAGTCATCACTCTAGTAATAGAGAAGTATCTTAACTTTTCTTCAGACTATACACAGACACATTTTTTAAAAAAATCCCTTAAAGTTTGAATGTAGATTTGACCAAAATAATAAGATTAGGAAAATGGACCATGTGTCTAAATAGTATTTGATGCCTTACTGCGATTAAAGAGTAGGGGTCTAGAAAAGGGAGGTAATTTAAGTTTTTATATATATAAAAACAATCGTTTTGTAGTCAGGGAAGCCGTCGTTTAGGAAATGGAGTTTGAGTTGTATTTTCACACCACGGCATGCTTGGTAGTACGTACCCGTGAAAATGGCCTCTGGTTAAGTATGGATGAGATGACTGATAAAGTTGTTAAAGGTTTGTCACTTGAGAAATTCCAGAGGAATTGTCCTGAATAACCTATAACTTGACAGTCATCACCTTAATGTGTAAATGAAATAAAAACTTCCATCTTCATGTGAAGTAGGTTATAGGATTTCAAGTGTCTCACATACGCCGTTTTGCCACACGGTTGACCAACAGCTTCAGCTGTCCAGCACAGTCTCCAGTCTCCACACTAAGCATCAGATTTCATTGATATGCCTCAGTTTTAAGCCTGGGACTTTTTCCTGATGCCATCTCTCTTGAAGGAATCAAATTTGCCTTCTTGGAGCAGAATTATGAATTTGGGAGTGCGAGATGGTCCCTTCACGGATGCTTTTCTTACTTAAATAACCCCTCCATGTTAGCAGTGGCAAGAAATGGTGCTGTTGCCAGGGTGACAGGAACAACTCCCTTGCAGTTGTCCTCTTCCTGGTGGGCTCACTTGGACTTTGTTTTAAAGTGCTTGGAGCCAGAGAGCAGTTGTCAAAAGTTGATGTTATGTTGCCATAAGACTGTTGGATTCCAAGGTAGACCTGAGTAAATTAACTTGGTGGTCTGTGCGCTGGCTGCTGCCAACTCAGCACATGCATTCACTTCCCTTCCAGGGCAGGCAAACCCTGTCTGCACGAAAAGTGTTACTTCCTTCTCTCCTCTGTCCTCCTGTGGCATGAATTTTGAAGGAGCTCCTTCCCTTGTGATCTCTCCTTTATCTCATGAATACCTAGCAGTCATGCCTGAATTACCATTTCCCATAATTCAGCTCTATTCTTACTCAGTATTCGCAGAATTGATTTCCCACCTTCCTTCTCTTGTATGTCTACCTCGGTGCCAAAGTCTGCTTCTCACCCAGAGGGTCGTTGATGAGATGCCTGTCCAGCCAGAATCAGTATCGTACCGTGTGTGAGATTAGCGTTAACTTGACCCTTCACGTGGGTCACAGATCAGCCCCTTTACTTTAGTCTCCTTTTGATCCAGTTTTAGAAGGCTGCGACTATTCACCATCAGTGCTCGTGTAGGAAGCAATTGCACTGTGTCCCAGTCTGGCAGCTACGTGAGGTAAAAACACCCAACAGGTACTGTCATCTATTATTTGTCGCATTCATTTCAACGGAGCTTGAGGCTTTCTCTCTGCCAAATTGTAAGTGTGTGTGTGTGTGTGTGTGTGTGTGTGTGTGTGCGCGCACGCACCTATGCACACATTAAATAAAATGAAGGGGGAAGGGTAATCATAAAATCATAGAATTTGGAAGATTAAAATTCTGAAACCTTTTTTTTTAAATCTTGGCAAAGCACACTTGGCAGGCCACACTTGAGGCAAAAGTGGATATTTCTTCTTAAAATGCATTTCCCAGGTTTTGTAATCTTAGAATTTCATCTGTTGGTTTTTCAAAGTTGCTTTGAAATGGGCTATTTACAGCAGAACCAACATTTATAGCACAAAACGTTACAAACTTAGTGATAAACTTCAATGCTTGGTTTTAAAAATACCTTCTAAGTAAGAATTTATTATGAGTATAGGGGTAGCTTGCTTTCTTTTGGATGACATACCTAAAAATTTAAAATACAAAATTGCATACTATAGACTAAGTCTTAGAATTGGTAATAAAATAGAACATTTGATTAAAAAGGAGGGGACAAAAAATAAAAACTCCCAGTGCTATGAAACATGCAGTCTGAAATAAAAGTTGTAAGGCATATTTTCATAGTTAAGGACATCAGAAGCCTGTCCTTATTTTAAGTCTATTAAAGTTGAAAATGAACAATAACTTGACCTTTGCAAATTCCCAGAGAAAAATACATACTAAAAGTGATTTGAACATAGGTCTAATGTACTCGTGATGTTTCTCTAATGCAGGCCCTGTTACAGTTTAATTTAATATCACTGAATATCTTCTTGAAAACAGCTTTTGCCTCTCTGGAACTTATAACCAAAATCATTAGTCTGGTATTTTTCTTTGGAGTTCTAGAAAATAAGTCTAATATCTTTTCCTCGGAATTGGTGATTCTTTTTTGAGGGAGACGATAGATATTCCATAACATACAAAGAAGTGGATAGTTTTCAGGCTTACAGTTAATTGTTCAAAAGTACATTTAATATGTTATACTTTACTCAGTTTTCCCATTACGCTCCATCTCTTTAGCTTCCAGTTTTACAATATTGAAGCCATTTTACATATTTTTCTTTCCCATCTGTCACCAACTTTTGCTCTTGTGCTCCACTGTTCTCTTCTCAAGCACTTTATCATAGCCTGGGGCTGCTTTACCTTACAAAGGAATCACCTTCTTTTTAAAAATTTATTTATTTTTCTTTTGTGGTTCAAAAGCTCTGGTGTTTCCTGCCCCACTACTCACTGCATAACCAAGGATAAGTCGTTTAACCTCTGTGAGTCTGTTTCTTCTTCTGTAAACACTTAGAGAGGGTGGTCATGTGGATTAAATAAGCCAATACATGTAAAGCATTAAGTACCATGCCTGGCACATAGAAAGTGGTCAATTGTTGTTTTGTTATTTTTATTTTAGAAAATTTGGAATGTGCAGAAAACTACATAGAGAAAAAATTAGTATCACCCAAACTCTTACTACTCTTAACTAATGATACATATTAATATAATTTAGCCAATTTTTCTTGTATATATAATATATGAATTGTTTTGTAGTCTGTGTATCATTATGAACATTTCCGCATGTAATTTAGTACTGTTTCATAACATGATTTTTTCCTGATGAATTTTTTAAAATTTATTTTTTTTTTTTTCCCAAAGGTGAGAGAGTTCATATTTTATCCCTTTCTTTTTTTTTTTTTACGATTTTATTGGGGAAGGGGAACAGGACTTTATTGTGGAACAGTGTGTACTTCCAGGCCTTTTTTCCAAGTCAAGTTGTTGCCCTTTCAATCTTAGTTGTGGAGGGTGCAGCTCAGCTCCAGGTCCAGTTGCTGTTTCTAGTTGCAGGGAGCACAGCCCACCATCCCTTGCGGGAGTCAAACCAGCAACCTTGTGGTTGAGAGGACGCGCTCCAACCAACTGAGCCATCTGGGAGCTCAGCAGCAGCTCAGCGCAAGGTGCCATGTTCAATCTTAGTTGCAGGGGGCGCTGCCCACCATCCCTTGCCGGACTCGAGGAATTGAACCCGCAACCTTGTGGTTGAGAGCCCACTGACCCATGTGGGAATCGAACCGGCAGCCTTCGGAGTTAGGAGCACAGAGCTCTAACCGCCTGAGCCACCGGGCTGGCCCCCAAAATTTATTTTAATATTACAGTTGGCATACCATAACATGATTTTTAATAGCTGCATTGTTTTCCACTGCATGCACATCCCACAATCAACCAGTTGCCAGACAAATTTTCATTACCATGAATAATACTTTGATAAGTATGTTTGCTCACATGTCTTTATGCTCATCTTTAACTTTTTCTTAAAATAAATTCCTAGAAAGACAGTTGCTAGGTAAAACGTGTAAACTATTTTAAAGTTTTCGTCCCATTTTTTCATTTTCTGCCCGGAGCAATTGTCTGATTTATAGTCCAATCACAGTGTAGAAGGCCAATTTTCCTTCCCTTCAGACTTTTTACTCGTCTCCTTGCTTTCATCTCATCTTATTTCGGTGTGTTTTAAACGCAGCTCCAAGCACATTCTTCCTCAAATAAGATTTGATAATTTATTTCACTCTTTAAGATGTTTCAGTTATTTCTTTCCTGTTACTAACTACTACGTACCAGTCAAAACTCCTTGCCTATCAGGGAGTTAAGATTTCTCCAACTGGCAGCTCTCTCCTACTCCTTCTCTTATCAACTTCATTTCTTGTTATTTCTTCCGTTGAACTCACATTCACTATGTTCTAGGTTGTGTTTCTTTCCTCCAGTAAGGGCTTCTTATCTCAAAACTGATTTTGAAGCTCCCCTCAAATGATTTCCTGATTCTTTTTTTTGTCCCCTCTCCCTAATTTCTCTCCCTAGAGGCCGGTCAGCACTTAGCATAGTTCATGTATTATGTAAGTATGTGAATTCCTCTCAAGATTCCTGTCTGTTTTCGTATTGCTTTGTAAAATGCTTTTTCCCCCAGTGTTTCATGTGTGTGTTTTGTTTGCACATTAAAATCGCAGGTTCCTTTGTGGCAGAGGTTTGTTCTCCCAACAGTGTCGAGTCTAATGTGTTTTACTCAGCAGACACTCAATAAATTGGAATTGGATGGCTGACAGGTTTTCTTTTTTAAGATGAATTGTGAAGCATTTAGTAGCTTTTAAATTACACTTTGCACTGTAGCCTGCCAAATTCTTTCATATACGCTGGTTATTTCTTAAAGAACAGGCCACTCTAACGTAAATAGTTTTTGTAGCATAATGACCAGCGTCAGCATTATACCTACTAGGTTTCCAGAATTTAGATCCTTAGTCATTCTGCTTTTTTTCTCTTATCCTTTTCATCCTTTGAGTACTTTTTACAGGGTTTACTCTATCTTTACTGTCTTCCAGACTGAAGTTGGCATGGATAATATATACGTATGCAATTTCTGTAAGAAGGTGCAGTGGACACCTTTTGTACCTTACCTAAGCATTTAGCTCATCTTTTTATTCCAGCTGTTAACCGTCTTCTCAGGTGTAACCAGAGGAACCCGTGAACTGGATGGCTCCCACTTTCTGCCCTGAGGCTTCACTGCCACCACGTGGGGTTCATTTGGGACCTACTCAGTGGTTCAGATGAGCACAAACCTAAACATCCTGGAGGAGTTAACACCCCCCCAAGGCAACCCATAACTCAGGGGCTCCATTCTAAGGTGCTCTACAGGACCCTTCAGAGGGTCCCTGGGAGAATTGAGCCAAATGAAGAAATAAAGGCAGGAATGGAGAAGATCAAACAGTTACGGAGAGGAAGTCGTTAAATAAAGCTCCATATACAGCTTTCTATGTACAGTACTACATAATTTACCATTTGGGCATGTAAATTTCCTGTGTTTCTGCTCTTGACTTTCCTAAAATAATGGCATCAGTGATAATGAAAGACCAAGTGCAATTCCATTTGCCAGTAGAAAACCAGACTCTTGTGTTCTATCGGGAATCATCAAAGGAGGTTCTGATTGCAGACAAAGAATGATGAACTGTCAGAAAGTCTTCTCCAAAGGCTGTCTTCTAGTCCCTGGTTCTGGGGTATACGAGCAGTCAAGATACTAAGCTGCTGTGGTGTAAAGCACTGAACCTGATGCTGGGTACACACAAGGATATGTGAGATACTGTCCTTATTTCAGCCAAACCGGGAGGTGAAATACCTATACTTATACAAATACCTGTATAAATACTCGCCAGTTTGTTGGCTGCTATTAAATGTGTTCACTAACAGGGTTTATAGCATTTGAGCCAAGCTTTGAAGGATGGAAAGGATTGGCCAAAACCAATAATGGATACTTTCACTTCAAGTTATTGTGAAGATACAGAATGATAATAGCATGAATTGCTCAGAAAAGTATAAAGTACCACACAAATGCAAGATACCGATAATGATAACAATATTAATGTTTCTGGAATAGTCAGGTAATAAGAATATGCAATTTCAGAATTAAATGCCCAGTAGCATTTATCATTGATTAAGGAGTAGATAAGTAATCCTATATTTTAATTTTGTTTTGTGTTCATTTAAAAATTCCAGTGAAATTTTAAAATTTAAATTGCTCTTTGTATTATGTATTACTTGTGCCATAATTCCAATCTCAGTTAATGTGACAGCCTTTTTTTTAAACTGAGATATCATTGACATTATATTAGTTTCAGGTGTACAACATAATGAACTGATATTTGTATACATTGTGAAATGATCACCACAATAAGTCTAGTTAACATTTCTCACCACAAATAGTTATAATTTTTGTGTGTGTGATGAGAATTTTTAAGATCTACTCTTTTAGCAACGTTTGACTATACAATACAGTATTATTAACTATGGTCACCATGCTATACATTATATCTTCAGGACTTATTTACTTTATAACTTACTTACTTTATAACTTTGATCACCTTCACCCATTTCCCCCCTCCCCAACCCTGGAAACCACCAATATGTTCCCCATATCTATGAGTTCAGTTTTTGTTTTGGAGGTTTGTTGTTTCTGTTTTTTAGATTCCACATATAAGTGAGATATCATATGGTATTTGTATGACACTGGTTTTAAGCACAGATTCATGTTTGAACATAAGGTTTTAACTGCCATTTGAATATTACATTTAGAGTATCACCTCAGTATACAGGAGATTTCTTGAAATATCTTGACAGTCTAGTATTTTGCTAGAATTGCTTCTTTCTTCTTCTCTTAAGAATCTTTCCGAATAGAAAGAACTGTATACATAAAGTTTTAGAAATGAAATGTCAAAATATAACTCCAATATAGTAAAAAATATAGGTCCTGTTTTAAAGACCTATGTCATGATTTTAGAAAAGTAGATCAGTGGACACAATTGGAAGGAAATGTGTGGTGTGCTTTCAGTAATATAGAGTCTGCCAGTATTTATAAAATGTGCATTATAGAATTATTTCCTGTGCCTCACAAATATTTCCAAGGAAAAAAATTAAAGACAGATATTACACTGAATAGCAAGGTAATGCGAGTATGAGTTTAAAAATAGTTATTCTGCACTGTGTCTCTTCATTCTTCAGTGTCAGAAGAAAATTGTTATTAAACTCTAGAATTAAATATGTTGTGCTGTGTGCTGAGTCCATTTACATTTTATGGCATAATTTTATTTGTTCTGTACTAGGTGGCTGCCAGATAAACTGAATAATGTTTGGTGATATTTTAAAGTTATAATTTCATCAGCAACTGACTTAGGGGATATAAATATAAATCTGGAAATAAAAAGTGTTGTGTGCCATATTTGGCTGCTCTAAGGACTGAAATATAACTTTCCCCACCACTTTCCAGTGGGCTTTTCCTGGGAAGTCACTTGTCATTGTTCTGGCAAATTTCTTTTCATCCTAAATTGCACAAATATTTAAAAGGAAAACTATGAAGTTTGCACAAAACTCATTTTAAAGATAACTTTTAAAAATTACAGGCATTAAAATAATTAAACTATGTAAATGTGTCTTTGCCTTATTCTAGGCCCATACCCCAGAGACATTTCTATAGTTTTATATTGTTTTATTTGTATGTATTTTGCATATTTAAATTTATTTGCTAAGGCATACTTTTATATACAGTAAAATGCACAGATCTAAAGTGTTCATTTTGCTCCCTTTTGATAAGTGTATACACCCATGTAACCCATATCTCAATCAAAAAATAAAATGTTTCCATCATTACAGAAAGCTCTCTTGTGCCCATTTCTACTCAAATTCCACACCTCCCTCCCCCAGAAGTATTAGGTTGGTGCAAAGGTAATTGCGGTTTTAGCAATTATTTTTAACCTTTTAAACCACAATTACTTACTGTGCTTAAACGTCATATAAATGCAATCATGTAATATGTTCTATTTTGTATCTGGCTTCTTTTGTGCAACATGTTATTTGTGAGATTTATCCATGTTGCTGCATGTATTAATAATTTGTCCTTTTTATTGCTGTATAGTATTTCATTTTATGAATATGATAGTTTTTCTGTCCGATTTTCTGTTGATGATTTGTATTGTTTCCAATTTTTTTGCTATTATGAAAGCCACTAAGAACATTGTTCAAATCACATACGTACAGATACATAACATTTTGTTGATAGCTATGCAGTTCTCCATTTTTTCCACTTAACTTGATTCATTCAACCAGTATCCTATGGATAGATAAATGGGTATTTACATTGTTTATAATAATCTCTTTCTTTTGATTAATAGAGAAGGAGTATATTTAACTTTCTAACAAATTGCCAACAGTTTTCCTAGGTGGTTGTCCAGTTTTATATTTCCACCAGGAATGCATGAGACTTCCAGTTGTTTCACCGTCTTTGCTACCATTTAGTCTGCTCGGGTTTGCAAATTTAATATAAGTGTATAATGCATTAATTCTATTTTACTGAACTTTTTATGGATTATATATCATTTTATTATGGATTGTACACCATTATTTTATCTTTTTTTCAATTACAGTTGACATTCAATATTATTTTATATTCATTTCTGGTGTATAGCATAGTGGTTAGACATTTATATAATTTATGAAGTGATTCTCCCCAATTAGTTTAGTACCCACCTGTGCTATTCATAGTTATTACAATATTATTGACTATATTCCCTATGCTGTACTTTACAATGACTGTTTTGTAACTACCTATTTGTACTTCTTAATCCCTTCACCTTTTTCACCCAGCACCCCCAACCCCCTCCCGTTCTTAAATTCCACATATAAGTGAGATCATATGGTATTTGTCTTCCTCTGTCTGACTTATTTCACTTAGTGTAATACCCTCTAGGTCCATCTATATTGTTACAAATGGTAAAGTTTAATTTTTAATGGCTGAGTAATAGTCCACTGTATATATGTACCACATCTTCTTTATCCAATCATCTATTGGTGGGCATTTAGGTTGCTTCCATATCTTGGCTATTGTAAATAGTGCTGTAGGGAACATAAGGGTGTATATAATTTTTCGTATTAGTGTTTTGGGTATCTTTGGGTAAATATTCAGAAGTAGAATTGCTGGGTCATAAGGTAGCTCTATTTTTAATTTTTTGAGGTACCTCCAAACTGTTGTCCATAGTGGCTGTACCAATTTGCAATCCCACCAATAATACATAAAGGTTCTCCTTTTTGCTACATTCTCGACAACATTTGTTGTTTTTGGATTTACTGCTGATGGCCATTCTGACAGGCGTGAGGTGATATCTCATTGTGGTTTTAATTTGCATTTCTCTGACGATTAATGATGTTGAGAGTCTTTCATATGTCTGTTTGGTCATGTGTATGTCCTCTTTGGAGAAATGTCTATTCGGGTCATCAGCCCATTTTTTAATTGGATTGCTTGTTTTTTTCTGGTGTTAAATTGTATGAGTTCTTTATAAATTTTGGATATTAACCCCTTATCCGATGTAACAGGGTTAATATCTTCTCCCACTCAGTAAGTTGTCTTTTCGCTTTGTTGATGGGTTTCCTTTGCTATACAAAACCTTTTTAGTTTGATGTAATCCCATTAGTTTATTTTTTCTTTTGTTTCCCTTGCCCAAAGAGGTATATCAGAAAAAATATTACTAAGAGAAGTGTCAGAGAGTTTACTGCTTATGTTTTCTTCTAGTTTTATGGTTTCGAGTGTTACTTTTAAGTCTTTCATCCATTTTGTGTATGGTGTAAGAAGGTGGACCGGTTTCTTTCTTTCTTTCTTTCTTTCTTTCTTTCTTTCTTTCTTTCTTTCTTTCTTTCTTTCTTTCTTTCTTTCTTTCTTCTTTCTTTCTTTCTTTCTTTCTTTCTTTCTTTCTTTCTTTCTTTCTTTCTTTCTTTCTTTCTTTCTTTCTTTCTTTTCTTTCTTTTGCATGTGTCTGTCCAATTTTCCCAACACCATTTATTGAATAGACTGTCATTACCCTATTGCATATTCTTGCCTGCTTTGTCATAGATTAAGTGACCATATGGGCATGGTTTTATTTTTGGGTTCTCTTTTCTGTTCCATTGATCTATATGTCTGTTTTTATGCCAGTACCATTCTGTTTTGATTACTGTAAGCCTTGTAGTACAGTTTGATAATCAGGTATGGTGTTACCTCCAACTTTATTCTTCTTTCTCAAGACTGCTGTGGCTATACGAGGTCTTTCATGGTTCCATATAAATTTTAGGATTGTTTGTTCTAGTTCTGTGAAGAATGCCGTTGGTATTTTGATAGGCGTTGCATTTGGGTAGAATGGGCATATTAATGATGTTAATTCTTTACATCCATGATGTAAAGAATATGTTTCCATTTATTTGCATCTTTTTCAGTTTTTTTCTTCAGTGTCTTATAATTTTCTGAGTACAGATCTTTTACCTCCTTGGTTAAATTTATTTCTAGGTATTTTTGTTGTTTTGTTTTTTGTTTTTTTGCAAATTGTAAATGGGACTGTTCTCTTAATTTGTCTTTCTGATAGTTTGTTATTGGTGTATAAAAATGCAACCAACGTGTGGATATTAATTTTATATCCTGCTACTTTACTGAATTCATTTATCAGTTCTACTAGTTTTTTTGGTGGAATCTTTGGGGTTCTCTGTATATAGTTTCATGTCATCTGCAAATAATGACAATTTTACTTCTTGATGTAGGACGGTACTGCAAGGAGATGCCAAACTCTTCGCAGTCTCAAGCCGTGTGTTTTAAGAAGTTCAATTTCCCTGATTCATACATGAAACTGTATCACTTAATTTCTCCCTTAAAATTCTGTTTAGCTTTAACTGTGATTCTCAACTGGAAGGGAGAAAAAGAGTATGGGGAAAAAAAAGTTAAGGATTTTATATATACATACATATATACACAAGGGCCAAGACATTTAAGTGGCAAACAGTTCTTTTTTCCGGTTAAGGGATATCATTGTCTTAGATTTTTTTCATTTTCCGTTTACCTTGTTATTCCATTATCAGCCTTAGCAAAGGGCTCGCCTTTCTATTCACTTCACAAGAGTTCCTGCATGAGCATTAATGAGCAGAGAACAAGAAAACAAAGTAGAGAGCTGGATGCCATAGCATAGGTGGGCTCATCACTGAGATGAGTGACTAGCTTCTGCATTGTAGACAAGGGCAAGTCATATTTATATCCAGTAAAATTACTATCACGGGGCCTTCAGAGTTCATGGAACAGTAGTTGGAACTCTGAGTATTAACTCCATTAATGACAAACCAAATCCATCATCTTTTATTCCTTTAAACCTGGTAGAAAACTCTCAGAGGTCTGTGATTCTGCATATTTTAGGATCCACCTTACTTGGTACAGTGGAGACTAAAATGACAATGACAGGGATATGCTTGTCTGTAGGGTTGGTTCCACGGTGCTTTGAGTTCTCACTGCACCACCTGAAGTGAAGTGAAAAGCCTAAGATAAGAAATACTAATGGGGTTCTCTACCTGTTTTGTTTGCAGACTGCAGCTGAATATGTCAAATCTCGACTCCCCGAGGCCCTTAAACAGCATCTTCAGGACTACGAGAAAGACAAAGAAAATAGTGTGTTGTCTTACCAGACCATCCTTGAACAGCAGATTCTGTCAATTGACCGAGAAATGCTAGAAAAATTGACTGTATCCTATGATGAAGCAGGTATGTTTGTCTTTAATTCACACACATTCACACAATTTTTCTTCTTGCAGAAATTTCTTTATAGATTTTGGTTAAATGTAGGCCCTTTTCTCAAGTAGAAGATGAAGGGCAAACTGGATCCAGTTATATAGCATGGATTAATAATAAGTTTCTTCTCTGCAGTTTTAGTATCAAAAATTTCATCAGGAGGCTCCTAAAAGTAGCTCTTAAATATTAATCCCTTTTGGATTTTTGCTCTTTTTTAAATGGATTTTTATCAATCATGTCTTCTTATTGATTTACTCTTTTAAAGTGTCACTTCAGTTTTGGATACCAGCTGAAAACTTTTATATCTGAAAATCCAAGAATTGTTATTTGCTTCAAGTATTATTTTTTAATATCAGAGATTTTCTTTTCTAAAGAGGTGCCATTTTTTTCCTTAAAGTTTCAATTTGAACTTCATTTTCTTTTCCTTTAGCTCCTCAGATGAATCCTAGCCCCTAATATCACACTGGACACTTCAGTTCACTGCCTGCCATAAGTTCATCCCATCCAAGGGAGCGTATTGTTGAAGACGTGAACAGACCACTTTATAATACCATTTTTATCTATTCTGTGGTCTAAAACCCAATTTCAATGAAACTAGTGCCATGTTACTTGGAATTATTGAAATCTTTAATAAAATTGAACTTAGGAAAAATACTCTGATTAAAATTGTCACACCCCCTCCAAAAAAAATGGAGGAAAATAAGTTTCTAATGGTCAAATGTTAGTAGTATTAACCCCTATTTTAATACCAGGAACTTCTGTTTTTATTGCCACAAGGAAGTTTTTAGTGTGCATCTTACTGTCTTCCTCCTGATCTAAGTGGTCTCAGTGCTGACATTCTTAACATTTGATTTCAAGGTTGAATAGCAAACAGAAGAGCAAGTTAAAATAACAAAAACAAAAAACCCCAAAAAACCCCGAACGTTATGTTACGTATGCCTAACTACTAACGTAATTTTTCTAGTTATTAAGCTGTCCCCATTTACATCCCACCCTCTAACCTCTGTGCATCCCTCTCGGGGGGCATCCACATTCTAGCCTTGCCCAGTACATCTCTACCATCTCTGATTCTCCTTTACTTTATTTATTTTCCAGACACGTTGGCTTTCGTCTGTCTGCTGGGTGGTTAGTTATTTGATTTGTGTATTTATCTTGTTTTTAACATTCTTGTCTGTGGAATTCTCATTCATCTCCTCTTTCATCCCCAGTGGAGTAAAGGAAGGCTACAATCAGCCCAACCAAAGTAATACTTACTGTGTTTCCCCGAAAATAAGACCTGGCCAGACAGTTAGTGCATCCTTTGGAGCAAAAATTAATATAAGACCTGGTCTTATTTTACTATAAGGCTGGGTCTAATTAATATAATATTATATTATAATAATATAATTAATAAAATATAATATAATATAAAAATATAATATAATAAATATGATACCAGGTGTTATATTAATATTTGCTCCAAAAGATGCATTAAAGCTGATTATCCGGCTAGGTCTTATTTTCAGTCAAACAGGGTAAATATTTACAACATCTCAGAGTTCATGGAACTCATATACTCCACCTATTTCCTGCCCCCATAACTATTTTATGATGAGAAGACTGAGATCCACAGACTTAAGATGATACAGGTACTTAGTTGAAGAGCTGGGACTGCAGCCTCCTAAGTACTGATCAAGCTGGGCCTTCACCGCACTAAGGCAGGTTCTCATTCACTCATTAGGCGGTTGTTGAATGTGCAGTGATATACTAGGAAGTTGGAGGGAAGAGGGAAGAATATTGACGAGGTAGGGAGAATCTGAGATGTAGAAAACAAAGACCTTGCTTAGTCTAGCTCGGGAGCTAAAACTCACAGGTGTGGCTTCTGGAGAAAAATTCCTGAGTGGTTTGGGAATAAGTACACTCAGTAACATCCACAGCATTAAAGTTAAGCTGAGGGGATGTGGAGCAAAGGAATAGTGAAAATGGCGCAAGTTTTCTACGGAATTCTTTAGGGGAGGACATTAGTTTAAACCCTGGACAAATGACGAGTGCGGGCTTGTGAGGAGAAGAGAGATGCCGTCTGCGTAATGAAGGGGCCGAGTGGACACCAAGGTGGGAGTGAACATCAGCCACGACCTCCCACTACTCAGACCTTTCCTCTTTGGGGATAATTTTCCACTCACTGCCCTGTTGTTGAGCAGCTACTAACCGCAGAGCACACTTGTACATGGCCTTTAGGGCCGAATGCTGTGGCGCAGAATTAATGTATCAGTAAACTCTGCAGAGTGAAGCAGTGGAAATCACTACAGGACTGGGAGTTAGAGGACCTAAATTCCAGGCCTTTCCTCTAGCTTAGTACTGGTGTAGTTGTTAGCAAATCAACGTCTCAGAGCTTCCGTTTCTTCATCTGTAGAGTTGGGCTAATGTCTCACAGGGTTATGATGACAAAATATATCATATTTGAAGAAGTACTTAGAAATCATGTTACAAATGCCGCTAATGCAGAATGAGAATAGATTTGGATCCTATCTAGCCCTCAGACCAGTTTAAGGTGGTCATAGAGATTTTCTTGACATGTAGTATTTGTGGAGGTAGATGCAAATTTTTTTTTTTTTTTTTAAGATTTTATTGGGGAAGGGGAACAGGACTTTATTGGAGAACAGTGTGTACTTCCAGGACTTTTTTCCAAGTCAAGTTGTTGTCCTTTCAGTCTTAGTTGTGGAGGACGCAGCTCAGCTCCAGGTCCAGTTGCCATTGCTAGTTGCAGGGGGCACAGCCCACCATCCCTTACGGGAGTGCAACCGGCAACCTTGTGGTTGATATGCCGCCATCCGGGAGGCAGCTCAGCTCAAGGTGCCGTGTTCAATCTTAGTTGCAGGGGGCGCTGCCCACCATTCCTTGCTGGACTCGAGGAATTGAACTGGCAACCTTGTGGTTGAGAGCCCACTGGCCCATGTGGGAATCGAACCGGCAGCCTTCGGAGTTAGGAG
Source organism: Rhinolophus sinicus (assembly GCF_057876585.1). NCBI lineage: Eukaryota > Metazoa > Chordata > Mammalia > Chiroptera > Rhinolophidae > Rhinolophus > Rhinolophus sinicus. Next base: position 30,238,848 of record NC_142517.1, read on the forward strand.
CACGGAGCTCTAACCGCCTGAGCCACCGGGCCAGCCCCTAGATGCAAATTTTTAAAAATGATCTCCAGAAGCTTTGAGAAGTCAAGCAACATCTATTGTTAAATCATGCAGTCCAGGCTCAGTTTGTCCTTGGTCATTCCTGTATGAGGTGACACATTTGATGGGGGCTCTGTGCATATATGAATAAGTGAATGTCACTGTTCGTTGTAGTCAAAAGTGTGTCTACTGCCTTCTCCTCCACTATCCATATATCAGTGATTTCATTCAAAGACAGAGGAGAAAATAGGAAAAGTTATTGCTATTTAACAGAAAAAAACTTCATCATAATACAAAGGAATCAGGAAATAGAATTGAAACGTGGTAATAGTATCTAATACTTTCAGATGTAAACATCCTAGACTAAGACACTCATCTGCTTCAGCTGCTTAGCTTCTTATCATGCTATCCCAGTTTTTGCTTTCTCACATTCTTAATTCAACTTTCCCAGTTTTAGGAAGTAGTTGTTAATTAGAAAATATTATGGTCTCTAGAGAGGTTAATTTGTCTTTAACGCTTATCCATTGATAAAATCAGCCTGAGTGACTTAATGACAGTTTCTGTTTTCTGTGGCTTCTAAACTTCTAAAAACCAATTAATGAAAAATCCTTAGACACTTGTCTAAAAGTATTGGCTCAGGACTTTTTCTCCCTCCCTTCTCTGTCTTTCTCCGTCAGTATGCTCACTTCTCCTCTAAATATATACATATCTTAGTGCTTTACTCTTCCACAATTCAACTATCCGGCAACCTGACGTACCTGAAATTCAGCAAGGAAATGGGAAGGAAGGAAAAGCCACATGCAGCCATACCGTGTTTGGTTTTAGATTACCATCTAGAATCTATACATTTTTATTTTATAAAGTTCTGACCAGTTAGGTTATATTTTCCAATGTGATATTTAAAAAAAAAATGTTTTTCTGACTTTGAGTGTTACACTTTTATTGCAGAAATAAATAGAAATATGTAGAATGGTATAATTATGTAGAATGGAGTAATAATTACTAATAATCTTACCATTATAAACATTTTGGTATATTTCCCTCACTCTAAGCATTTTTGAAACATGATTGATACCTAAAAATTTTATGTCCTGCGTTTTTCACTGAACATTATTACTTAAGAACTTCTTCATTTTATTAAAAGCTCTTCATGTGAAGATAATTTGAATGACTGCATAATATTCTGTTCTTTGAAAGTGCTACTCACTAAGCATTCTCCTCTGTTGGACATTTATGGGTTTTTTTTGTTATTATGAATAATGCTGCAATGAATATGATATACATTTGTCTGTATTTCATATTACACTAGAGAACAGACTTTAGAAAACATGATTTTAGAATTAGAAGGTAGGGGCAGAGGATGATACTTGGAGCAGAGACTCTGAGAGCAGCAAGAGTAAATCCATAGAAATCCATAAAAGCAGCTATCATATCCCCAACATTGTACTACACTCTAAATCAAATCCGCATTCCCAGACTCTGTATTATAGAGTTGACATCATTAATATTCATAATGGTGATCTTGATTCACAGAGAATAAATTCAATATTATTAATTATACTCTGTATATAAAAATAGGAATTGTGCAAACCAGGTTAGAAAGATTTACATACAAATGGTTTATTTTTAACTTTTGACTATTACAGGAATAAATGTGTTTTGTGGTGTAGTTCAAAGAGGTCTTGGAACCAAAAGATCCAGATTCTAGTCTAGCCTTGTTGCCAACCCTATTATATGACCTTGAGTAAGTCACCAAACCTCCCTACTGCCCGTTTTCCTGTGAACTGAAGGCATGAACAGAATTGCATAGATGTCTTCCACTTCTAAGACTATAATTCTGGTGTCTTGACAATGGAAAACTCAGGTAGCCATAGTTTCTGCAACGTAGCATGTGGCTTCTTATTGACCTTCCTGCTTGCTCGGCTACGTTTCTCCTCTCTCCTCACACAGCCCATGTAATTTGTGCATAATATCAGGCTAAAAGAAGACCATCACTGAGCCTTTGTGACATCTGCGGTATGACTATGCCTGACATACTTTGGGTGGGGGGATGGGGAGTGAGACTGAATGAGTCAGGTGAAGCTAGATTTTGGAAGGAGAGGTTCTGAGCTATCATTCATGGACCCTCGTTAAGACAGATTAGGTATTTTTATTAGCATTTATTAATGCTAAGCAAAATCCAGAGTAAAGAAGTAGGATCTGGTTTGCATTTGATCTATTGATATTTCAATTTGAAGTACAAGTTTATACACATTTCGATAGATTGGGCTTAATACGGAGACATTTCCAAGGAAAGCAATGGCATGACTTGAGAAGAAGGGATCAGATACAATATTTCACCCTGTCTCAGAGAACATCAATAACTTACATATTCATTATTTGTTATGGTGGGCAAAAGTTGAAGGGTTGAAATAGCCAGAGAGGGAATCTTTCCTCGCATTATTTATTTTTGTGCTGATATATGATTCATGTTTCTTTAAGTAATCTTAAATTGTTTTAATTTTTTTTTTTTTAAGTTTGGGCATGAATAATCTACATATTCCCTTGTTAAGGCTAAAGTATTATGGCTTGTAATGCCCTGTGTTTGAGGGAATTGTAGAAGAGTAGGTTCATTTATTTGAGAGTGATACTTTCTGTCGCCCCTCAAGCACCCTACAGCATGGGAAACGGGAGTCTGGGAAAGCTGAGAGTGCCTGTGGTCGTAGACAGGCCAGAGGATGCCTCAGTTTTTGCTTAGATCGCCTTCTTAGAGTTAACCCAGGAGCAGTAAGGGTTTCCTTTCTGTTCTTACTAGAAACCCACATAGCTTTCCAAGGAGCACATGTTTCAACCACATAGAAAGAGCGCTTACAAGCAGAAAGTGAAGCAGACAGTGCAGATGAGGGGAGGAGAGAACTCAGCGGGCAGTTCCTGGTGTTCATTTGGGCATCAGCTAAAGCTGGGGAGCTACAGATCCATTTACTAGTGTCAGGCAGTCACATACAGCTTCCCAGAGGAGGTGGGAAAGAAGAGACCATTCATTTTTCAGCCTCCGCTTTCTGATTCCCTGATGCAATTCTATATTAGATATTCCTGAATGCTGAGCTCGGGCAAAGCTACCTGCTGTGAAGACACACCAAGTACTGGAATGTACTTTTTGCTTTTTGGAGAAATAGCTTTTAAAGGGGGTGGGGGGTGAGTATGTTCTAAGCAATTTAGGAAGTAGCTGTGGAGGGTTACCTCCTATTGAGCTTGTTTTATTCTTAAAATATGTGGTACCTAAAAGTTACTTGTATGATTTAATTGAGCCATTAGTGTCAGAGTAATCAATGATCTCAAAAGGAAAGCCATTTACTGTCATGGGGAAAAAATGTAACGCACATCGACAAACCAAACCCTGGAAAAGGACTGTGAATTAGTTAGGGCCCTTTCAGGTTTTCTAAGAACATAAAAAATGCAATAAAAGACATTTGCAGGAAGTTCTTCACTCTAACAAATAGAGTGAATTTCTTGGTATGTTTCTCAAACAGATCCTAAGGGAAGGGGTGACTCTAAGGTTTCCTTACTTTGTGTCTTCAATCAGGACACCGTTTCTGGGCTCAAAAGATATTCTTGCCAGAGGCTTGCCAGTAGGATTTGCAAGGAAGAGAAAAACAGGGACCCAAAAGAAATTTTAAAAGGGAAATTTAATATTGATTGTGCAACCTCTGACACCAGCTTCTGAATTTCTGTAAAAAAAAATTAAATCTGTTTTGTTTTTCCATTATAAGAGTAATATAAATACATTTAAAACATTTTTAAAATATAGAAAATACAGAAGATGAAAAGATAATCTCTAATTCTACCACTTAAACACAACCATTAAATATATTTAGTATATTTACTTTCAGTCATTTTTCTTTGCTAGGCTTTAATTACTTATACCCTGTTTTATATCTTTTTTTAATTTAACATTGAAATATAACCATATTTCTCTATGCTCTTATAAACTACTCATTGAAGTAATTTGTAATGGCTGCACAGTAGCCCATTAAGTGGCTATGCCACCATGCCTGTAACCTTTTAGTATTTTTAACATTGTCCCTCTCTTTTATCCGTGTTTCAAGTCTCGTCACAATATAAAATCCCTGAATTTGGAGCTCTGTTTCTTATTTGTGAAAAGATGAGAATGGTAGTTTGATTAACAAAAACATAATGAAGACTTTTGTCATGCAGCCAGTTATTAGTCATATAGCAGTGGGAACAGAAGACTAAAATAGGTAGTGAAAATCCAGTTATAAACAGAGAAATTCTTTCTGGCCAGCAATACCAAAGTTTATAACCAAGCTGATTCGAATTTCAGTTATATTTCTTAAATATCTCCTTTTATATCATGGATTTCAAGAGCCAAAAGATAAGGGATTAGTAACTAAACGAAGTGTCCTTCCGTTTACAAACTAGAAAACGGTCTGCCATGACAGTTTGAAAGCACCCAAACCTGTGATTCACCGGCCAGGGCCAGTTCTGTGTATGTGGAGAGACATTGCAGCTCTCTGCATGGTGTCTTCAACTGTAAAATAAGGACATTGGATTAGATGTTTTCTTAGGTCTCTTCCAGCTTGAACAATGGGTGACTCTGTGTCCAGGTCACTTGGCATTCATTGGCTCATTCCTTTACTCACTTTGTAAACGTTGACTGCACACCAATGAGCCAGGCGCTGTGCCTGCCTCTGGGTCCTAGGTGACCACATGGCCTTTCGCACCAGGTGTGTGTGTGCATGCACATGTGCGTACTTGTGTGTACACGTATGCATGGTGGTGGGAGTCCAGGGAGATGGTGGCAGAAACAGGTCAGTAGAGTCCAGTGGAATCGGTGCTGTATTTAGAGGACAGTGGACACGCAGAGAAGGAACGGATTAGGTTTGGGATTGAGAAAGAGCTCTTTAAATAAATCAGAAAATCGTAAGAGAGCCTGTGAGTCTCTTGAGCTGATCCTCTTCAACTTTCGTGTCACTTGTATTTTTAAAGCAGGCTTATTAAGCGTCGTGCTTTTTTACTTCTTTGCTTCTGTAACTGTGGTTTTGTACCAGTGCCTTATACAGACCTGTTCTTGCCCTCTGCTATAGCATCACCTTCCACATTCTGTCACTCTCCAAATAATATTAATTAGTTTACATTAATTAGCGTGTATTAATGTGCTATCAGCGTTGCCTATTTTCTTACAAGATCGCCAAAATTTTTTGAAAAGATAATTCCGACTGAATTTTGTAAAAGTGATATAATGGGAAAAATACATTGATCCAAGTTTTGCAGTGGGCAAAGTAAAATTGTAAAGAACCTTGCTGAAAATACTGGAAACCACAAGCTAACACTGAGATTTAGAATGAGGCAGTGCCACCTTGGTGGTTAGCACATTGACTGGAGCTCTTTATGTTTTCAATCAAGTTGTTTGTTGTTAGCCATGAGGGAAGTGCTGTTTCTCCCTGCTCTAAAGGAGCATTTCATTATAAGGGCTGGAGAAAAAGCGTGCACGTCAAAGAAAATAATTGTTCCAGGTGGTCCGGCTCAGGCTGCGCTGGTCGGCCAGAGGCAGGATGCCGACACTACCTGTAGCGCTTCGTCTCTGTGCTGTTGGAATTTCGTAACCAGGATTCTGCAGAGCTTGTTGGAGTGTGCTTGTAATACATTTTCATGAGATCCAAGTTAATGGTAAGACCTTGAGTCTGTAGGGAAAAACAGGGTAGTTTTTAAAGTGCCAGAATGTCTAATGTGCTGTGACTCTCCATTTGTATGAGCGAGACAGAAGCGGAATGCATCCTCTGGCTGACTTTCCGACTCCAAGATCTGTGATCATAGGCAGCTGGGCTGCTGTTTCCTGTCATAGTGTAAGAATGTTAAGTTTCATCTTTGGGAGCTACTAGGCACTCTGAGTCCTCTGATAACGTGCCTCCTAAAAGGCACTGTTTTCAAGCCACCTTCTAGAGCCCAGAGAGATTCTTTTTGTTTCTTTCTGTGATTAATGTCCTCCCTGTCTCAAGGCTGTGTGGCTTAAGCCATCTCTGATGAGGCTGGTTTGAGGAAGAGTTTCTGTCATTTGTGCCCCCAGGAAGCACCTGAAAGTGCTCTTGCAGTTCTGTAACCAATCCACGGGAACTGTCAATCACTACGCAGAAGTCACCAGGACAAACTCTGGTCGTTCACGCAAATATTTCCTGTGTACCAGGCACTGGCTGGGTGCTGAGCTCTAAGAAATGGGAAAAGACAGTCGAGTCAGAAGGCTTCTGCCTTTGAATTTATTGCTAATCTTGGCTGTTGGCTCTATAAATCCATCTTCTAAGACAGGCTGCAGAATCACACTCTAACTTAACAGGCTTCTTCCTTTCCTCAGTCAGGGCTTTCCCTTCCTCTGATCTCAGTCCTTCTCATTCAAGGAGGTAACACAAATTACATTTTTGTTATTTATATCCTAGTTGCTTCCTGAATGTTTGATTTTACAATAAAAATAGAGAACCAAAGCCACAAAAAGAGAAGGCAGCAAATGAACCGTGAAGAATGGACAAAATAAAACAGTTTCTCACTGGAGACAACTTCTCTCCTGGTATTAAAGTTTATGGAGACTTTTTCACAAGGTACCTTGTATGCGGCACATTGAACATTATCTCAGCCTGAGTTCTCCGAAAGCAGTTAATTTAGGAATGCAATCCCAAGGAGCTGGAGTGAGGGGCATTGGGCGGGACACAGGAAACAAGGGAAAGCTAATATGAGGACACATGACGGAGTTGGCCTCCCTTGAGGGCGACTGCTGCTTAAGCTACTAAGTAAGGAAGCTTAGGACCAGCACCCCAGAACCCTCCAGCAGGAGGTGAAGGAGGGAAGCACTTAACCACCAGTGTTCTCCCCTCATTTGTCAAGGGTAGCTCCATAGACATCAGTTAGCTCCCTCATAGTTCCTTCCGGTTTTTGGACGCCTGAGTGCTGAGTAGGTTCTACAAGCATCTCACACTTTGGCGTCAGGGAAGCTAAGGAAAGAGCAAGTGATAAATGGTTCAGGCCCAGGCTGCATCTGGGCTGAACTGGTCCCCGTGCCAGTGGCTGGGTTAAGAGGTGGCACCAAGAGAGTATGAAATGGTAACAGGAGATGTCCAACACGAGTACACAAACGAAATCTTAAAACAATTTTACAGGAAATATATGGGAATTCATCTATGGTTCTTTCTTGCGTAACAATCATCTATAAAAGCTGAGGATAGCATTATTCATGTTTTTCAAAGCTCCTGTTTAAGCAGGAGGTTATGTGGCTATGTCCAATGCAGAGAATATTCCATTGCATTTATAGAAAAATCTTACATATAGCAGAAGACAAAAGGAGAGGGTGTTTCATTTGTTGTAACAGTTGGCAGCTTCCCAGCTCAAACCAGAATAACTGACTAATCCATTATTATGAATGAATTGAAGTCCCTGGGCCCTTCAACCTGAGTGGCACAGTGACATTCAGCTTTCAAACTGGATTGTGTATTTTCATATGAGTAAAAAATAATTACCTTCCATAGATAACTCACAACAGTGGTTATTCTGGAGAGGAGAAGCTAGGGTAGGAGACTTCCTTTTTTACTGAATCCTCTTATTGTATTGTTTGAATTTTTAACTTTGTCCATGTGTCCTCTATTTTTAAAAATTTACAAAAAAGTGAATAAAACTAAACAAAAATCTTCCTAGTACATTTACCCTTATCTTCAGTGCTGGAAATGGAATATAATAAGGCAGAAAATCATTCTCTTTATTTTCAGTAGAGCTTTTCACCAAGTCATGCATATACCTGGAATAAGTCAAGAAAGGAACTGAGTGGCAAGAGCAGCCATCTTGGACCTGCAGCGTCAAGGTCAGAGAAAGTCAGCAGTGAGCCCAGCTCACCAGTATTGTGCCCATGAGCACCTGGGCTCTTGGCAGCCTTCGTGCCCTGAGCCAGAACTTGTCCCCGAGTCCAGAGAACGCTGGCCTTATTGCAAAAATTAAATTTGATTGATTGATTGATTATTTAATTAATTCACCTGAAAGAGAACGGGATTCACGAATGGTGAGCTATTGGGGCTTCAGCAGTTGCTGATCTCACTTCCTGTTCATTGCCTCTGCTTCATCCCAAGCTTCATCTTCCCGTGTCTGAGAAGTTACTGACTTGCTGCTGTACTTGGCCTTTCGGTCAGATTCTCTTTCCTGAACTACAGCCAAACTTCTACTGATTTTCTTGCAAGGAAGTGTAGTGTTGGAAAGAACCAAGGCTTTGAAGCCAATGTGGCTTCCTGATAATTCCTTAGGACATCATTCATATCTTATGGGGCTTTTTCTGAAGATTAAAGACAAAGTATGGAAAATGATGGACATACGGTAGACACTCTACATGATGGCCTCTCTGTTATTATGGTTGCTGTTACTCTGCTTGGCATGTGCTTAGCTTGGTATACAGGAGTATTTTTCTAATCCTCTTCATGGTAGAGAGGATGAACTAGTTTGCACTTTGCATAAATTAACTTTCTACGTACAAAACAAGAAAAAACAGCAAAACACTGGTTCTGTTCATCTCTTCTTCCTTCCTCGCCCTGTCCTGGGTGGAAAAGTAGTTCCTCAAGTAAAGTGTATTGGCACTATGTTTTGATATGTTTGTTTGTTTTTACTTTTCTCTAATGCTGTATATTAGTTATCTCTTGCTGCATAACAGATTACTCCAAAACTTAGTGGTTTAAAACAATAAATGTTTATTATCTCACACATCTGAGTATCCAGAATCCTGGCTGGTTCTTTCTTGAGTTTGCAGTCAAGTTGTTACCAGGGTGGTAGTTTCTGAAGACCTGGGCTGGAAGTGCTACTTCCAAGCTTACTCATGTGGCTCTTGGCAGGAAGCTTTAATTGCTTTCCACCTAGGCCTCTCCACAAGGCTGTTTGCTACCTGGCTTCCCTCAGTGTACGCGATCTAAGAGGGAAAGCAAGGGAGTACCCACAACAGAAGCTGCAGTCTTTTATAACCTAACATTGAAAGTGACATACCATAGTTTCTGCCACATGCGATTGGTCACACAGACCAACCCTAATTCAGTGTGGGAGGGGACTACATAAGGGCTGAATGCCAGGAGGTAGGGTCATCGTGGTCCTCTGGGAGGCTGGCCACTACAGGCTGTGTTGTGCAAATATCTACTCCGGATTTGCCAGCTCCTCTGTCTCCCTTCTATTTCATCACCTTTCCCTCTCATTTTCTAATCACTATCTACCTCCCACTTCCCTTAAGTGCAAAGCTGGTGTGTTCAGCCCTCAAACCAGTACCAGGATGGCTTTAGGATTGTTTAGACGCAGCATCCTTTCCCATAATTGCAGTTTATGTTTCATTTGACCAGTGGCAATGCCCTCAATGTATCACTTATTAAATATTGTGATTATCACGTCTGACTCCTGTATCCATGAAGATATTTCTTTCTAGAGCTTCTTAACACAATGCCCAATATCTTAGTGTGTTTGGGGTGCTATAACAAAATACCACAGATTTATACCACCGGCATATGAACAACAGACATTTATTTCTCATGGTTCTAAAGGCTGAAAGTCCGAGATGAGGGTGCCATCACGGTCAGGTGAGTGCTGGTCAGAGATTTCTGACTTCTTGTGTCCTCACATGGTGGAAGGGGAGAGGGAGCTCTCCCGGGCTCTTCTGTAAAGGCACTGATCCCGTATGTGAGGGCTCCATCCTTGTGCCTTAATCACCACCCAAAGGTTCCACCTCCTAATCCCATTCTATTGGGCTTTAGGATTTCAACATGAGAATTTGGGGTGGATGCAAACATTCAGACCATAGCTTCCAAGTACCTCTACAGTTGTGAAATTGCAGTTTAGTTTTTACATCAGTATCCTAAATGCCTCAAGATTAAGGCATTACTTTCCACCGTGTTCCCCGAAAATAAGACCTCGCCGGACAATCAGCTCTGATGCGTCTTTTGGAGCAAAAATTAATATTATATTAACTTTTTATATTAATTTTTGCTCAAAAAGACGATTAGAGCTGATTGTCCGGTGAGGTCTTATTTTCGGGGAACACAGTAGATGGTACTATTCCTCTCTCCATCTTCTTCCCTGTCTCTCTCTCTCTTTTCTGTCATCATTCCTTCACTTCCTTCACTACCCCTGACTTTACTTTTCTCTCTTTGTTTCTTTCCTTTAACTGGTTATGTTCTAAAATTTAACACATTTAATTTTTTAAATTTTTATTAAATAATTTGATGACCTGCCTGTGATGTTTTAATTTTTAAAATGGATCAGTAGAATAACTAGATAAATTGTTTTTATATTTGACCCAGAAGTTGCCTTGAGTGAAAAAAAAGCTTCCTCTCCTTTCTTTATTGCTTCTTGGCTGCCTCTTCTGTTGTGTAGAGAAAAAGTAAACAAGCAAAAATGAGGAAGCCACGACTGTCTTGTCCGTCTCTTCCACTTTTTACAAGGCCATAATTTCCCTTACTTGTGCTCCTCTGCTTTTCTACCAAATCCACATCTCAGATGCTTTGTTTCTAAAGAAAACAGCAGTAAACAAGTGAGTTATTGCGTCTGCATTAGTGGAAGAAGAATGTGGCTAGAACTAACAAGTAACTTTCGCCCCTTTTCCTAGGGACTGTTTCTTTGTGGCTAGATTTTCAAAAAATGTTTTGAGGAAAACATTATTTTTGAGAGAACTCATATATTTTAAACCTACCACTCCTTTCAGATTGCTTTCCGATCTACAGGAAATTCAATCTGAGATTAAGCATTTAAAGAGCGAGGGAAAATGAAAATGCCCTCACGGAATTAGAGCTGCATTTGATTTTTGCAGTCAAGATTCACCTTGTGAAAAGTATTGGCCCACATAAATAGAAAGAAATTCAGCTGAATTTGCCTACTTGTCGGCAGGTCTGTGTGTTTTAAAATCAGACCTTTCAGTGTTGTGGGCCTGGTGTAATTGCATTTATAAATAAAACACAGGAAGGTCTAGTGCTCAGAGTACAATTAGCTGTGTTAATTTTTCCTTTTTGCTGTAATGTCAGTACCTTCAAGCCTTTTTGGTTGACTATACTGCCTTGTAAACCTTTCTCTGTAGGGGAAATCAGTATTCCAGCGCCGCCACAGAAAACGAGCTTGTCTAAAAAATAGTTGCCTGTTGACAAGATTTTAGCAGATTTTAAAATTGTACTTATTTATTTATTTTGTAATATGAAAGCTTTACAAATAGAATGAGGTCAAATATGACAGATGTGGCCAGATCCACTTCCAATCTGTAAATCCCTGACTAGCTGCAGTTGTGCCAGTTTTTAAATGGATATTTTGAAGTTTTACTGCTTTTATGACATTCTTAGCATTTTTATATCTCTGATCATTTGCAAGGTTGCTTTCTGTGCTTTGGCCATCAGTGCCCACTGGGTCCTTCTCGCTAGAGTCTCAAATGAGGTTCTGTTTTGCTCTGCTTTTGTTTGTCAAATATTGTTTTCTAACGGCCCAAAATAATAAAATTGGTTTATTATAATACTCTTTACAGCAGTGATTCTCAACCCGGGGAAAATTTGCAACCTGCCCACCCATCCACCTTGACATTTGGCAATGTCTGGAGGCATCTTGGTTGTCGCACTGAGGAAGGGGAGTGGCAGGGAGGGAAAATGGTATCTAGTGGGTAGAAGCCACGAATGCTGCTGCACATGCTGTGATACACAGGCAGCCCCTCCCAGCAAAGATTTATCTGGCCCAAAATGGTAGTGCCAACGTTGAGAAACTGCTTTAGATCAATAGTTCTCAGCCTTTGTAGCGTGTTAGAATCACCTGGGGGGGCAGGGGGTTATGTCCCAACTGTGCCCAGAGCAAGTCAATCGGACTCTCTGAGCAGTAGCATCCAGGCCTCAGGGTTCTAAACTGACCCCAGGTAATTCCAACACACAGCCACGTTTGAGAACCGCTCCTTTAGAGCAAACGTTTTCAGAGGGCAAGACTAGCTTAGGCGTCATCCCAGACAGTTTCCTTACAAAGTACCTGAAAAGACCTCATTAAAATGTGGTTCTACGTATTGGACAATGTCCCATGATAGTATTAGAGTGAGGTTCAAATGAATTTTTAATAACTTTTTATATTCGCTAGAGCCGGTGCTTAAAACTTGAGAAACTGGTTGTCTCATTGCCTTATTGGAAGTTTGTTTACACCTGGTTCTTTCTATGTAATAAAATACATTCTTTCTTCTTCTAGTAAGGAGATAACAAGTATTTACTGGTAGCTTTAGTCAGTAAAGCTCTCTCAGATAACATTTGGGGTGTTGGAGCATTTGTGATTTGTTCTCCTAGAAGGTTTCTCATTTATCTTTATTACTTAATGAACAAGTCTCATCACTTGAATCTACCTGAATTGATGTGCTGTGCAAAGGAGCTAAAGTATCCTCTCTAACAATATTTTATTCAAACTTTTGCCCTTTCACCCCTTTCTTAACTATTTTCTCTCACCAAAAATTAAATCTTAAAATACATGGACAGTCACTCTGAGCTCTAAACAAGTAAATATTGTCCAAGTTTTATTAATGTATAAATTTTTGTTTTATTTTCATGCCTGTGTTGATAACACAGGGTCTCAGGGAATCCCCCAAACCATAAATGCATCTCAAAGCTGTTGACAGTCAGGGTAGATTGAACAGTTCTTCGTGATGTATTGTAAAAACCATTTCATTTATCAAAACCAGCACACCTGCCGAGTAAACAAAACAATAAAATTGTCTTTTTCCACTTTTGTCTCAAAGGCTTAGAGGAGATCAGGTTGTTGAACTCTGGAAAAATTGAGCTTCTTTGAAGAAGTAGAGAGTGGGGTAACTCAGAGAAAGCCATGTGATATTGGGGCCATTAGCCTGCTCTGCTGCCTGTGCCCCTCAAGCCTGTGAGTAGATGCTGGCGAGGCAGCGGAGGAACGGGCACCAGGAAGGAAGTGTGGTGAGGCAGAGCCCGAGCCGCGCAGGTTCTGCAGGCACGGCAGGGACGGGCCGGCATGGGGGCCTGAGGCTTACGCAATTTGGAGAACCCTCTTTAGGAAAAAAAGGATAGAAATTGAGTACGAAAGGAGGATTTATTTAGAAAGAGAAAAGAAATTATAACAAATTGCAAAGTTAAAGAGCTAGAAAATACCCAAATATCACAAAAACTAGAAAAAGAACAATATTTTGATTAATTAATTGCCTGTCATATACTGTAGTCTGACATATGCTTAGTGTTTCCCACATCTTTTCACAGCATCCTCGCTGGTTACTTCTTCATATAACAACGAGTTTGTAAATTTCCTATAGAGGGACTAGAAAGGTAATTCAGTCTCTCCTTTAGCATGATTGAACAGAATTTGTGGGATTCTGTTTTGTTTCTTTGTTTTAACTGATACTTTAGAAACTCTCTTCAGCTTTTCAACTAGTTATTGGTAATGTCATGTACATTTTTAGGATTGCTGCCAAGCTTGGCAAAACCTCAATCACAGTTTCTAGCCTATATGAGATAAGAGATTTGAGGTCATTTGAAGTTTTCTGATGTACTGACTAATCCTAAATACTCCTTAAATTTATAACATTCATTAACTGATTTGTTGGTATTGTCTTTGTTGGAATGATACATTGTGAGGTTTGTTTATCTTCACTGAATGTCAGATTATCAACAAGAATGTTAGCATGTAACAGAGCAAGGCCATTTCAGGTCAAGGAGAACACCAGTGTGATCTGGCAAAAGCATGGTGTCCAGTTTGGCTAGAACAGAGTGTAAAGTAGGGTAGCAAAGGGCAACAGGACTAGGAAAGTGGGCCAGGTAGGCAAGTGGGACAGAGTGTAAAAGTTGGTAAGTGGCTCAGGATAGACTGTCTGTTGTACCTTCAATTTAAGAAGTCCAAGACCATTGGTAGACCAGCAGGCATGCGAAGGGCAGCGTGGTGTGATGTTAACATTGGCCTTCAAGCCAACCAAATTCTCGTTTGAATCCTAGCTCTTCTCGCAACAGGCCTGTGAAACCTTTCTAGAAAGAACTTAACCATACGTGAAAGTAACTGCCAACTACATAAATACATTTCACTGTGCTCTGAACTCAAGTCTCCCTTAGCTGGATCCCAACCCGAGGCCAGTCTAACGTCACTCTGTACAAGGGGAAATATGACCAAGGGGAGAGCAGAGTGAAAAGAGACAGTGGTCTTACTCGATTACTTCTTACTTTTCTAAATTTTTGAAAAACATGACCCAGGCCTTGGAAAGGTTTTACGCAAGGGAGAGGCCCTCAAGCTTTAGCTTCATTAACTTTAAGTTAATTTTCCTCTGGTCAGGGATTAGTCTTCCTCTCCTATATGGCTTCAGAATTAAACAAATTATTTTTATTATAGTTATTAGGCAGTTACTATCATGTCTCACAGTAATGTAGGAAAAATAAATTTCAATTACATTTTAGACTCGGTCATAAAACCCAACAAAGAATGTAAATGTCTGATTTCAAGACTTAAACAGGATGACTTTTCTGGGCTTTTCAGGATGACTTTTCAGGATCTAGTGCCACTCACCATGGTCAGCCACCCACTCCCATCCAAATGTGAGTTGATAACAGGCAAAAGTCTAAAGGGTGCAAGACATGTATCATAATTTCAGCAGAAGGTGACCTGGAGAGTTTTAGAAGCAGCAGAGTTGTAGGAGAAGGAGGCCCCTAGCAACCAGGAATCTGGGTGGCAATACTTAGTCCTGAATCACTCAGGGATGAGCCTGTCTCGCCCGGTGGCCTCGTCAGCTGTGGGAAGCAGAAGCTAGGGCAAGCGACTGATTAGTGGCTTTCAAAAAAAAAGATTTCGAGAACTAAGATTCTTCTTGCACATTTATAAACTGACATATAAAACCTTTCATCATAAGTTTAGCCAGTTACAAAGGATATCATTTCTGGCATATGACATGAGCTTTAAATATTGAAATCAAAATCTTGAGCTACAAATTTAGATAATTAAATTTGGGGAAATGGCTATTATGTAGCCTAGTTGTCAAAGTGAATCTTTACTATTAGACAGTAAGTCTAATTTGGCTTTTTTGTTTATCAGAAAATGCCTATCTTCATTTTTCAACTCATAAAGATATTAAAACAATTCCCTATAACAATCATCTTATGTCTGAGTTCTAATTTTAAGATAGATAGCTAGATGATGGATGAATGGGTGGAATGGATAGAAGGAAGGAAGGAGGGAGGGCGCGAGGGATGAAGATGGATGGCTAGATCAGCATCTAAGTGACACCTTGCCATAAGTATGTTAGCTGGATGAAAGAATACACTTTCTAAATCTTCCTTTGTTTGACCTCCAGTAAGTTTTTACACCCTAGGCGATGTTCTGCAGTAAGATTCTTGATGCATGTGAGAGATACTGTTCTGTTATATGGGAGGAGGCAATTATGAAGGGAAGATGGGAAAGGAGAACGGGAAAAGGTATCGTCTCAAGCTGACCTAAGTTACAAAAGAAAGTTCTGGGAAATGAGATCTGAAAATTGCTTTCATTAAAATTGTGTGTCCTTGTGTTTTTGTGTATCCCTAGGGGTAAAGTTAAAGAAAGCTACTCTAAAACAATAGTTTTTTACCTGACTGACTATCAAAGTCACAAGCATCTAGAGGAACACTACCTAGACAAATTTGTTTTGATACATTTTTCAATATGGGGAAAAATTTATGCAAATCTGATAGTGGTAACTAAACTCTCACATCATAATCTGTGGGATAATATTTCAAAGTCTAGTTAGACTATTGGAAAAAGACTAGTTGAACCCAAATTGGCTTTTAAATCCTGGCCCAACCAGTTATCAGCTATGTAATAATTATGTAGCGTCTCCAATTAATAGTTTCCGCATCTGAAAAATAAGTAAGAATGGTACCTACAATATAGGGTTGCTGTTAAGGTTAAATGACATAATACACGTGAAGCAGTGCCCAGGGGTTCCAGGGGTTCCATGAATGGGAATATTTATTTATTTATTTATTTATTTATTTATTTATTTATTTATTATTGCTAAGGGAAGAAAGAGTAGATCTGTTTTTAAAATGGGTTCCTAATATATGGGATGGACATGCACCTGAGGACAACGGAGAGGATGTGATGATGGCATGCCGGGGATGGCATATCCCAGAATTCAAGACAAGTTTCTCAACATTACAAAGCGTGGAGTGATAGGTAGGCTTTATTAGGGACAGCGAGAACTTACCAGGCCACGATTAGCCAAAGAAAGTCTGGGTTCCCCGCACTGCAGCACACCACAGAGAGACGTGCCCATGGCCAGGACGCCCTACTGGACATGCCATGCTGTCTATTATGCAGAGAAACCACATCTTCATACACACATTATTTTCATTTTTCTATAAGCAAGTCTCACAGCATCCTTCTCAGTGACAGGACACAGAAACTTCTCAAACAATGCAGATTTAGGTGCCAGCTTTTCACAGTTGTTAGCTGGGAATACTAGCTTCCCCGCCCCTAGAGAGCTGGGGCCATGGGAAGTTGTAACCCCTCAGGCTGAAGCCTCCTCCAGATTCCATGGGAAGCTGAGCTTGGGTCAACCCCTCTTGTTGGGAGAATCCCGAATCCTAACTAGCTCCTCATCCAGGTAATCACAGTGAGCCCTCAGGGTCCCTTGTAGGCAGTGCTGCTCTTCCATCACAGATATCATGTGGTGTCTGCTTAACTCCTAGGCTAGATTTGAGCCCCCGTGAGAAAAGGGATTTGGACAAGGAATCTAAAGGAATTTAAAGTCTCTCTCTTGTTGGAGAGTCTGGGCATAGTTAGTGCTGCTTTAGGACCAAGGGGTCAAGGGGTAGTAGAGGACCAGTGTCACACCACTGCATGGGACTGTCCTGACATCCATTAGGCTCCTCAAAAATTGGCAGCTGTGGTTGCCTCGGGACATAGCACTTTCATCATGGAGAACCTCCCGGTGGGCGTTCCCTGCAGTATGTGCAGTATAAGAAAGAAACCTGTTCAAATATCTCAAGAGAAATAGAGGAGTACTAGGAAAACAGAATCTTTTGGAATTTAAGGAAGAGCTAAACAGCCAGAACTAGAGAAGGGTATAATCAGACAGCTCTAGAAACTCTCATAGAATTGTATGGTTCTTCATCCTGGGCAGTCTCATTCGTGTGATTGAGCGTTATACTTACTATTGCTGTATAACAAACCACCCCAACTTCTGTGGCAAAAAAATAACAATCATTTTATTATGTTCATGGATTCTAGGGGTCAAGGCATCAGGGGAATGGCTGGCCTTTCTCCTTGACGTGTGGGGGCTCCGCTGGGAAGACTCAAATGGCTGGGACCTCGGGCTGGAGGGGCCACTTCCAAGATGGATTCTTCATTCAAATTTCTAGCACCTTGGTAGGAATGGCTAAAACGTTGTCCACAGTGCCTGCACATGGGCTCATTAACATGGGGGCCGAAAGATACCTTTTTTTTGGCAATGCAGTGTTTTGAGAGGGAGCGTCCTAAGAGGGAATGTCCAAGACGTGATCATTCCAAAGACCCAGATAGAAGTCGCGTGCCTTTGGTACCTGGACTGGGAGTCACCTCTGCCAAATTCTATTGGTCAAAACAGTCAAAGTCCCACCCAGATTAAAGAGGAGGGAACAGAGACTCCACTTCCTCATGGGAGGAGTGTCAAGGCATTTGTGGTCATTTAAACAAATGGTTACACTGGGCAACGAGCTTCACGTTGTTTCTTGGTTTAAATTCTTGAACTAGGGGATCTGATTGGCTCAGCTCATTATATGGATCAGTTCCTCTGTTCCTGTCAGCTGTGGTGAAAGGGGCAGGCTTATGTATTTAGTAGAACGTCCCTTCCCTGGCTCTGGAAGCAGTAGGTTCTCTAAGAAGAATTCATGAATGAGGAGGAAATAAGGGGATCTCTAGTGTAGACACTGCCAAGAGTAGCAACTATATTACTGCCTTCCATCGGCAGTCTGGTGACTGGAGGGAACCTGGGCAAGACAGAAGGATGCCATGGGGTGACTGAAAGCCTTGTGAGGCACAGGTTCTGACATTTGAGTTATTTATGTTTATATGACATCCACACGAAAGTGCGGTCTGGAAGCATTCAGGTTAAGCAGTAAGTGAATGATATGAGAAAATCAATCTTGTTCTTGAAATGAGAACAGATTTAACCTTGAGCAAAATAAAAAACAAAAACAACACCGATAGACCCACTCCACAGCTGCAATAGGTTTCCAGCTTTTAGAAGCAGATGTTCAATATCAGATTTTCTTGGCCTCTAGTCTGTCGGTCCCAGTCAATAATTAACAACAAGGAATGAAACATCTTTCCTCTGAGATTCTCAAGCTGCTTAACTGATCCCCTTAGCTTGGCTGAACATCCTGGGGTACTAAGCAAAGGGAAAATAAGGTTCCAATTTGGGTGTGTGTGCTACCAGAGCTGGCACTAAAAAAGAAATAGAATGTTTTCTAATCCTCCTCTCTGCTGAGGAGAACTAATTCATGGGGCGATTAGTGATTTTCACAGGGTCTCAGAACAACTTAGTAGAATAGATCAGCCCGTCTTTAACTACCAGAGCTTTCCTGAGAGCTGCCACGT
Source organism: Rhinolophus sinicus (assembly GCF_057876585.1). Lineage (NCBI taxonomy): Eukaryota > Metazoa > Chordata > Mammalia > Chiroptera > Rhinolophidae > Rhinolophus > Rhinolophus sinicus. The sequence goes on from NC_142517.1 coordinate 30,257,436, forward strand.
ATGCTCCACTAATCTGCTTTCTCTGTTCAGACAGAATGTATAGTGGGAATGCAGTTCGCTGAAGATGTCTGTGTTCGAGTCATTATGCTTGAGAAGAGGACAGGGAATGTCTGCGATTTCATAAACTAGTCCTGTGGCTCTCTTTAGCAGCATATTTTAAGAGTAATCGGAACTTTTACTAGAAAAAATATTTGCTATGGAAAGGGAGAAGTCATGATTCTTTTGTAGAAAAGATAAAAACAGAGCTAGTTGATATAAAACTGAGTGTATTGAATAAAGTGAATGTTATTACTCACTTGTTATGTCAAAGGGAAGAAATAGACTGAAACAAGAGTAGAAATGGTCACAAGGTGGTAAAAATTTGACCCTTATCTGTCAGTTGGAAGAGATTGTTCTGGTAATGATTCTAAACCATCAGCAGCAATCTGTCCACATTGGGTGACTTAGCTCACAGGCCTCAAGCCTGGAGGCGGATTTGATAAATGGGGAGGGTCCCAGATTCCCAGGGTAAGTCTGATGTGCAGTTAGACATGAGAACTGCAATAATCAGCCTCTGTAATTTATAGAGGAGCAGATGTCATAGTAAAAACACAAACTGGACATCCACGATCAGTGGCTCTCAAACTTTAGCAAGTGTCAGAAACCCTGGAGGGCAGGGCCTTGCCTTGGGGTATTTCTGTCAAGTTTCCAGGTGATACTGATGCGGCTGGTTCTAGGGTCCACATTTTAGAATTAACTGCCCAAGACAATACCGGATGGGTATGGTTTTTGCAAAAAGACAATCTTGAACTTGGGTATCAGGCAAACTACTAGTTTCAAATGTACTGGCTAAGGGAGTTTCTGTTGTACTTAGAATGTGATGTATGAGAGACAATTCAATTCATCAATTCAAATTCAGTCCATCAATTCAGATGGAGACTACAAGAACTGAAGAGAAGGCTGAGACTCAGAAGGGCGGCAATGGAGAATTAGGAAAGATCACCAAGAGCAAAGCTGTGTCATTAGAGACCAAGGCTAAGCTCATCCACACCTTCTATCTCCAATTACTAAGTATGGATGCAAAAGTTGGACAGGGAAGAAGAAGGCTGATACGAAAAAAATTAAGTCATTTGAAACCCGGTGTTGGAGGAGAGCTCTAAGTATACCCTGGGCTGCCGGAAAGATAAACAGGTGGGTTGGGGAGCAAATTAAGCCTGAAACATCCCTGGAGTCAAAAATGACAAAACAGAAGCTGTCTTACTTCGAGCACATCATGAGAAGGTGGGATTCTTTGGAAAAGACAGTAATACTGGGAAAAATAGAAGGCAGCAGGAAAAGAGGAAATCCAAATCTGAGATGGACTGACTCCATATAAGAAGCCAAAGGCAGGAGTCTCCAGGAGCTGAGCAGGGCTGTGAGGACAGGACACTGTGACATCACTCTTTCTTAGGTCACCGGGTATCAGAGCCAACTCAGCAGAATGTAACACACATTGGAGGAAAAGAGTCACAGATGATGCATTAGACTGGGCTTTTGTTTTTGTTGTTCTAAGCTAAAGTAAAGTCTCTAGCTAATTTCAGCACAAAGGAATTTATTGGAAGGCAGTTGGGTAGATTACAAATTTGCTAGGGAGGCTGGGGAACCAGGATTGACAAATATTCAGGAAGAGGAGGCTGCGTATCAGAACAACAGCTGAAATATCACCATTGATCTAACCCAGGAAGGACGCTGCTTCCGTAGCTTACATCACAAACACTGGGTGCTGCACTCTATTGCTGCCATTGTTTCTCCTGGACTGGTGGATACTGCTACTGCCTGAGAGAATGCACCCCCATCCCCGCAATTGTTCCTGCTTAGCTCAGATCAGAGTCTCAGGCCAGGTGACCGGATCGGCCAGACCTTGCTTGTGGGCAGTATCCTGGCTGGCAAGGGAGGCTGCAAAAATAAGTATCCCGGGTTTTCAGTTTCTGTAGCAGGAGGTGTCATCTTTCTTCTATCAGTTACTAAAGTATGTGGATATCCCCGATTACCTGAAGTGTCCACTGGAGATGACGTTTCATTATTTGACCTTGAGTGAAAGAAAGAAGGGTAATGCTGTTGGCAGAACTTTGGATGTTGATGGGGGAAACCAGATTGGGAAATTATTTGTGATAGTCTTTCACATGTGTCAGTTATGGCTATTTCCATATGTCCTAGGAAATCTGGGCAGTTCCAAGCAGTCACATTGTTAGACGCCACATGGGCTGGTTTAGTGACTAACTTGTCATCTTAAGGACACCCTTTCATTTACAGCTCCCGGATCTGAAGTCATACCTGGGAAGGCCTTCCTTACCCCGAGATTATGAGTAAAAATTATTGAGATTTCTTCTATGGTTTAATTTTTTACATTTTAATCTTTGCTCTTTCTAAAGCTTATTTCATTCTGACTCATTTTTGCATGTCTAACTCCTATTTACCCTATCTTTCAAGGTTCAGTCTAAAGAATAATAGCTAACTTTCTGGAGGACTTACCTTGAGTTCTAAATGCTTTACATGTCATAACTCATTTAATACTCAAGAGATTCATAAAGTAAATACTACTTGCATTTCATAGATGAGGAAACTGAGTCACAGACAGCTTACTGAGTAACTTGCCCAAGGTCATTCAGTAAGTGAAGCCAGGATTTAAACCCACTCATGGCTAGTTTCAAATCCCCTTTTTTAATCATGAAAACTACCCTCTCAACTATCTCTCTTTTCATAGCACTTTCACTCTCTGAGCTTGAGATGGCCCTCTCCTTTCCAGAAAGTCTAGAAAACCTTTATTCCTCATTAAAAAAAAAAAAAAAAAATCTGATTAAATTGCATATATTTCATGTTACTTTATGAAGATGTAAAGTAGATATAAAGTAGCTTTTATATCTAATTCACGTTATAGTTCTCACAGAAACTAGTATTACGAAGAAAGCTCAATAAGTATTTATCAGTGAATAAATACATAAATTAGAAAAATGCTTAAAATGTAAATACCTTGGGAGGGTTCACATTAAATCCACATTCAGTTACGAATGGTTGCTAGTAGATCCTTTTCCAATCCTAAATTCTAATAGAAGGGAGAGGAAAGAGAGCTTGAGGGCACTGATAGGTAGCGATGTTTTGATAGGAGGAAAAAAGAAGACCTGGGGGCATATATTTAAGACATAATTTTTTTATGGCTGGGCATGATATGTAAATATACAGCACAGAGTTTCATACACTTTCCTACCATTGGGGAAAGCTGGTTTAGTTTGCTTTAAAACTATAGGCTTTTAGTTCCTGGGGTGTTTTACTGCAATCTAGCCTGTCAGGATGCTCTGAGAATTCGCCAAATAATTGATCTGTGATTCTTAGAAGAATAACAACTGAGAGGAAGAAACAACTATTGTTATCAGACTTAATCAGAAATTATAATTATTTATAGAAGATCTGAAATCTTAAGAGTTTGAAGTAGAGTCCAGCCATGTTCCCGAAATTAATTTCCTCAGAACAGTTTAAAATACATCCTGAACTTTAGGAAGTAAAATGAGTTCTTCAGTGATCTACTGTTCTTATCATTCCCGCATAGAAAGAAAGCACCCAGCATGGCCTTTAACGGGGTCATTGATGGATTAGTGGGGTTTTACTCAGATGTATCCTTGAGCTGCGTAAAGTGTTTAAACACACACACACACACACAAAGCAGACGGCCTGTTAAAGAACATACTCTCTACATAGTAGGACTGGGGAGAAATTTCCAGTAATTCCAGTGAACCTGGGATCAACCCAAATGACTATTTCTAATTGGTACATTTCTCCAGTAGACCTTATAAAAATGACAAAAGGCTACATATTCCTAACAAAACAATAGTGTGTTTTTTTTTAAAGAGAAATCAGTACAATCAATAGACATAAGTCAGAAATATGAAAAACAAACGACTGCGCTAGACACGTACTTTTGAAGGCCTCTGATAACGTTTTTGTTGTGGCCAAATTCATTGGCCTTCTCTCCCTCATGTTTCTTGACTTGCCGTGTATATCAGACCCTGCTTACTGGCCATGTGTGTCATTCTGTATTTTCACTGGTCACTTTTTGAAACTCAGTTGTTCCTTAGCTTCTGATCCACGCATGGTCTTGAATTGCTTCCAGGGTCTCTGAATACTCCCTCACTAGCTCCTTTGCTAGAGTCTCCCGCACCTTGTGTGTGCGCCTCAAGCTTCATGCTTTGCTTCCCGACGCTTTACAGCTTTTCTCTTTAAGACTTACCTTGGATTACAGCTTCAACCTTGAATTCTTTATTGGAAATCTGAACGTCTGTATGTGCAGTTCTGACCTCTTATCCGACTTCTGGCCTCTAATCTCTAATTACTCAAAGCATGCGTGTATTGAATGTTTCAGGATCAACTTGCTGTGCCAAAGAGCTGTTCCTTTCTAGGACCTGTTTCTTCCGTCATCTGTTCACATAGCACACATTTACTAAATGCCTATCATGTGCGCGATTCTGTGGATTCAAAGGTGAAAAGAACAGATCCTGCTCTGGAGGGCCTCAGAGCCTCGGGAAGGAAAAATACCTGGAAATCGATACCTGGAATATAAATGCACAAAAGATTTTGAAGCCATAAAACTGTCATTTTCTGAGTTGCAATTGGAATTGGGCTGCACAGACTCTCTTAGTTCTGGGAAGGGCACTTAATGAGCCAAAGGTGAGAGCCTTTGCTTTGTTCTTGGTGATACTGAACAGAGCAAAATGGCCCAAATTATAGAAGCTTCTGATTGAGACACTGGCATTTCAACTGGGCGTTTGAGCAGGACTTTGAAAGTCGCTAGGTGATCTCAATTAGACTCTGAGGAGTTTCAGGCGGCTGTGTCCTTCCTGAGGTCAGATTGGGGGAATAAGGTGGTGGCATCCCCAAAACGATCATGCCTGCCCCAGCAGCAATCTCGGAAGAGTATAGCTGAAACTGCAGCAGCAAAGTGAGAGGGTGGGAAAGAAAACACTGAGCACGTGTGAAGCGCTTCCCTGGGAAGCAGTGTCCTGGGATCAGTGGCTGAGGTTGAGAAGGTCTTATTTCCCTCAGACCAGTCGGGGCTATGGGACAATAATCTGGATCAAAATGTGTACGATGAGTCATAGACAGATTAGGGCAGTGATATGTGGCTTCCTAAGTGCGGCACAATATGCCATAAAGCTTCTTTAGACTATAAGCTCTGGAATCAGACTGTCTGCAGTAGAAACCCAACTCAGCCATTTGTAAGTAATGTGGTCTTGAGCAAGTTACTTACCTTTCTGTGCCTCAGTCTCTTCATTTATAAAAATGGACATATTAGTTATTCTTCCTTCATAGGGTGGTTGTGAGGATTTAATCAGTTACTACATCTAGAATGCGTAAAAGAGTGCAGGTACATAGAATGCGCTTTAAAAAAAAAACTAAGCCATTATTAGTGTTTTTACATTTTACCCACATTGCCCTCAAACTGTTTGAAAACAAACACAGGAAGTAGCAACCAGGCTGAGGAACTCCAGGTCTTGGCAGCTGGTCTCATTCTGGCTCTAAAATTGTCTTGATGGGGTTAAAAAACAAAAGTCACTAGGACAAGCAGGAAGCAATGAAGCAGATATATGTAGCAGATATATTTCTGTAGTTTTGTTTTTCAAGTATTACAAATTGCTTCTCTTCTTGATTAAATAAGGGCAACCTATTGCTAACAATCTCAAAGTAAAATTATACATGTTCCTAAGAACCTATTAGGACTCAGAACAGCTGAGAATCACAGAAAGCAGAACCCTACTCCCATACACAAGGAAATAGATTGATGAAAAACTTCAGAAGGTTGTATCACAGAGCCTTTTGGGAAAATATGATAGAGGGAAACTAATATGTTGCTTTAAAAGCTATAATTATAGAAATTACTTTGAATATACAAGTAGCTTTTGCGTTCAAGACAAATAACACTACTGGAAAAACTTCTCTCTGTTGGAAGACTTTTCTACATTCCCGTTTCCACATTAAAAACAACATAATGAAAATGCCCCAAATTTTGCTGAAATGACCCCAAACACCATACTTGGCATAATAGGATTGATTTTCATTTGGGACTCACTGTTCCAGTTGTTTACAGCCAGCATCTGTTTTAATTGTTTAGCATCTGTGCTTTACTGGGTGGTAATGTTTTTATTATCACCCCTGCTAGCGCATGCATTTATTTGCCAAATAGCTAAACGTATGTACAAATGGATATAACAGGAAAGAAACGCATAAAATATTATTTAATCTGATATAATTTTTGTTGTTATTTTTGTACCTCACTCTCCCTTCCCCTTTTTTTCTTTGACAGCAAATCATAAATGTGACTTTGTCACCACCTTCGTTAGAGGTACAAAACTCAAACAGGATTTTGTTGAGGGAGATTTTTGACAGGTATCTTTAAGGTGATGTCTGGGGAGACTCTGGGCTCCGGACGACATTTTAGGAAACTGAGCAAGAAAGACTAAATTTAGTATTGGTAGTATTGGCCAGATTGTTAAAAGTCTTTTCTTTAGTGTAAATTTTTATGAAAGAAGAATAAATGTTGACTGTTAAATTTACCGCTATAACACAGGGATTATTTGTAAAGCACTGTGGGTGGAAACTAATCTGAACCTGGTAAACCCAGAACTAGCAGGGTTGCCCTGAAAGTTATTTCATAATTGCATTTATTAATAATGAGTTCCAAAGTTCATGGCTTTTTAGTGAAGAGCTTGACCTGTAAGAGAATGAGTTTCAGTCTGAAAGGAGCCATGTTCTCTGAGTAAAGCCACTCAAACTATGACATGGTTGCTACTTCCTGGCAAAACAAACACAATTTGACACAACTAATAAAGGCTTAGTTTGTTTTTCTGTTTTTTTAAGGGCATTCTATGTACCTGCACTCTTTTACGCATTTTAGATGCAGTAACTGATTAAATCCTCACAACCACCCTATGAAGGAAGAATAACTAATATGTCCATTTTTATAAATGAAGAGACTGAGGCACAGAAAGGTAAGTAACTTGCTCAAGACCACATTACTTACAAATGGCTGAGTTGGGTTTCTACTGCAGACAGTCTGATTCCAGAGCTTATAGTCTAAAGAAGCTTTATGGCATATTGTGCCGCACTTAGGAAGCCACATATCACTGCCCTAATCCGTCTATGACTCATCGTACACATTTTGATCCAGATTATTGTCCCATAGCCCCGACTGGTCTGAGGGAAATAAGACCTTCTCAACCTCAGCCACTGATCCCAGGACACTGCTTCCCAGGGGAGCGCTTCACACGTGCTCAGTGTTTTCTTTCCCACCCTCTCACTTTGCTGCTGCAGTTTCAGCTATACTCTTCCGAGATTGCCGCTGGGGCAGGCATGATCGTTTTGGGGACGCCACCACCTTATTCCCCCAATCTGACCTCAGGAAGGACACAGCCACCTGAAACTCCTCAGAGTCTAATTGAGATCACCTAGCGACTTTCAAAGTCCTGCTCAAACACCCAGTTGAAATGCCAGTGTCTCAATCAGAAGCTTCTATAATTTGGGCCATTTTGCTCTGTTCAGTATCACCAAGAACAAAGCAAAGGTTCTCACCTTTGGCTCATTAAGTGCCCTTCCCAGAACTAAGAGAGTCTGCGCAGCCCAATTCTAATTGCAACTCAGAAAATGGCAGTTTTATGGCTTCAAAATCTTTTGTGCATTTATATTCCAGGTATCGATTTCCAGGTATTTTTCCTTCCCGAGGCTCTGAGGCCCTCCAGAGCAGGATCTGTTCTTTTCACCTTTGAATCCACAGAATCGCGCACATGATAGGCATTTAGTAAATGTGTGCTATGTGAACAGATAATGGAAGAAACAGGTCCTAGAAAGGAACAGCTCTTTGGCACAGCAAGTTGATCCTGAAACATTCAATACACGTGTGCTTTGAGTAATTAGAGATTAGAGGCCAGAAGTCGGATAAGAGGTCAGAACTGCACATACAGACGTTCAGATTTCCAATAAAGAATTCAAGGTTGAAGCTGTAATCCAAGGTAAGTCTTAAAGAGAAAAGCTGTAAAGCGTCGGGAAGCAAAGCATGAAGCTTGAGGCGCACACACAAGGTGCGGGAGACTCTAGCAAAGGAGCTAGTGAGGGAGTATTCAGAGACCCTGGAAGCAATTCAAGACCATGCGTGGATCAGAAGCTAAGGAACAACTGAGTTTCAAAAAGTGACCAGTGAAAATACAGAATGACACACATGGCCAGTAAGCAGGGTCTGATATACACAGCAAGTCAAGAAACATGAGGGAGAGAAGGCCAATGAATTTGGCCACAACAAAAACGTTATCAGAGGCCTTCAAAAGTACGTGTCTAGCGCAGTCGTTTGTTTTTCATATTTCTGACTTATGTCTATTGATTGTACTGATTTCTCTTTAAAAAAAAAACCACTATTGTTTTGTTAGGAATATGTAGCCTTTTGTCATTTTTATAAGGTCTACTGGAGAAATGTACCAATTAGAAATAGTCATTTGGGTTGATCCCAGGTTCACTGGAATTACTGGAAATTTCTCCCCAGTCCTACTATGTAGAGAGTATGTTCTTTAACAGGCCGTCTGCTTTGTGTGTGTGTCTTTTTAAACACTTTACGCAGCTCAAGGATACATCTGAGTAAAACCCCACTAATCCATCAATGACCCCGTTAAAGGCCATGCTGGGTGCTTTCTTTCTATGCGGGAATGATAAGAACAGTAGATCACTGAAGAACTCATTTTACTTCCTAAAGTTCAGGATGTATTTTAAACTGTTCTGAGGAAATTAATTTCGGGAACATGGCTGGACTCTACTTCAAACTCTTAAGATTTCAGATCTTCTATAAATAATTATAATTTCTGATTAAGTCTGATAACAATAGTTGTTTCTTCCTCTCAGTTGTTATTCTTCTAAGAATCACAGATCAATTATTTGGCGAATTCTCAGAGCATCCTGACAGGCTAGATTGCAGTAAAACACCCCAGGCACTAAAAGCCTATAGTTTTAAAGCAAACTAAACCAGCTTTCCCCAATGGTAGGAAAGTGTACGAAACTCTGTGCTGTATATTTACATATCAGGCCCAGCCATAAAAAAATTATGTCTTAAATATATGCCCCCAGGTCTTCTTTTTTCCTCCTATCAAAACATCGCTACCTATCAGTGCCCTCAAGCTCTCTTTCCTCTCCCTTCTATTAGAATTTAGGATTGGAAAAGGATCTACTAGCAACCATTCGTAACTGAATGTGGATTTAATGTGAACCCTCCCAAGGTATTTACATTTTAAGCATTTTTCTAATTTATGTATTTATTCACTGATAAATACTTATTGAGCTTTCTTCGTAATACTAGTTTCTGTGAGAACTGTAACGTGAATTAGATATAAAAGCTACTTTATATCTACTTTACATCTTCATAAAGTAACATGAAATATATGCAATTTAATCAGATTTTTTTTTTTTTTTTTATGAAGAGTACAGGTTTTCTAGAGTTTCCGGAAAGGAGAGGGCCATCTCAAGCTCAGAGAGTGAAAGTGCTATGAAAAGAGAGATAGTTGAGAGGGTCGTTTTCATGATTAAAAAAGGGGATTTGAAACTAGCCGTGTGTGGGTTTAAATCCTGGCTGTCACTTACTGAATGACCTTGGGCAAGTTACTCAGTAAGCTGTCTGTGACTCAGTTTTCTCATCTATGAAATGTAAAATGTAAGTACTATGAAATGTACTTTATGAATCCCTTTGAGTATTAAATGAGTTATGACATGTAAAGCACTTAGAACGCAAGGTATGTCCTCCAGAAAAGTTAGCTATTATTCTTTAGACTGAACCTTGAAAGATAGTATAAATAGGATTTAGACATGCAAAAATGAGTCAGAATGAAATAAGCTTTAGAAGGAGCAAAGATTAAAATGTAAAAAATTAAACCATATAAAAACATCTCAATAATTTTTGCTTATAATCGCAGGGTAGAGAAGGCCTTCCCAGGTATGACTTTTGATCCAGGAACTGTAAATGAAAGGGTTGATAAATTTACCATTAAAATTAAATGTGCATAAAAAATACTAAAAAAAACGCTAAAATTTTGCAGAATTGAATAAATACCAACAAAGATAAACTTAAATATTAACTAACTGCAGATGTGATTATTATTAAAAAGTAAACTTTGAGTATAAAATTATGAAACTCCTAGAAGAAAACATACGGGGAAAGCTTTTTGGTTTAATTTGACATTGGATTTGGCCATAATTTCCTGGATATAACACCCAAAGCACAGACAAAAGCAAAAATAGAAAAAATGGTACTATATCAAACTTAGAAACCTCTGCACATCAAAGGAAACAATCAATGGAATGAAAAGGCAATCTGAAGAATGGGAGAAAACAATTGCAAATCATATATCTAACCAGGGATTAATATCCAGAATATACAAAGAATTTCTTCAACTCAATAACAACAAAACCAGATTACACAACGTGCAAATAACCTGAATAGACATTTCTCCAAAGAAGATATAGTATAAATGGTCAACAGACGTATGAAAAGCTTCTCAACATCACTAATATTAGAGAAGTGTAAATCAAAACCACAATGAGATACCACCTTTACCCATTAGGATGGCCACGATAAAAAAAACTAACAAACAAACAAAAAACAGAGAATAAAAAGTGTGGATGAGGATGGAGAAATTGGACCTCTTGTGACCTGCTGGTGGGAATGTAAAATGGCGTAGCCACTATGGAAACAGTATGAAGGCTCCACAAAAAACTGAAAATAGAATTACCATGTGACTCAACAATCCCATCTCTGGGTGTCTACCCAAAGCAATTGACAGCGGGATCTTAAAGAAGTATTTGCACAGTCATGTTTATTGCGGACATTATTCACAATAGCCGGGCGGTGGCAGCAACCCAGACATCCATCAATAGATGAATGGATAAAGAAAGTTTGGTATATCCACACAGTGGAATATTTTTCAGCCTTTAAAAAGAAGGAAATCCTATTACACGCTACAATATGGATGAACCTCAAGGACATTATTCTGAGTGAAATAAGCCAGTTGCAAAAGGACAAATACTGTATGATTCCACTTACAGGAGAGAGATATAATTCATGGAAAGGGATAGTAGAATGGTGGTTGCAAGTGGCTAGAGAGAGGAAATGGGGAGTTGATTAATGGGTATAGAGTTTCAGTTTTGCAAGATGAAAAAGTTCCAGAGACCTGTCATACAACAATATGAATATAATTAACACTACTGAAATGTACACTTAAAAATGATAAAGAGGGTAAATTTTATATTTTTTACGACAATTAAAATTTTAAAAATTTTAAATAAACTGAATAATGCTGAAGGTGAGGTGGGAAAATTTATTTTTAATAATTGGTTTTTCTAAAAAATCCTATTCCTTTTCCCTTCACTCTGGTATTTGAAGCTTTTATGCCATAGAATACCTTCTGAATTCCTACCCTATCCAATGTGACTCCTTCCATTTTGCATTAAGAAAATGTGCCACTTCTAATTACTCCTCTTACCATCCTAGTCATTCATTCACTTAATATTTATTGAGCACATAATACATGCTAGGTATTGTTTAGACAGGGATGTAGAAGTGAACAGAACAAAATCCTTACAGCCATAGGTTTATATTTTAATGGGGGGGGAGACAGATAATAGACAACAAGTAAATATACAGTGTGTCAGATGGTGTTACAGGCTCTAGAGAAAAATTAGAGGGAAGAGGGGAAGGAATACCAGGGCATAAGAGAAATGCTGTTCCTCGCAGTATAATCAAGGGAAGCTTCATGCAGAAGTTGACATTTGAGCAGATATATCTGAAGGAAATGAAGAAAGGTGGACGGTGGGTATGTGGGAGAAGACGTTCCATGGAGAGGGACCATCGAGGGCAAAGGACCAGAGCTAGGAACAGCTTGATGGGTTTGGGGAAGAGCAAGGAGACCAGTGTGGCTTGAGAGCGAGCAAGGGGGAGAGGAATAGGAGGTTAGGTCAGAGAAGCGGTTGGCGCAGGGTACTGACTTTGTGGGCCATTGTATAGTCTGTTTTTTCCTGTGAGGTGGAAGCCACGGGAGGATGCCGGGCGGAGGATGATCTGACATGATTTAAATGATCTAACATTAGTGATGATCCAACACTATTTAGATGCCCTCTCTGGTAGCTGGTGGAGAACAGACTGTAGGAGGAAGAAGAAGGAAGGAAGCAGGAGGCAAGTCATGAGAGAAATGACAGTAGCTGAGACCAAATGGTAGCGACAGAGGTGTGAGAAGTGCCAGGTTCTGGGCACATGGTGAAGGTAGAGCCAGCGGGGACTGTAATGGATTGGGTGTGAAGTGTGAGAGAAAGAAGAGTGAGTCCAAGAGTGACTCAAAGGTGAGTCCAAGTGATTGGACGCAAGCTGCTGTGGGGACGGAGTTGCTGTGCACTGAGGCAGGGCCTGCTACCAGACGAGCACTTGCTGAGAGGCTCGTTTGGGACATGTTAAGTCTCAGATGCTAAATTAGGTCAAGTTGGTAATTGAATGTGTGAGTCTGAAGCTCAGTGGAAAGATCAGGGCTGGAAATGAAAGTTTGGGAATTATCAACGCATGATACTTACAGCCATTAGACTGGATGAGACCAGCTCGGGAGTAAGTGTAATTCAGGAAGAGCTGTGCGGACTGAGCCCCGGCGTGCCCCACTTCAAGGTGGGGAAAACAAGGAACAAGCTGCAGAGGCTGAGGAGCAGCCAGTGAGTGAGGTGGGAGACTGAGACAGAAAATATCCCTTTGCTGGTGACTCAACAGTCACTGCTAATACATTTTCTGCAGTGTTTTATCAGTTGCCGGTATAATCTCTACTCCCAGTTACCTGGATGGCATTGATCTTGGATTATTCTTAAATAGGAAGACCAGTTACTGGATAGCTTCCCACAGCGTTTTCCGCATAGGTGGCTTCCTTTTTTTTTTTTTCCCTACTCAGACTGAAACATTTACTATTACGTAAGCTTATATATGAAAAGTAAAGATAAGTTTATTCAGAAGTTTAAAAAAAATAACGTGACCACATATTACCCCTACCATTTCACTTCGAGATGCAGTGTTTGTTTGATTAATAGGATGCAAATCGACTTTCTACATTGTCTTAATGAAAATAATGTTTTGAAATCCCAGTCTGACTAGATTTGTTCGCTATGCTCCCTTCTCCTCCCTTGTGCAGTTAATGCAGCCTGTCCGCAGCCTCTTAAAATGCAATGTAACCGTATTGATTTTACTTGTTCTTCCACCTCCCTCTTGCCTCTGGCCACAAATTAGTCTGAGTCAGAGAAGTTGGTGAGATAAAAAGACTATATCTAGACTGTCCATTTCTATTCTTTCCAAAAAGCCTTTAAAAAAAAGTAATAAACTAGAAGGTGACAAAAGCGAAGCTCAAAACCAGCTGCAAGCTATGTGTCTTCCAGATGAAATCCTTTGTAGTTGAACAGCCAACATTTAGCTTACTGTACCCTATCAGGAAGCAAAGCTGGCCAGGATTTATCTTTTCCTAAATGTATATTATAGAAGATATTCAAATTCAGCATGTCACTTTGCAGAAGTAATTGTTTCTTCTTCTGATGGGGGGTAACATCAACCCCAAAAGTAAACTATCCAGGTTGTTTTTATGGCTCTATTCTCTAATTTAGGCAACAATAAATTGAGCTACTGGCTCATATAGCTGAACAATATCACTTTCTTTTCTCAAGTCAAGAATGTTAATAGTAGGAGAAAGCAGGGCACGCATTAACTTGAGACAAGGATGAGCCCTTGCTTTCATCTTTTGGTTTGGGATGTTTGGGGAATTATATTTTATTACTTGCAAGCAGTTGAATTTTACCACTCGTGGAGCAAAATGAGTATGCCTGAATTTCCCTGGTGCTGTGTGCCAGCAACCCTATTTCCATACCTGAGGAGATAGCAAAGACGAGAGCTGCTACTGGGTCAAGGTCGCAGTTGTAAATCAAAGAGCAATGGTAAGTCCAGGTGTGTGTGGAGGGCAGTTGGTAGGGACAGGAACAAAAGGGCAGTTTCGATGGGGAAAATTGTTAATTCCCTAACCCTCCCACCACACACACACCGAAAGCATCATGATGTATGTTTTGTTTGGAGATGTTCTATTTTTAATTAATAACCATGCACTGCATTGGGTTCTACTTTCCAGGTTTTGACAGTTGACCCTAGCATCCCATTGCAGACCCCGCCTCATTTGTGAGATGACGCTGGTGATCCTTTCACGTCAGTGCTTCCAAACCAGCTGGGGAGCTAAGTGGTCATTTACAGCGTACCTCAGTGACATTAACAGTAGACTGAAATATGGTTGGGCCATTGATACATGCAAGATCTTCCTAAACCCTTACTGCCGGGGCCTGGAAGCAATGCTGTTGTCGTAAAAACAGTTTGTCAAATATGATCTGAAATCCTAAAGGGGATTTTCCAACAGATGTGTTCTATTAATGCTGGCACTGACTGGGTTGATCCGAAGATGCAAACAGCATCTCTAAACTGGTCATTATTTATATCCTTCCACTGCATTCACTGATTAAATCCCCTGAGTTGTCTCGGGCGGCTACCACCTGGGACCCTTCTCCAGACAAAGGCTTTCTTGTGGCACACAGCTGAGCCAGGCCTGTTTCTTGTCAGAGTAAATATTTTAGCACTGATTTCTTTTTGTCCAACTGGATTCATCATTCGCTTGTTGGTTTGCTTTATTTCTTCAGCAAGAATCAGTTTACCAAGTTAGCTGCTGTTTGGACTGGCTAATTAAAGCCTGCTCAGTGTGTGCAGGTCACCTCCGAGCCAAATACTACCCCGCACAGAACTTGAGTGCCAGTTTTATTTGTTAGAACAGATGGGCATTGTGAGTTGCCCATGGCCGATGTGACCCCAGTGTTTGCTTTTTCATGGCATAGCCTTGTGAAAGGATTTCCCCACTTGAGAGGAAAAGTGCCCAGAATTCCCAGTCATTGAGGAATCCTGTGGAAAGGAGAAAGGTGGCCTGAGGATTTCTCAGAACACTCCTGCTGTTTGTCAACTTTGTGGTTAGCCAGGTCGCCAAGAGACGTGGTTATATCACATATGACATTTGGCCTCTGGAGATACTTTGGAATTAGCTATTTATACTCACTTCCTCAAAAGCTCATGCAAAGTGGATAGCCAATTATGGAAGGTTTCTCAACACTACAATTCCTTTGACTGGAGGCACTCTGGGCAGCTAATAAAAAACCACACACAAATATTGTGTCAGATAGTTAACTGCGTTACACTGTGACCTCCACCAACATTAAACATTGATTCACCTCTGCAGTACTGTGTGGTCTGTATTCTGGGAAAGATGCATCATATCCCCCTAAGGAACTCACAGTTTTATGGATGAAACAGCTGTGTGAACAAATAATTCTGCTGCAATGTCTCTCAGACCTCTGAATGAGGTGACTGGGTGGATGATGACACTCCAACCAAATTATAGAAGGGAGAGGTGGAAGGAGAGGGAGAGCTGCTCATTTGGGTTTCTGGGGCTCACAGGCCACCCAGGTAGTTGTGTCTAGTGGGCAGGTCTAACTTCGGCTTAGGAGACAGACGAGGAACTGCTTCTTGCAGGAGTCTATTCTTTCATCATGTCACTGCCAGAAAAGTAAGGCATAGTACAAATAGGTTTTGGTTGGAGAGCGAGAGAAATAAAAGGTTGAGAGTGGAAGTCAGAGTGATGGGACACCAGGTGAAGGGAAGAGTAAGTTTGTCAAGAGCAGCTTCACTAATTCTCAGCTTTGTGTAGAGAAGTCCCTGCTTATCACAGTATGTCTGTTATTTGGAAAATTTCTGAGAGGTTAACCAGTGAGCGGGTCTTTAAGGAAACAGCACACGCTCATGGGTTGGGTATTCACTTGGAGGATCAGATTGTCTTCCAGTTTCTTAGAAGATGATAGTATTTGGAATGTTGTCTGAACCAAATATAATTCTCCCCCCGCTTTTTTCTTTGCTTTGTGTTAATGCTTGTCTTGCCAGATCATGAAAGAGCCAGTTTAAAAATTTTCAACTAGTATTTCTAGCTAGAAATGAATGGATTTATGGACTATGTTGTTATTTTTAAAGAACTGTGAATAGAGGTGATTCATAGCCTTCATTTTTGCATGTGCCTTCTTAAAAAGAGGGAGATGAGGGTATGTCTCCATTTATCATAAGGAACATGGTGAAATTGTTCCCCAGATGACCCCAAGTTAAAGAATATTTTTGAATCCATGCCATAGTGAAAATTAAAGGGGAAAGGGAATGTCACAGAACACAATAAATAGCAAATTGTCAGAACTTTAAGGAATTTGAGGGAGATTAGAATTATGGAGTCTGAGCATCTTGACCCAAGTGATTTGCTGGTTGGCTCTTCAAAAGCATTTTCGTTTCTTCGCCAATTTTGCTGTTCTCCAAAGACCTTCAAGGTTTTAGCACATAGCTTAATGAATTGCCGACGTTTTGGTGTTTTATTGAGGGTCCATTGGGTTCCATCTCCATAAGTAAATGCCAACTTCAGAAGTAAATGGCCATTATACCTACTGTGTTACAATTTTACTAAACTCAGAATTGTTGTGGGTGGTTGAAAGCATTTCAGTGGTCAAACAGAGGGTAATTAGCTCATTTAAATCCTTTTCCATGTCCCATTCTGTGCGAATGTGCCAGCCTGTCTTTATAAGAATAAATGGGATATACAACCTGGCATTACTTTATTCAGCTATCAATCTTAAAAGCAACTGGGCAGATTATAAACCACATTAAATTTGCATACAGAATGTGTGTGAATGTGTTTTCTTTCTCATGTATTAAGTGCTGGCAACCCCATTCTCTGCAATAGTTTGTCAGGAAGGGCCATCTTTATAGAACAACGGCCCATGGCAGATCATAAATACAAGATTTACATTTACACATAAAAGACCAAGATGAATCAATTTTAAAAGGCATGCTTTTCATTTTACAAATAAATTGGCTTTAAACAAGAATTTTTCAAGTAGAAATCTTTAAATGTATTTTGTTTATTCAAGAGTAATAATATCAAGTAGTTTTCATATCGTCTCTCTTTTTTCTGTGAACATAAAAGGTAGCATAGATATTTTTATAAATGAAATTCCAATATTATTGCTTTGGCCTTTTCAAAAATTTGGATTTAAGATATCACATAATATGAAATGTCAAACTGCAATTGGTGACAAAGAACATTAATTAGTTTAGGATTAGATTTAATTAGCATTTTAATGAATTTGAATCATGTATTTTTAAAAAGGAACTTTGTAGAGTTTCAGGATTGTGAATATTTTTTCTTGTAGTGTAAATATTTATTCCACAGTCTAATTACCAAAAACCTGATATAAAATTTAAATCCAAGAGTGATATTTCTTAAAAATAAAACTTAATAGTCAGAGAAAAATTTAAGAAAAAAAAGAATCTTATTACTGTAGGAAGCTTATGATGAGAATCAAAGCAGAGCTGCACATTTTCCAGTGTTTGTTCCTTGGGACCCAGGAATTCTGGGGAAGAAAATGTTTAGGGTATGTTGCATGCCAGGCCCCTCTTGGGATCTACCATTTGACAATACATTAAAGGCACTATAAACACCAATGGTTTATGTTTGATAACTTGTGTTATCAAACTTACGAAAAGCATGAACCCTTTTACTGAATAACCCCTATTTACATCAGCTAAGTTGGTACCTCATGGAACCACTTTGGGAAACACTGAAGTAGACGATAAGATTGTTTGATGAATTTGGTCAATTGATATCAATTTTACATAATACTATATATGATGCTCAAAATCTCATTTCAAATTTAGACATTCTGGCTAATTATGATTCTTGTTTTTAACTATTAAGTTCTAGATACTTTTTGGTGAGGCCAGTAGCTGGTTTTTAAATACTACAACATATGGAAATGCATTCAGGGGTAAAATAGAATCAAAGCACCATTTATCGGTAAGAGTTTTGTGTATAGAACAAATTTATAAGTAAATAAATTTGAGTAGGTTTGTGTTATCTGCCACTGCTTTATCAGTAAGTCTGTTTATATTTGCCGAGCATCTATTATGGGATGTATGTCCACTGGGATCACAGTAGCATATTAACGAGATGATATGTCATATAAGCTTATAGCAAGTCATTCAGCTTATATGTCATCTAAGCTAAAATCTTAAGCCAAGCTAACTGGGAGATGTTGTGGTAAGCCTAGGAAAAAACAAGCCAGCTCGTAACTCAATTTTATCCTCCAATATATTCTGGCATATCAAAATATTTGAAGATGTACTGCTCTTATGCAGTCAAATTTGTTCATTATTTCTTCAGTGGAGCATCTGAAATAATACCCCTTTTTACCTTTAAAGTTTATAAGCAATTGAGAAATAAGACACAGGAGACAGTTAAGTAGCAATTGAAATACAAGCTTTATTTGGATAAAGCTGATTGAGGAACCTGACTTTAATAACAGCAGGCATTTCAGACAAAAGGAAATAGGAATATCCCTTACAAAGATGCTCAACCTCGTTACTAATCAGGCAAATGCAAATTAAAATCAACATGAGTTACCATTTTTATCCACATCAGATCAGCAAAAATTAAAAAGTCAGCGATATGAGAGCCACAAGAGTTCTGCGGTTGAGCATGAGATTTGGTAGAATTACTTTGGAAAAGAATTTGACATTATCTAGTAAAGTAGAAACTGTATCTATGCCATGACTCAACGGACCCATTCCTAGTTATATTTCTTAGAGAAAGGTATATATTTTTATGAGAAATCATGTACAAGATAGTAGGTGCTTGCTTATAATTAGAAAAAACAAGTGGAAACAAAAATATTTATCACCAGGAAAATGGATAAAGTATGGTATATATAAGGAATGGAATACTATATACATTAGTGAAAATGAATTACAGCTACATATATCAACATGAATAAATCTCAAGAATATTAGATGGGAAAATCAAGTTGAAAATCAAGTATAAAAACAATGATTCTGTCTTTGTAAAATTCAAACATTATAAAACAAAACAATATATTGCTTAGAGAGCCATCTGTGTGTAATGAAACTACAAAGAAAAGCAAGGGAATGATGCACACTGACTTAGGGTGGGAGGGAGCAGGGTGAGGTGGGAGCAGGGCGTCCTAAAGGCTTCTGGTCATTCTGGCCGCTTTAGCCAGCTTCCAGGGTATTTAGGTTTTCTTTTGCTGTTGTGGTGCTTAATTGATGTTTTTGTTCCATCTTCATATCCTTGATAGGGACGGAAAACAAGAATTTTCTTGGTGTGGAGAGAGGAGTTTTATGCCCCCACAACCTTTAGGCAACTTCCTGGAGACCCATCGCTCTAATTTCTCATTTATCTGGAGTTCTTCTATAAATAAGTTTGTGGATTCCTGACCCACAATCAGAAAAACCCTCTTTTAATAACTAATAATAACTATAGGGAAGAACCACAAGGAAAAAATCTATACCTTTCCATTAAAGTGATGAGTGAGTCAGCTCTGGGCACCCACCAGGACGTCCTGCTGTAGTCAGAAGCTAAGATGGTCCCCCAGAGCCCAGCCCCCTACTGTGCACAGCCTGTGTAAATCCCTCCCCTTGAGTGTGGGGGGAAGCTGAGGCCAGGCTAGTGGCTGCCTTGATTAGGTTATGTTCCGTAAATAAGATGATGGTGCAGTCATTCCACGACGGTGCTACATTATATAAGATCGCTCCTCCTGCTGGCTCTGATGCCGCCCTGTTGTAGGAAGGCCATGTGACTCGAAACGAAGGGCAACCTTCAGGAGCCGAGAGGGATTCCCTGCCAACAGCCAGCAAGAAAATAAGGACGTCAGTCAGTCCTACAACCTTAAGGAACTGAATTTTGCCAACAACCTGAGTGAGCTTGGAAGAGGATACCAAGTTCCAGATAAGAACCATAGTTCTGCTAACACCCTGATTACTTCCTCAGGAGATTCTGAGTAGAGACCCAGTAAAGCTGAATCCAGACTCCTGGGACCCAAAGAAATTATGGGATAATATATTTGTGTTGTTCTAAGCTGCTGAATTTATAGTAAGTTGTTACACAGCAATAGGAAGTGAATACACCCCTGTTATCGTATCTAACTGCCAAACGGCCTGGGCTGCCAACCCGTTTGGACCCCTCCTTTCTTTCCTTTCCTCACATTTCCAGAGTTATCAGTTTCTGGGTCCAATCCAGAGTTGATATCCTCTTTCATCATGAAAAAGAACGAACACTGCCACCGTTTAAAACCTGGGCTCCAGACAGTTCTCCCTCCCCCTTTTCCCAAGAGATTTGTCATTTGTCAGGGACTGGCTGCCAAGACTGTAACACAGGTCACTAGATAAGACACGTCAGGCTTCCCCTCCCTCCCTCCCTCCCTCCCTCCCTCCCTCCCTCCCTCCCTCCCTCCCTCCCTCCCTCCTTCCCTCCCTCCTTCCCTCCTTTCTCCCTCCTTTCTCCCTCCTTCCTTCTTTTCTTCCCTTTTTCCCCTCCCTTCCTTCCCTTCCCTTCTTTCTATATTCCTCCCCTCCTTTCTCTCTTTCCTTTCTTCCTTCCTTTCACAAACTTTTTTTTTTTAATGAGGGTGCAGTTCGCAGTGGCCCATACAGGGATCGAGACTGGGTATCGAACTGGCAACCTTGGTGTTAAGGGCACTGCGCTCTAACCAACTGAGCTAACAGGCTGCACCCTACACAAACATTTTTTGAGTAGCAGCTGGTGCTGTCTCATGCTTGCAGAAATTTTTTTTTAAAAGGCCTTTTTTTTTAAGGAGCTCATTATTTAAATGGTGGAGACAAATTACCACATGGTAATTTCTCTGCTCTTGGAGGAGCAGCTAAAGAGTGGGAGAGAAACCTTAATTATGCTGGAATCTCTTCCTTTTCCTGTTGTTACACACCCACCCTCTCCATTCTCTCATACACACTCATTAGGATCCTATATAAATAAAATCTTAGGTTTTAGTAGAGGTTGATTTTTGTTTAAATCACTAAATTGCTGCTCAGAGATGATGAGGTCTTTTGAAACTGATTTGTGAATCATTACATAGAAAGAAACAGGTAATGGAGGAAGCTGATTTGGTTTTTAGGCCTGCATTTGCCTGTAGGTTTGAGTAAGGACATTGATGATGTCTTTTATGCTTTATTTCCTAAGTGTGGAGTTTGTCCTAATAGTCGGTTGAAGATGATTTCAGAAACACCATCCTGAAACATTAAAAATGACAGGAATACAAAACAACTATTTGTCACTAATGCCTGCAGCTGTTTCCATGACTGATGTTTCCGGAGTTTTATAATTAGAGCATTTTACTCTGGCACCACCTCTCATATCTAGAAATGGCCAACTTAAAAATAGGGTGTTGCTAATCTGCTCTTATAACAGGTTCTCTAGAGAGCTGCAGCATACCTGGGCAGTTTTAACCGGAGATAAATTAGCTAAGTATGATGAAAATGCTGCCATCGAAAGGAATTTGTTGATAGTGCTTAGATTTTCAAGTAAAAACAGGGGCCTATCAAAATCCCAGGGTCACAGTTGAGGAAAGCAAACACAGAACTAAGCAAACCTAAACATTTCATCTTCTATTCTTCTAAATCCTAAACCTATGTCCAATAACTTACAGGTGGCATTTCTAAAACCAAAATAAATAAATAAATAAATAAATAAATAAATAAATACACACCCCCCCCCCCCCCAAATTTAATATAAAAACAATTGTAGAAGAGAACTTAATCTCTGCCTTTGGCTCAGGGACTGGTTTTTATTGCTGTCCTTTTACTAATGTTCAGAAATAAATTGCTTGATGCCTCTGTGGGGTGAACATTCAGAAAATGAAGAGGCCCCCAAAGGCATTCTGTTATTTAGGAATTGGCTTTCCCGACTGCGCTCCGTAACTTCATATAAAAGTGCACTTATGTTGAGCCTTTCATTTCATTTCACAGTGATCATTTTGCTACGCAAGCTTTAATTACACTGTTACTGATGTTGCAATCCTTTGCATTCTCCTTCTCCATTTGACTTAAATTGGATATGGGTGGCCATGCGCTACTGTACCCGCAGACTAGAAGGAGGGGGAGGCCTCTGCGTAAGAGGGACAGACCAGATTAACCAGGACCCTCCAAAAGGTCACAGGAAGCAACCCAGAAAGGATGAGGTAATGAAAGGGAACTCATCACAGACTCCTAGCTGGGGTGTTTAGCATCTACTTTACAATGATTACTTCTGGATTTAGTTTCCTGAAGGAACAAATGTGGATGCCTGACTTTTGTTTCTTAGCAAGGATTATTCAGAGTCCCAGGGATGCCAATTTGAAGTATTTGTACTTGTTTTTATATACAGTTGACCCTTGAACAATGTGGGGGTTAGGGATGCCAATCCCCTGCGCAATTGAAAATCCACATATAATGTTGAGGCCCCCCCCCAAACTTAACTACTAATTCGCACGGTTGATCAAAACCTTACTAATAACATAAACAGTCAATAGAACATATTTTGTATGTTATGTGTATTATATACTGTATTCTTATGATAAACTAAGCCAAAGAAAAGGAAATTAAGAAAATCATAAAGAAAAAAATACATTTACGTTATTTATTGAAAAAAATCCACATGTAAATGGACCTGTGCGGTTCAAATTCGTGTTGTTCAAGGGTAAACTGTACGTTTAACAGTTTTATTAATATAAAATTTACAGACCATAAAATTCATGCCTTTGAAGTGTACAATTCAGTGTTTTTTTAGTATATTTATCGAGTTGTGCAACTATTACCACTATTTAATTCTAGAACGTTTTCATCACCCCCAAAAGAAACACCATGTCTTTTAGCAATCACTCCCTGCCACTCTATCTCTGTACCATCCAGTCCTAGGCAACCACTAAACTACTTTCTATCTTTATAGATTTGCCTATTCTGAACATTTCATATAAGTAGAATCATACTATATGTGACTGGTTTCTTTCGTTTAGCATAATGTTTTCAAGGTTCATCCATGTCATCCTATATATCAGTACTCCATTCCTTCTTATAGCTGAATAATATTCCAAGATACGGATATATCAGATATTGTTTATCCTTCATCAACTGATGGACATTAGGTTGTTTCCACTTTGGGGGTATTGTGACTAATATATAATATATAAAGTACATACAAATTTTTTTGTGGACATATGTTTACATTTCTCTTGTGTATATACCTACTGTGTTTCCCCGAAAATAAGACCTAACTGGAAAATAAGCCCTAGCATGATTTCTCAGGATGCTCGTAATATAAAATAAGCCCCACCGTGTTTCCCCCAAAATAAGACCTAGCTGGATTATCAGCTCTAATGCGTCTTCTGGAGCAAAAATTAATATAAGACCGGGTCTTATTTTAATATAAGACCCGGTCTTATATAATATAATAAATATAATATAATGTAATGTAATGTAATATAATATAATTAATATAATATAATACCGGGTCTTGTATTACTTTTTGCTCCAAAAGACGCATTAGAGCTGATGGTCTGGCTAGGTCTTATGTTTGGGGAAACATGGTATAAAATAAGCTCTACCATATTTCCCCAAAAATAAGACCAGGTCTTATATTAATTTTTGCTAAAAAAAAAAACGCATTAGGGCTTATGTTATATTACGAGCATCCTGAAAAATCATGATACAGCTTATTTTCCGGTTATGTCTTATTTTCGGGGAAATGTGGTAGGATTACTATTGCTGGGTCTTATGATAACTTTTTGAGGAACTGGTAAACTGTTTCCCAAAGTGGCTATATCATTTCACATTCCCACTAATAATGTATGAGTGTTCTAAATTCTCCATATCTTTGCCAACAGATGTTACTGTCTATTTAATTTTAGCTATCATACTGGGTGCAAAGCGGTATCTCGTTGTGGATTTGCATTTCCCTAATGATTAATGATTATTGGTTCACAAATTCGCCCCTGTACACAGATGGCAAGGAGAAACCAAAGACAGAAGCAGACCACTCCAGATTGGTAGGTAGCAGGTTTAATAAGCAAGGGAACTTACTTACGAGGCTTGTCTTGGACAGTTGCAAGACAAGTAAATCTCCACACCCACTCAGCAAATGTTAAAAGTTTATATAGAGGCCTTAACTGGGTTCAATCTCATGTACAATCCAGAGGTTCTCAACAACACCTTCTCTCTCAAGGCTATATCCTTGGAACATCTCCCAGTGTGGGAACAGTGGGAAAAATACATTGCAAGGACAGAGGAGGGGGCAAAGAGCCTCTGATTGCCCAGGTCCAGCTCGCAGGTTAACTGGCTGTCACATCTTCTCGATTACCTCCTTCCTTCAACAAATGATAGTGCACATCTTCCTATATGTTTGTTGGCCATTTTTACATCGTCTTTGGAGAAATGTCTACTTAAATCCTTTGCCTATTTTTTAATTGGGTGTTTCAATTTTTTATTGTTGAGTTGTAAGAGTTCTGTATTTTTAGATACAACTCCCTTACTAGATCTGTGATTTGCAAATATAGTCTCCCATTCTGTGTGTGTCTTTTCCTTTTTGGAAGATGTCCTTTGAAGCACAAATGTTTTTAAATTTGATGAAGTCCAATTTATCTAGCACTTGTGCTCCTGGTTTTATGTCTAAGAAACTGTTGCCTAATATAAGGTCACAAAGGTTAACCCCTATATTTTCTTCTAAGAGTTTCATAGTTTTAGTTCTTACATTTAGGTTTATGATCCATTTTAAGTTAATTTTTGTATATAGTGTGAGGCAGGGATCCATGTAGATCCATCCCTTTTGCATGTGGTTATCCTGTGGCCCCACCACCATTTGTTGAATAGACTGTTCTTCCCCCTTTGAATTGTCTTGTCAAAAATCAATTGGTCATAAATGCCATAGTTTATTTTTGACTCTCAATTTATTCCGTTGATTTGTAGTTTCATCTTAATGTCAGTATCACGCTGTTCTGATTACTGTAGCCTTGTAGTAAGTTTTGAACTTGGGAAGTCTGAGTCCTCCATCGTATTCAGTTTTTAAGACGGTATTGACTATTCTGAGTCCCTTGCATTACTATGTGAATTTTAGGAACAGCTTGTCAATTTCTGCCCCCAAACACCTCAAAAACAAACAAACAAAAAAAGCTGTGATTTTGACAATGATTGAATTGAATTTGTAGGTCAATTCTGGGAATATTGCCATCTTATCAATATAAAGTCTTGTAATCCATGAACATGGAATGTTTTTCCATTTATTTACATTTTAAAAAATTTCTTTAAGTGTTATGTAGTTTTCAATGTACAAGTCTTACACTTCTTTTGTCAAATATATTCTTAAGTATTTTAGCTTTTTATGCTATTATAAATGGAATTATATTTTTAATTTCATTTTAAGTTGTTTATTGCTAATGTCTAGAAATAGTATATTGATGTTGGATCCTACAACTTGTTCAACTCATTTATTAGTGGATTCCTTTGGATTGTCAGTATGCAAGTCATGTCATTAGTTGCCGTTCCACTCTGGATGCCTTTTATTTTTATTTTCTTGCCTATTTGCCTGGGCTTCAGTACAATGTTGAATAGAAGTGACAAGAGCAGATACCCTAGTCTATCTCCTCATATTAGAGAGGAAGCATTTAGTCTTTCACCATTAAATGTGGTATTAGCTTTATGTTTTTTGTTATGTTTTTTATCTGGTTGAACAAATTCTCTTCTAGTCCTAGTTTGTTGAGTATCTTTATATGAAAGCATGCTGGATTTTCTCTAGTGGTTTTTCTGAGTATATTGAGAAGATCATGTGGGTTTTATCTTTTATTCTCTTAATATGGTGTATTATATTGATTGATTTTCACATGTTGAACCAACCTTGCATTCCTAGGATGAATTACTCTTGAACATAGTATATAATCATTTTTATATGTTGGTAGATTTTGATTGCCAGTATTTTGTTGAGGGTTTTTGCACTATTTTCATGAGAGATTCTGGTCTGTAGCTTTCTCTTTTTGTGATGTCTTCTCTGGTTTTATTATTGGTAATGCTAGCTTCATAGAGTGAATTGGAAGTGTTCTCCCCCCTCTTATGTTTTCTAGGAGAGTTTGTGAAGGATTGGTATCAATTCTTCTTTGCATGTTTGGTAGAATTCACCAATGAATCCATCTGGACCTGGGCTTTTATTTGTGAGAAGTTTTTTAATTACTAATTTAATCTTTTTACTTATAGGTCTATGCAGATTTTCTATTTCTTCTTGAGTCAGTTTAGGTACTTTGTGTCTATAGGAATTTGTTAATTTCATCTAGGTTATCTAATTTGTTGGCATACAATTGTTCATAGTATTACCTTATAATTCTTTTTATTTCTTTAAGGTTGTTAATGATGTTCCTCCTTCCATTCCTGATTGTATAATTTGAGTCTTTTCTCATTTTTTCCTTCATTGATCTAGTTAAAGTTTTTCTATTTTGATGATTTTTTTCAAACAACCAACTTTAGTTTTTGTTGAATTTTCTCTATTGGTTTTCTATTCCCTATTTTTGTTCTAATCTTTATTATTTCCTTTCTTCATTTGGATTAGTTTGCTTTTTTGGGTTAGGTTTACTTTCAATCTATTAGGTCTAATTCCTAGGGTTACAACTTGCTAGCTCTATGGTATAAACAAGGGCCTTAGCCTTTCTAAGCTTTGGTTTCTTATCTGTAAAATGGGGATAATATCTGATTTGTTGTTTATAGTAGTAAATGTTTGGTACCTGGGCTAAGGGGAGCCCTCCATATGTATAGGTATAGAAGCTATAGGCATAGAAGGAAGTGTTAATGTTAACTCCCAGGTCTCTGGATTTGGATTACTGTTGGTCCATTCTCTGATCCCAGCTACATGAATGAAGAAGCAAGTTTAAGGCAAAGGAAATTGTATCTATCTATCTATCTATCTATCTATCTATCTATCTATCTATCTATCTATCGAGAGAGAGAGCCCTATAGGAAACAGAATGTAGAGGCCCAGTAGGTTGGACACTCAGGCTGGACATACAAGTATGGCAGACGTAAGAATACAGGTGGGTGTGGCTGAAGATGTGGCTATGAGTGAGACAATCCTAGGCAAGTACAGGAGGAGACAAGAAAGGGAACCAAGAACAGAACCCTGAGGAACAGGTGGAGGAAGAAGCTTCTGCAAAGTACACTATAACAAGACACTGAGCAGACATAAAGGAGAAATGGGAAAGTGGAGGGGCCAGGAATCCAAGAGAAAATCAACTCAAGAATCAGTGCAAAGAGGGTCTAGATCAGCTGAGAGTCCCAGCCATTCTGCGAGGCAGAATCTGATAACCACCCCTTCTCCTCCCATCCCTACCACAAGAATAAACAGGGATACATCACACCGAAGACTAAGAGGCCATCCCAGATGGCGGAATATTAGGAGAGGATGCTATCGGCCTGAGGCAATCATTAATAAAAGCTTATCAGGAAGTTTTGTCTGGCTGACAGAATGCCAGTGTGCAAGCCCTATACAATTTTAATTGCTCATACTGTAGTCTTGAACATGTACCTCCATGTAATAGCAGTAATCTGGATGAACTCTGGTAGGTGTAGATTCAGGGAGGTCATCTGTACTAAAAGAAATCTAATTCATCATAGTCAATGGACTTCTAGTTTTATATTACGCTCACAGTGCCATCATGTACTTACAGTGATTAGTCATAATGCTTATTGTTTTCTCACCTCAATTCTAGTGTCAGAGCCAGCACATACGCAAACAAACAAAGAAGCAATCAAATCCTAACTATATAGTCTAGCGGCAGCTTGTATGTGAAAGGGCAGATGTGGATTGGAAGTCTCAGACACAGGGAAATAGCATTTACTGAGTGTTCATTGTGGCCAACATTTTATGTAAGTTACCTGATTTTATCCTCTCTATCACCCTCTGAGATAGTTATGGGGAACAGCTTGACTTATGAACAAATGAGGAAGTTGAGTTTCAGAATGCTAATAAATTACCAGAGTCATATACAGTAAGTAAGGAGTTCAGATTAGAAAGCCCTGTCTATCTTCCTCCCAAAGCTTATATTATTTCCATTAACGTTGCCAAAATGGAATCAATATTAAATCAGACTGCTCACTTTATGACTATATCATAAAATCAAATAAATAAGCTAAATGAAAGCCCTTTTCAACTTCGAGAAGAAAGCTATATGCAGGCAGGATATTTTTAATTTCTACTATTAAGACCAGCAGTAGTATCTGAAAATATAAAACACACTTCAACATAATCTCTAAAAGTACATTCTCGTTAGCCCTTCAAAAGAGAATCTTAGTATATTACCATTTTCTCTTGGCCTTGCTGTTTATCACCTTCAGGAGCTCATTCTTATACATACTAGTTGGTGAGAACCGTCTTCCTCTCTACTATCACCCTTAATACATACCAGCTCGTAGCATTTCTCCCTGTCTTGCTATTCTACTGAGATATAGAGCAGTAGTGGCAAGAGGAACAAAAAGAGACTGAGCCTTTAACCTCTCTGCTGTTTTATAAAAGGATATGACTTGATTATATTCCTTGTATCAAGACACACACACACACACACACACACACACACACACACACACACTCCCACCCTATGGCTTCCCTGAAATCCTGGGCAGCCATAGAGAAAACACTGGACCGAAGCTGACCCATGGAAGCTTGGGAAAGTGTCTTGACCTCACGCCTTCCACTACCATGGAGCAGACTGTGGACTGTCTCATGCCTGTCTCAAACAAAATCTTGCAGACTCTCTTCTGTTTTTCATATTACAACACCCTCTCCATCATTTCCCAGTCAGCAATCTCCTCCTATCACCATGACAGTCACATCTATTATCCAGAGATATACAAGTGGGAATTCAGGTATATTGTCATTTAGAGGACCACCAGTTAGAGTCACACATCTAGACGGGTCAAGCTCCCAATATTTTTGCTTCCAACTGTGTTTTCCAAAGCTGTATATGACCTTCCCCTGTACATCATCCATATATCAAAATCTTAAGTTACATGAAATAAGAGAAAGGAGGTCCCCAATGTACCTATTATATTCTAATCACAACACAAGTCATAGCAACAACCTTTCCTGAGCTAAAAATGAAATTTTGCACATTTCCTTTTGTGTAATCCGTTAGAGCAAAGGAATGGATGTCAGAAAAGACTTCTAAGTACAAGCACAAAAGGAGCAATAAATCTTAGACAAGTAAGCTTGACCCTAAAGACTGCTCCCCACCATCCCTTCTGCAATGGGGACCCAAAATGATTACCCCATTCTGTTTCATTATCTTTATAAGTTTCCATCAGACTAGATGACCATTAGTGTATCTTCCCCCAGAAATTCAGACAAGTCAGAAGGTTGTGTTTTGGAGAAGTACCAAGGAAGGATTGTATGTCCTTTATCTGTCTGAGCGGGCAAAGGGTCAGGTACAGTTAGGGCAGAAAGCTCAGGAACATACCGCAGGTGCAAGCTGGTGGGAGGGATATGGTGGCTTTGTAGTGATCTGGAAAGAATCTCAGGGAACAATCATTGAGCAACAATTATGTGCCAGATAATTTCTTAGGCCTTGCTATATATTGCCGAAACCAATAAATCTTAGATCATCTGCCTGAGGGCATTTAGCTAGACTGTTAAGCTAGGTTGTCTGATCTGAAGTTCATGTTCTTTCCATCAAACCACCTGGGAGAACAGCTCTTCCCTGCCCATGTGGATGCATCCTGAAGCAGCCATGTGTTCTGCATCCTGAAGCAGCACCAGCAGCAGTGTGATGAGGGCTTAGTTGGTTTAGCCCACCTGCTCATGATGCTGGGATTCCAAAAGCTTGTCTGTAGGGGCCCACAGAGTGTGAAGCAGAGCAACCAGAGCACATCAGCAGCAGCTTCCTCTGCTTCAGGGGGGAAAAATGGGAAAGAGAAAGGACAGTCTAACGGAGTTCCTTTTTTGTCTCCCCCCCTTTTTTGTCTCCCCCCCCACCTCCCATTGTCCCCCAGCCCACTTTATTTTAGGGCTTGAACACAAGAGGACAAATTTTAAAATACTTCATTGTACTACTATCAGTACATTTAACCAAATGGTTAAAGTGGAGCCACTTCCTTTCCCCATAATGGCAGCAGTGAAATTGTCTTCATTTTATTTTGTTATGGTTCAATACTCCAGTATTTCAAAGAGAGTCCTACCCGCACCTTCATTCATTGCTCCATCACTCAGCAGTTCACCCCTGAGTAATTTGCAAACACCCAAAGGGATACTCAAAATTTATTACAAGGGCTATCCTTATAGATAAATGGGGTTAGTCATCACCTACTTGATATGCTTTGAAAAAGCACAAGAAAACCCTTTTTTCCTCAAATATCTACCTCCTGCTAGCATATGACATTCCCTGAAATTCTACCATTGCAGATTCCTGATCTTGTGCTGGTAGGTCCAGTTGTTGTTATTCATTGTTCACCTAACACCTGGGCTCCTCAAACCAAGGTAATAGAAATCTGAATGAAGGGGTAGGGGTGGCGAGGGAGGGGTAGAACTGGAAGATTTTGGACACTTGGAACATTGCTTGTGAAAAATAGACACAAGGAGAGTGTATCAGTAGCAGAAAAGCCTTCAAGTATTGAGTGTTAGAGGTGGGGTCCCCCCACCCCCACCTGGGGAAGAGAGTATATGAGATCTTTTGGTACAAAATGGGGCTATCGCACAGTTTTGCCCTGGTTCTGCTTATTGAATAGATAAGTAGCCTAAGCAAAAGGAAATGGCGGGCAATGCAGGAAGCTCTCAAATCAGATGTAGAACGTAGCATTTTCATGTTTATGTGGTACAGGACCCCTTGGCCAAAGAGGAAAGAGCTAATTGTGAAAGAAGTAACCATTGCTTTTAAGTCTCTAGAAAGTGACTTGACTGTCTTCAGAAGTGCTGAGGACTGTGTCTCATCGTTTGAAGGCAAGATACTTACAGCGTCTCTTTGTTGTTGATATAGAAATACTTGTGGGAAAAATGAATAACAAGAATAGGAGATGCAAGATTAAAATGCCACGAATAGGAGAGGTACAGGCTAAAACTTTTTCTTTGGAAAAACAAAATCGACTCCACCCTGACACCTTTTTAATTCTTTATTGTAAGCACATCTCCTTGGTGTGCATTGTATAACCCACTCTTTCCTATTCAGTAATTACTCTGAAAATCAAAGGAAAATTCTTCCATTTTCTTCAGTAGTCCTGCTTCTCACCAATTAAGGAAAAGACAGCCCTGAGAACTCTCCTGGAAAAATGATCGGTTTTCTTGGTGCTCTGCCCTGTTGGAGCAGGGTGACTGAATGGGGAAGCAGTCAGGAGGAAGCATGTAGTTTTTGTTTTGTTTTGTTTTGTTTTGATCTGAAGCTCTTCTAGCATTAGAACTTCCAAGGTTCAATTTCTTTTGTAATTGTATGAAGCTCATACCTCATCATATTTTAAATTATTATACATAACTTCAGCCATTTGCAAATTTAGGTAGAAAGCATTGAACAAATCTGCTTCCCATCTGTTGATTAGGTTGGAGCCTGAATTAAATAAACTTCTCTAATATAAATGCTAAAATCTCATTTCTGCAAGCCTTTCAATCTTTAAAAGTTGACTTCCAGACAGGTGGTCCTGGAGCTCAGGCAACATATACTCCCTTTGGGAAGCTGGGTATAAATTTACTAGAATTGAGTCTTAAATGGGTTATTCCATTTGTGTACCCTCTTAAGGCCACAGGAATTTTCCAGAGCTCATGATCAGACTTTAGAAAGTATTAGCTGGCCAATTGCTTTGTGCTTAGTGAAATGCATTCTTTTATCTCTGGGTAACCCTTTACTTTTGTCTTTACATTAAGATATTTCTTTCCAGGAGTTCTAGTTCAGCATTTTTTAATCAAAATTTTAAAGTACAATACATAGTTTTATAATCATTTCTAAATTATAGCCTTAGAGATTTAATTCTCAAGAATTGCTAAGACTCTTCCCCTCCTGTTTTAAGACTCATCAGCTGATGTCATTCAGCCATCATAACACATGTGTTCTTAATTTAAGACCCTCAAGGCTGGGAATTTTCCATTGCACATTAGTTTCAATTTGCAAGCAAGCAAGACAAACATGTTCCCTAACTCTCTATAATGTTAAACATAATGCACTGAAAATAGAGGAAGAGAAATCAGGTACGGCAATTTGCTATCTACAATGTGGAAGTTGGGCACTATAGCATATGGTCAAAGCCTTTACACTATTAATTAAGTAATCACAGAAAATCCTATATGGGTGATTTATGAACATTCTAAAGTCAGGTTGGGAATTTGCTTCTTTTTTATGTTTTCTTTCTAAATACAATTTTCTTAAACAGCCTGTGGGTTTATATTCATCCTTGCAACTCAAGAATGTTTAAGAGCTTTGACATTTCTTAATAGCAGTTATTTCCATATTGAGATTTGAAATATATTTGGAGAAATGTTAAATCAGGTGTCCTAATCATCATCATATTAAAAGAATATTTTTAAAATGTTTCTCAAGTATGGAAAAGGAAAAACAAGCTTTGTTATTCATTTATTTATTTAACTCCCCACACCCATGTGCGCGCACGTGCGCGCGTGCGCACAGACACACACACACACACACACACACACACACACACACACACTATCCGAGCCAGGGATTCCTCCCCACCAACTTTGTTTGGCTACTTCCTGTGCATGTTGAAACTTCTCTCCTCCTCGTACCACCGCAGGCTGCTCTCTCAAGTTCAGTGACATTAGAATTGCTTTTCCACTCTGTCCTCTCTGGCACCCCATTCTCCTGTGACTTCTTCACTGGCCCCAGCTCCTAGCAGAATGGCTGGCGTAGCAGAAAGTGCTTATGGAAAGCCTGCTAAATGAATGAATAGCCGGAGCCTCCAGGTTAGCTTGCAGATGAGTTCAGAGGCTATGTAAGCATCATTTACAAGCTCAGCCAGACTCATGTTGTAGCCAGAGTGGCAGGAGCCCAGCAAGTCAGGGACATGCCACCCGAGGGTTTAGAAGCTCCTTTCGAGGCTGTATGAGGCCAGACCAGCAGGAATACGGTGCCCCCATCCCAGATCCCCGCTACTTAGCAGTTCTGCGCTGTCTTTGGGCTGGGACCCACTCAAG
This sequence comes from Rhinolophus sinicus, assembly GCF_057876585.1. Classification (NCBI taxonomy): domain Eukaryota; kingdom Metazoa; phylum Chordata; class Mammalia; order Chiroptera; family Rhinolophidae; genus Rhinolophus; species Rhinolophus sinicus. Next base: position 30,290,543 of record NC_142517.1, read on the forward strand.
GGTGAGTGAGGCTCCTACAAACTTTTTGCTTCAGGAACTCTGAGAAGTAGAATAGGTAGAGAGAAACATTCCTTTGGTGGAACCCTAAACAAAATTCAAATATGTGAATCCTGCTTAATGTTTAAAAACCCTGTTTTCTCGTCAAATCAGAGGTTGACTTAATTACATTTGCCTTGCAAATATCTGGTGACAAGTGAGAAAACTACCTTCACAAGCCCATTCCCCTTAGGGTGGATCCAAAAGGACAGCGGGGCTGTGAGAAGCTTCACTGCTCAGCTGTGAACCAGGTGCATGACTTTCCAGGGATCCTGGAAGGAGCCTTTAGCTAAATGGAGGCTGTGCTCCTTGAAGTGTTCTTATTTTTCAGTTCTAAAAATGTCTCCTGCAGTTTGCATATTAAACAGTTGGTGGTCAAGAGGGGATTTAGACTTAGAGACCAGTGTTCCCTGCTAACTATAGAATCTCCTCATTTTTTAACTGACCTGGCCAGCTCCTTTATTAGTTATATTCATGGAGCTCATGCCTTAAGTGTCGATTAAACTCTTGAGCCTGTACCTGCTGAGACTTTCTTTTCACACTTGGAAACTATGAGCCTTTAGGTTTTATTCATCAGAAGCTCAAGCTAGCAGCCTGGAACATGCCCCAGTTGTGGGGAGGGGTCCAGAGTACTAGACATAGCAGCTTAAATGCCGTGTAAGTTCTGGCCTGTTGCAAAGCAGTCTAAGCCTGAGCCTGTTGCCTCATTTGATAAATGGGAATTAACAGTATCACTCAGGGTCATTGCAAGAAGTATTTGATATCACTTCGCACACTCAGCAGGCTATGCAACCCTCTCTCTGATGCACTGGAAACATTCCATTCCAAGTGCATCAGAGCCCTTCCAAGTTGGCTTCATCTCGGGGAGCAGGGAGGTGTGTGTCTGGTGGTGTTTCCAAACTCCCTCACTTACTCCTTGGGCTTTTCACTTTCTTGTTGTTTCTGGCCTCCAAGAAAATCACATACCTATTTTCCAGTTAGCCATAAATTAAAAAACAATTTTAAAAAATATTTTATTCATCATTTGTGTATTGAATCAGAAAGGTTTCTTTGAATATCTAGTTTGTATATTGCCCTGTGTTGTTCTTTAGTGGAAGCAAATATAAACTTTAAAAAATCCTCAAATAAAGCTATTTGCTGCCCTAACTGACTGCTTCCATGCGACACTCCTGTTAAGGTTACGCATCTTAGAGAAAATTTTAAAAGTCTGATGGAGTGTGTCAGACGTGGGTTCAAATTCCAGCTCTTCCACTCAAAAGCGATGTGACCTTGGTGAGCTTCTGGGTCCGTATTTGTACAATGATGATAATAGCATATACCTTGCAAGATTTTTGTGGAACTCAATGAGGTCAGGTGTGTGTGAGCAGCAAGTGGAGTGCCTGGCCCATTGTAGCTCATTTAATGATGTTTTCCTTTGTGACTTGAGATTGTGACATCTTGTAAATCCCTTTCTTTTGTCTCCTGTTCCCTCCCCCAACCCGACATCAGTCTCATTTCCTGGCTTTCCCCGGACAAGGCTTCCTATACAGCAAGTGTGTCATAATTAGGCTGTGCCTGCTGCCCTCCACCCTCATGGTCATCCCTTGTCCCTTTTTGGGCAGCAGCATCTAATCATGTTGCATGGTGATGTCACAGAAGTGTGGTGATGAGTCTGGGCCTGCCTTGAACTGTTCTTTCTTTCCCGGGAATTATACTGGCCCAAATGGAAACCGGAAGCAATAATTTTATCAACATTTTAATTGCATAGCTGCAGTCTTGTTTCTGAAATGGCAGGTCAGTTCAGTGAGGAAAATCAGACCACTAAACAAAAAATCCAGTCAAGTCATTGTAGAACTTAGCAGAAGACTCTCAGTAAGAAGGGGGAAAAAAGCCTCACATCAAGGAACATGAAAGTGAAAAGTGCTGGATTTGGTAAAACTGAAATAATTCCTATATATGAGCCATATTAATTTAGAAAATTTGGAAAAACTCAGAAAAGTCTTTTAAAAATTTTAAATCAACTTTAATAACCAATGTTCTCTTTCTAATTTTTCTGCATACATTTATAGACATGTATTTATTGAAGTAAATGAAATTGGAATATTTTATATACAGTTTTTTCAAGGAAAAGTGCTAATGTAATATATTTAAAGAAATTCGATGTACATTTTTATTTCATTTTTCACTTATGAGCACTTTACCATGACAATATATATTCTTCAGAAAGACTATATTTAATGCCCATACAATGCTTTATTATTTGGATATTTTATACTCATTTTTATTATTTCTGTTGTCTTGCTGTTTTAAATAATTCTGTGAGGTCATTCTTTGTACATGAAGTTCTGTTCACACCTCTCATTATTTCCTTAGGATAAAATTCAAGAATTGGCATTATTGAGTCAAAGAGTGTAAATTAGTGTTTATTCTGTTCTTTGTTTTAAAAGTGAAATATAAAGCAATCCCCTTTTAAAAGCTGCTTCTTTCCTTTACTTTTATTCTACAGATTCTTTTTTTAAATTTCCTCTTTCTTTGTGCCAAGAACCATATCAGGCTATGTGAATTCCTTCCCATGTTGCATCTTCAAGAGAGAGTTAAAGTCTCGCTTCCTCCCAGCCAGTTCTCCCCACCACCCACCATCTGCCCAGATTGAGCCCCCTCTGCCATCACCCCCATCCACACATCCAGGCTCTCATGGCTCTATCGTAGCCTTTACCAGACTGGGTTATAAGTTTCTGGTTCCATCTCCCCATTAGGTAGTAAATGGTTTGAGGTGAAGGACTCTGTGTTGCTCACTTGATTATTCCAGCATGAAGCCTAGTAATTTGCATGCAGAAGGCACTGAATGAGGGTACAAGGAATATAAAATGATTTAGCGCACACACACACACACACACACACACACACACACACACTCACACATGCATCCAATTTTACGTTATTATTAGGTACAGGAGATAGAGCTATGAGAGAGAAAGAGGGCCATTTTCATGAAGTAACATGGTTGTATGTTCTCAGTTGTTGATGTGTAGGTGGGATTTCACTTTTCGCTACGTGTCCAGACGGGCCAGATGGCGTTAAAGTCAGGATTTTATCAGCTCTTTGGGGTCGCAGCCTTCTGGGAGACATAGTGTTACAGTCAGTTTTGTCGTCCACTGAGCTCAAAGCAAGCTAGAGAGCTAATTACTGGATCAAATTGGCCCCAAATCTGATATGGTTTTATTCATTTACCCTAAATGAACATAATTATACAACCTTTATTTTATTCCTTTAAATGGGGAGGGGAGTATAAATGACTGTGTTCTCTTTGGATGGAAAAGATTGTCTGGAAATAATTTACATGGACATAACTGCAGAATTGGCTGATGGCGGTTCACAGGGACCAAGTCAGCTTTGGTTAGCTAACGTTGGTGCTGGCTATAGCATTTTTAAAATTGAATTTCATAATTTGTAGACCAGGGTAAAATTTAAGATACGTAATGTGCAGTGGACATCTAATATCTATCCATCCATCCACACACATTATACAAAATAAACACGCCTAAAAATGCAAGTTAATTTATCTCTGTAGAACTGACTATAACTTACATTTGAGTCAGCATTGGACCTGATACTAAAATCTTACTCTCTTCACTTCCAGGTATATTCCATAAATCACTGATTTTTCTCAAGTTCTTTTGTGTAAATACCAAGTTGAGTTCAGGGTTTCACCCCGTTTCCCCAGGGGTGATCTAAGGATCATGATATTGTTGCTGTGCTGGCATCTGCTGAGATGACCTGGGTGGGAAGGCCTGTGGTTGGAAGGTCCACTCATCCCAGCTTGGAAGCTCCTGAGAGTTGCCATTCCTCCCTCGGGAGAACCAGCAGTTCTCCGCTGTTCTCCGATCCACGCTAGGCTGTCTAAAAGAGCTTCTCATTCAGCCACTGCCTCTCCATTCTGGGGCAAAAGTTTGTGATTTTTTGGGTTGTGCCCTGGAAAGCCAAGTCCAGGCTACTTACTGTGCTTGGAGCTGCACATAATTCTTGGAGGTGCACGCATCAAAGACTCTTGTGTTTCTCTTTCTCTCCCCTCCACCTCTTGCCCCACCACCAGCACCACCGCCGCCCTCCTGCCAGGCCAGCCTTCGTGGTCAGGGGGAGCAGGAAGAGAGGACTCCTGGGCAGGAAGACGCGCTACTTGCTCCATCTTCTCATGTCTGTGGTTTAGACCAGAACCTGGGCGAAAGAAAATGTTTCTTTTGAGAATATTGTCTCTCCGTGAGTTTCCATAGTCACCAGGAATTTCAAAAGCTCAGCATGACTATTGCTTTCTCTTTGCACTTGAGCCATAGCAATCCTGACCTTCGCTGGGCCAGGGAGTGCCTCCGACTGAATGAAGGAGGGTCGCGTACATGCAGTGGGACAGGGACTTATTAACATCGCCAAATGTCACCCTCCAACACAGATGTAGGTAATCGATTTATAGCTGTGTGGTAATTTAAATAAAGATAACTTAATAACCTATAAGGCCAGGTTTGTTTTTAACTAAAACCATAGGGCTGAGGGTTGATTCTATGCTAAGAGAAAAAAGTCAAAGAAAGTGTAATTCTCTGTTACGCACCAGATGAATCAGGCTGCACCTCTCATTTCCAGCCTTCTCCTTTCTCTTCCTTTCTCCTCTCTGCCTTTTATTAAAAAATGAACACCACTTCTAAGAAAGCTCACTTTCACAAGTTCCTGTTATATCCCACTCGCATAGATTCTTAAAGGAGCAGAAACAGTGCTTATAATTTGCTGGGAACCTGAAGAAACGTGAGGTATCTCACTGAAGAATCATCAAGTAACATGAAGACACGAAAAAATAGAGCCAGCGCTTCTCTGGCCTATGTCGAAAGAATCAAAGAACCATGAAATTAATTTTATTTACTGTGAAAAGATATCAGAGTCCAGGATGTGATTATGTAATTATAAATTAATTTCAATAGCATGCTCTCCTCTGGACTAAATGTGAGCAATAGTTATGAGAAGTATGTTAATGAGCACCACAAAGGCTTGTCTGCTTCCTGGCACCTCAGTACGGCAGCTGAGGCTCACCTGTCTGTCACCAAGCTGTGCCCAGAGAGCGGAGCTGGAGCTTCCCGTAACAAGACAACCCGCTGCTGTTTGCTAAGCCTCCCCAGTGCATGTGCTCCAGTTTAATAGGAAGCGACTCTCTTTAACATGTTCATATTGAACTGAAAAAGAAGTGTACCCACAGGCTATGCTCAAGTGTGAAATAAACATTATTATTATAGCAGTTGAAAGGTGAAGTTGAAGAATATTTCAATTTCAAATGGTGTTCAAGAGCGTCTGGTGACACATCTATAGTTTAACTCTGGTGAAGTGTGAAACTTAAATGAATGTTCCGTTAGATTCTAAAAACTTGAATTATGAGCGCTGCCTCCCCCCGCCACCCCATTAAATAGATTGCTTTTCGTAGTTAGGGTGGCACACCTCATTTGTAGAAAAGACCTTTCTGGCACTCGTGCACTGTTTCTAATTTCTTCTAGTTATTTTATTAATTATGTATGTTTGCCAAGGAAGAACTCAAGCATACCTAAATATAGAATTAAATTACATAGCACTAGGGTTTAAAAGAATAGAATTTGACATCAACTTGACTGCCTCACATTTAGCCAGTGTCAAACTCAATGATTGATCATTTTGCCTATGCAAAAATCTCATGGAATAAGTGACAATTCTAATTTATAATAGACCTTTTTCTCACAAAACGTTATTCTTGCCACTCTACCTTCCAGAATGTGATGAGAGGAAGTTGAGGCCAGAAAAGGAGCCATTTGGGTGGGGGGTGGGGGTTTCTGTCCCTGCTCCGTCTGGTGACTCACATAAGCTTCCCTGCATATATGGATGTGTCCCATCACTGCTTCCTCTACGTGGAAGCCCACAGAGAGTTTAGCATCCTGATACTTCAGGTCTTGATGAAAAAGGCCTTAGTGCATTCTCAGTAGTGCTCAGATGTATTCCTGCCAATGTCCCCATCTTTCAGGTCGGGCTTTAGGCTGCTACCAGTCCCTGAGTGAGGGAGAAACCCTGCACCGTGCTGTTCTGCTGAAATGCCTCACTGAGCGACCGCTCTGGTGGTAGCTTTCTTCTTGGGGGTGGGTGGGGGCAGGATATGGCCTAGAAGCAGGGTCGCCCTTTGCGTTGTGCAGGTTTGCCTGTCCAGCTCTAGGACGCACCATGCATACTGTGACCGTTGTCAATTTGGATGTGGATTATGGCCATTTATGGAGATGGTAGTAAAGGGTCTTAAGGAAGAGATACCTTTTCCTGGTTTGCACAAAAACATTAAGTAGGGGCTAGCAACAGCCTGCCTCAAGGTTGAAAGCGACACTCTGACAACATACTGGGTGAGTCCTGCGTCTCAGCAGCCGTGTAATCTTGGACTAACCCCTGGATCCCAGTTTTATCATTTGTAAAATGAGAATAATAGTACCTCATAGGTTCGGGGGATTAAAGAAATGACGTGTGCCAAGGACTGAGCACGGAGCCTAACATATAGTGAATGGTCAGTATATGGTAATTCTCATGATTTGGCCTGGATGTGTCTCTGCACACATAGATCTCTTTCCAATCATTTTGCATTCAAGGCTTTCATAGCATAAAATAACTTTCAAACTCATTACCACAAGACTGATTACAGTGGTGCTATTGATTTATGGTATGAATTGTTAATTAGTATTAATTCAGTGGCCTCCCACAGTTAGACTAATGTATCAGGTAATTCTCTCAGCACAGCCATACACATTAATGTAACCCCTAAAGAGGGTCTGCCTCCCAGAGAACTTAGAGCAGGGGTGCCATGACTCAGGCAATAGCTGAGAAAAAAAGGAATAAAGAAGGAAAGGTGAGAGCTCACTCTTTAGTTTTCCAGACATGGGATTGTCCCCGACAGGTGTGTCGCTGCCATGACATTGTTTATTACAAGAAAGACCGGTGAACAAACTCGAAGCAGGTCAAACTTTGGCAGACTTAACGCGGATGCAGACAGGGGGTGGGGGGCGGGAAGTCTTCTCTCTGAGCTGCTTGGCACGCTGTTTCATGGCTCATCGCAGTGTCAGCTGTGGGAAGCTGTGGCGGAATCCCCTCCTGTCCGTGATCTTACCTTTCCTGTGATGGGTCTGTTAATGACTGGCTCCACCCACTTTTTCCAATGGGTTGCCCACCAACGTCATTCCTGTGGGTTACCTGATGTCGTCTAGGCTCTAAAATTGTGTTACAGAGCTAATACTCATTGTTAAACCTTTACAAGATAAACCTACTTCTCTTTCTATAAGGGTGTCGATTGTCCAATGCTGTATATAATGAATGACCTTTAGGCTGTTGTAACACCTTCACTGAAATCCATTCTCCCTCTCTCTCTCCGTTTCTCTCTCTCTCACTCTCTCTATTTCTCTCTTCCCCCTACCCTTCACGTCTTTGTGTGTCCCCTTCTCCACTTTCTTTTCCTTACTTTTTGTCACCCCTTCTACACTCCTCCCCTGATTTCTTCCTCTTATTCCTAAAGAAAAAAGTGGCAGTTTGCCTTATTCTCTCACAAAAGACTGTGTGTCACAGACGAGAGTCACTGTGAGCTGAGCCCTGTGGCATTGTACAGAGAGTCCACGTGCGTTTGGAAGCCAGGCTCCTCAGGCATGACAGTTCCACCCCGCTTTCTCCACTTCGCCCAGCTTCCTACCCGCACCCTATGAAAAAGTGAAACTGTAGAGCCACTCACATAAGAAAATGTTGCAGTAAGGTGAACTATCAGAAAATAAGAATTCTCGTGACTCCAATTTTTAAATCATATCTGTGTGCATACGGAAAGAGGGGCAGGGAGTGCAAGGGACAGAAGGTAGTGTGTTTTGGTTGGTACCCAGGGCAGGGCATTCTGCTCTGAGTGGATAGCACTGCTCTGAAATGAGGGGAGGCTGTGAAGGGGGAGCAAAAGGCAGCTGAGGCTCACCTGTCTGTCACCAAGCCACTGATGGGTCGTCACTGGCGGTCAAAGCTGAGCTTGAACTGTCTATCAGTGGTGCTGCTACCATCGCGGTCCCTGCGAGTCCTCTGGGCCTTTTTCTACCTGTACCACTCTGCACTCTGTAGCAAGATTGTCAGTTCTGTTTCTTCTGGTTTCTATTTTGTATGCTCTGCTTTATAGAGTGCATATACTTTTAAAGTGCTGTGAATAAATTGTGGTTTTAAATAACATAGTAAATACATTTTAATACAGAAAGGTATAAAGAAGAAAACAAAATAGTCTAAAATCCTATCACCAAGATAATCCTGTTAATATTTTTTAAAATAAGAGTGTATATTTATGTGGTTAGAGTATATATATTAACATAAAACAAAGGTTTGAATTGTACAAATACTACAATTAGTACAACTGGTAAATTGAAAAGCACCACCACCCCAATCCCTAGCATCCACCCCTGCGTTAGGAGTCTGTACCATGTACGAAACACTCTCGTAAGAATACAGCAATGAGTTATAAAAATCACTTTGTAATAAAAATAGTTAAAAAAGAAAAGAGCGATGAATAAGGCGTCCCCCTGGCCCTAAGGAAGAGGCTGGTAATCTAATGGGTAAAAAGTTATTAGACCGACTGTTGACCTTTGTTTGGCCAGCACTGCTTTCTAAAATAAAAGTTGCCAACATTTGAAAATCAGGAGAGTTCACATAAAAATGGCTTCCCTTGAAATAGCTGAAGAACTAGCTCTTCACAATGGGCCTCCATTCCCACATGGCAACTGTCGCCATTGCTGAGGAAGTGCTGTCCTCAGTATGTGGTCCCCAGTTTGCCGCAAGTCCCACCACTGCCTCCTGTGGACCCAACACTGAAACCTGATGTCTGCTGGAACTTGCTTAGAGTAGAAAAATATTTCCAGAACCCATGTTTCTATTATAAGTAGGAGGAGGGGGGTGTAGCTAGTCTAAGAGGGCCACGAGAGTTTTCTTATGCCTGCCCTGCTTCCCTGAAGGCACTGGAGTTTACAATTCTAATTCAAGAGCAGCCAAATATTCAAACTGAAAAGGGCCTGCAGGTCAATTTATCTGAACAGCTTGTTTTTGAGTTCAGAGAGGTTCAGATGCCTTCTGATTGATCATTATTGAGAAGTTTAAATGTACCAGCTTTAAGAGTCACAATTGCATTAAAGAAATTCATGTCACAGGGGTCAAATTTTTTCCTGACTTACGAACTTTTCTGTGATATGCACCAATGTGTACTGCAAAAGGAGTTGAGTGGTTGGGAACAATTCAAAACATAGAAATGTAAACATTAGTCAAAGAAATCATTCCTCCTGGGGGTACAGGGAAAATAGCTTAGACCAGAAAGAAGTGCTGGTGATTAAAGGTATGGCCTAGTGGAGTCAGACAGGCCAGCTTTGTGACCTGGCAGGTTGTTATCCTTTCTGAGACCTAGTTTCCCAATCTGTAAAATGGGGCTAGACCTATCTCATAGGGTAGTGCAGATTAAGTTACATAAAGTAAATAAAATGTTTATTGAGCATTATAATAAAATGCTTAAGCAGTAAGGTTATCATTGTTATTCTTACGAGAGTAATGATTCTGGATTCCCAGGTGTTTTAGTCATTTAGTCCTTCAGTACATATGCAGTGAGTGATGTAGCCGTGGTTAATACACTTGAAGTCTCTGAGTCCAGTTTTGCCTCATCTGCTAAAAGGGAAGAATAATGCCTGTCCCTCCCCTACACTAAGCTGTTAGGAAATCAACCACAAGTGTGTATGCGAGCCACTAGTGGCATTTATAGTACTGAACAAATTGTTATTAATACTTTGTCATTAATTAAACTGAGTTTTTAAAGTATTTATAACTAGGGTTTCAAAAGGTGCCTGAGATACCCTAAGTTACTTAACCTTCATTAAGATTTACATTTTTCTCAAGCTCAACTCCTCAAATGATTTAAAGGTCTAATATTTTCCAACCAGATTATTTGGATAAGTCCAGAATAGATTAATTTGTGGACCTTTAGTCTGTCTGCCTCCCAGAAATTAAATCAGAGGAGAGAATGCTAGTTTAGAAGAACAGACTGATGAATAGTTTGCATCTGTATGTTTTCCCTAAGGAAAACAAGAATTAATAGGACAACACACAAATGTGCCTGTTTTGCTGAAGTATAAGTTGAGGTCCGAAGCAGACACAAATTACCCGTGTAATGACCACCGTGATGCACCTTTGTGGCTTCACCAGGAGCCCCAGCTTTGGAAGCTATGGTGAGGGTGGGAGCCCTGCCCACGCGGGTTTCATTTGCATTGGACCAGGAGCCTGGACTAGAGGAAAAACCTCTGAGCAGGCCTAGGCTGAAAGTCCTCTCCCCTTACTGTCCGTGTGCCTGTGAGCATGTGTCATACAGATACAGGAGGGCCGTCATGTTTTCATCAGTGTGTGAAGTGTTTTTTGCTGTAGTTGAGTCTCTCCCCACTGTGGTAATATCTGGAAAGGGGTGTATAGTGTGGTACTGAACTGGGTTGACGTGCTCAGAGCAAAACAGCCGGAGCTTACTGCAGTGTCAGATCAGGACCAAAGACACAGTGTGTGACTGTTTATTCCTTCATCTATTAATTCATTTAATTAGCAGATATTGAATGCCTGCGATGTTCTAGACATCAGCATGATAGTTGGGGAAACAAGTAGATAATATCCCTCTCCTTGGGAAGATTGACATTCAATACACTGTTTACATAAACAAACAGGATCTTTACATAATTGTGTGTCGGGAGGGCAATAAAAGCAATAAAGAGGAGATAAGATCCTTCAGTTAGAGAGGCATGTCTGAAGATGTCACACATAAACTAAGACATCACCATATGCATTCATCAGGCAATGTCAAGGACAGGGAAATGTACCAGGCAGAGGGAACAGCAAGGACAGAGGCCCACAGACGACAAAAGGCTTGGCGTATTGGGGCAACAGAAGGGAGACCTTGAGCAAGAGAGAATGATGTGACATGACTTTGGGCAGTTTAGATGGGGACCAGACCACATAGGATTTGGCCACCGTTGTTTCTCACCCGGACTGCTGAAGTCGCCTGCTGGCTGACGTGACAGTGGCTTGGACTAGAGTCAACACAATGAGAACAAAAGAACTGGAAGGGCTTAAGCTGTAATTTAGAGGTCAGAGTGACAGAACTTAATGATGGATTGAATATCAGGAGTGAGGAAAATAGGAAAACCAAGGATGCCTCCGAGCTTGAACACCTGAGTGGATTGTGGGCGCCATTTCCTGAGGCTTAAACGTTAAGTGCCCGAGCTCACTCATTGAGGACATTGAAATCTAGTCTGTGTGAACTCAATTTTTAAACTTTTTTTGGAGGGTTCTGTGACATGAGGTTATTAGGTTAAATAGATTTCCAAGATATCTTCCAGATTTGCAATGAAGTTCCCATCTCAGTTCAGTTGTTCATATAGAAATATCTTGAGGTTCAGAATTACGTAATGTTGTTAGACCCTGGTATTTTTGATAAATAGTACTATGATGGAGTAAATCTTTTATCTCAAAACTAGAAGACAGAATCTTGGGCGTGTTTTTCCCCTGATTCATGCAAAAGAAAGTGATTGTGTCCATTTCCTCATGGGCGCAGTGTTTTCCTGGAGTTTCTCAGCAACAAGATAGTTTGTTCTGTGAAGTAAAATTAGATTATAAACAGTTTCTTCCAATCCCAAGCTCAGACTGCAGAGCCCAGACAATAAATTGCTTACAGTAAAGCACTCTGGTTTGCTTTATAACATGCCTGGGCCTCCAGCCAGGATGCAGGCAGGTTTCCCTAGAAGAAAATGGTGACATACCCGCAACTCTAATTCCATCATCTGGGGCTCACCGTTTGGGCCAGGTCTACGATTCTGTTAGTCCCACTTTCTTAAAGCAGTACAGTCCTGGAATCCAAATCCTGAGGTAGATCTTATTTACCTATAGAAACATGGGATTGTGTTCTTGACAAAGGAATTGGCAGGCCTCAAATCTCAAGTGTATCCAAAGTGTGAGTAAAGCAGAACTGCCACACTCTAAATCTCTCCTCAACGAGCCCCTTATTGGATGATAAGCCCCTGAATCAGCAGCCTACAAGGAACAAAAAATCCAACCTAAGAAACCTTAAGCAGTAAAGGCCTTTAATGTCTCAGAACAAGAAGAGGGCTGGTCCACGCTGGTTCAGCAGTTCTGCGATGTCTCAGGGATTCAGACTCTTTACCCCTCTGCCTCCTCCTGGGCACAGTACCTTGACCCTCAGGCAATCCCCTCATAATTATAAGATTCTGGGTGCCACAGTTCTGGGAAACTCATGAGCCAACACCTGGCCAAAGAAGCATGGCGGTTTCTGCATCGTGTCTCTTAAGGTGAGAGAGAAAGCCCTTCCCAGAAGCCCTAAGCAGACGGCCCCTAAGTCCTCGTCCATGGAGCACCCAGTTCCCCCATCTGGACCCCAGGACATTACCCTAGATCTTTCCTTCGTTCTCTATGACCTATCCATTCTGGTTTAAATAGCCTGTCCCCTACCCCCTGTCCCTGTGTTTCCTATGTTAACTCAGATCCTCAGTAACTCCACCTGTTCTCCCTGCTTCCAGTTTATCTTCTACAATGCCATTGAAACAATCTTTAAAACACAAATCTTATGTCACTATTCTTCTTAAAACCCTTCAGTGGTTCTTATTAACATATATGATTAAATTTCAATTTTTTTCCAGCTATAAGAATGACCTCTCCCCTCTTTAAAAAAAAAAATCCTACATGGTAGCTTAATGCAGCGGACCGTGGGTGGAGAGCGGCTGTGGCTGACAGGGAGCCGGGAGGGGCCCATAGCTCATTCAGGTGGATCCCTCTGCTGCCCTCGCATGGAGACCCCACAGCCTTTCCCTGGATCCTCTGTTGTCCAGGCAAATGGCAACACGTACGAGCAGTTGATACGGACTTCGGGAGGGTCAGCCAGGCTAGCAGCACAGACTTAGATGGCAGTGGAAGCGAAGGTCAGAACACACTTTCTCAAAGTGTGCAGAGTGAGAGGGAAGAGGGCCTGAGAGAGGCAGCTCCAGGAGTTACACGGACGTAATGCCCCCAAGCCGTGTACCATTCAGTAACATAATGTTTCCATCTCACCTTTCAAATGCTAAGAACATGCCTTGTAGGAGAATTTGTGCTCTGATTGGGTTCGACAAGCTAACCCAATCAGATGCTTGAGGACAGTGAGATGGTTGAAGAACAAAATGCACGAAAATTGGTCAGGAAATCGGGAAAATCGGCTCCTTGAACCCAGGTGGTTGGTAGTATCGGCCGTCACTTTGTGGAAATGATTCATCGTGGAGAACAGAAAACAGTTTATATCTCGGGATTTGGGAACGGGAAAGCAAAAACGATTCCTGAAAACGGGTGGGAATTCCTGCCTGGAAACCCTAGTACTCAGTGACACTGTCAGAGGGAGGGAGGAGAAAGAAGAGGAGCTGGACAGAGGGCGCCAGGCAGGTAATGAGGGCAGCCTCCAACCAGAGCAGACTGTCTAACTCTATCTGCTTTTATCTGTTCTCATGCCAACCAGGGTTTGAGGACTTCTCCTTTTGTGTCTTGTGTGGGCTCCAGGCAAGCAAGTCTGCAGTGTCACTTCCCGTCTGCCTCTGACCACTGCCTGCCTTCCAAGGCCTCGTTTCTGTCATGGCAGTAGGTTTTTCTGCTTCTGTCTTTATAGCCTGCCCCCGTCACACGCTGCAGCAGAGCTGTTTCTGACCTCCAGTCTTTGCTATCAGACGGTATAGGAAAGTTTGTACAGGTGGCTCCCTCATGGCTCTAGACGGCTCCCGATGGCTGCATAGGATCTGGCTGCTGACATCTGTCATTTACTGCCTGTTCCAGGCCCTCCCGCTGAGGAGCCCACCTTTCCCCCTTCCTCCCCACTTTCAACTGAGACTTCACAGAAACTTGGCACCAACAAGAAGCAGAAAATATGTATAAATTGTCTGAGCTTCAAACTGATTATTCGATTCCCTCCTAATCCTTTTAAATGTGATGTGTGTTTAAATTAACAGTAGCAGAGACAAAAATTATTAGGGAAAATGATAATGTTATCCTAGCCTGGTTCAGTGACACTCTGACAAGGTTAAGAAAATTGACTGTCAGATTTGATCAGTGGTGTTGACGTGAGCAGCCATCATTCCTGGCGTGGCTGAAGTCAAATGCTCACCCAGCAGGAGCGGTTTTAATGACTGAAGAATCCATTGCCTCTCTCTTCTGTGTTTCAGGTACCACGTGTCTGATTGCTCTACTGTCAGACAAAGACCTCACCGTGGCCAACGTGGGTGACTCACGTGGGGTCCTGTGTGACAAGGACGGGAACGCCATTCCTTTGTCTCATGATCACAAGCCTTACCAACTGAAGGAGAGAAAGAGGATAAAGAGAGCTGGTGAGCTTGTGAGCGCTCCGAGCACTGTCTGCCGTCTCCTTTGGTGGACGAGGGGGCTTGCTTAGCCCCTGCAGCACGATGTCCGGTTACTGTCACTAGTAGATCAGCACGGAGGCTGCCGCTGAGGGAGCTGAGGCTGGACTTTGTAACATTTCCTACCAAATAAACGGCCACTGAATTGGCCCTTCTTCATGGCCAAGGATTCCAAAAGGGCCCCAAAAGGCCTTTACTAGTTTCAGGCTAATGAGCTCTGTGGGCCCCTGCTCGCCATACCCCGCTTCTCCCCAGCCAAGTTTCTGATACCTCTGTGCCTTTGCAAAGTGCTGCCCCCCTGTCTAGTGGGTAACAGTTGTCCTGTAAGACTCAGTCTGAGGGTGTCCACTTGGAAGCCTTTCCTGTCTCACTGTGCCACAGGCTCCCCAGTCTGGGTTAAGTACCCCTTCGGTCTTTCCCCAGCGTCCTATGTGGACCTCTTGTGTCACCTGTCACGGTGTATGCACTTCCCTGGCTCCCTTATCTGTCTTGCCTTCCCAACTGTGAGCTCTTTGAGGCAGGAACTTGGTCTGCTCATTTCTAGACTCCGAGCACCTACTTCAATGCCTGGTATAAGTAAATATTTGGGGGGTGGGGGGGGTGGAGAATCCCTTTTTGTTTCATATTTTTCAACAACTGAGGACTGGGAATATAAACTTACATTTTAGAATTGGAATGGGAGTGGGAATGTAGTAGACAGACAGACGTTAACAAATAAATAAGTAAAAAATCTAGTATATTGCAAGGTGATAGCTGCTGTGGAGAGACAAAAAGTGAGTGAGGGAATGGGGAGTGTTAGGGGTGGTCTGTGAAGACCCCACTGAGGTATCACTGGAGCAAAGAATTGTAGGAAGATTATCAATCGATGGTTGCATTTTTATAATTTGATTTTGGGGCGATCCTTTCGTGTCTGTGGAAGTGAGGAGCCCTTCCCTTCCCTCTCCAGACTGACAACTGCAGCATGTAGGCCCTGTACAACCTGCCAGGTGGCAGGTCCCGCTTCAGGAGGGGAGCTCATATGCCCTGGCTCTCTGACCAGGATGGCCCCTGCTGCCTGCGGCAATCTGCAGGTAGACTCAGTCTCTACAGGTCAGCTTCTGCTCAGAACCTAATCAACGTTTGAGTTTGCACAGTAGGAAGCTGTACTGTCGAGTCCAAAAGTGTTGAATTTTATTATACTGTCCCACTTCAGTGACTGCTTGAGATGCGGAATAATTTAAATGAAAACTTTGATCACGTTTCCTGTCAATGGGATGGACCAAACAATGTTTCAGGAGCATCTATCAAGCTCCGATGAATGGCAGGCAGTGTGAGTGTAATACTCGGGCTTCCTTACTTACGAAGATGATACCATCTCCCCATGAGTCGGCTGTGACCCTGAACTTAAGATACAGTTAGCCTACTCTTGTGTGAGCACAGGCAAGGGTGTGTATACGATACACCTGGAAATGTCATCTTAGCCTCCAGCGCTCTCTTCTGAAACGTAACTCCCATTTGATCCTCCTTCCTCTTTTGTGCCAAACCCACCATTCGTAGAAGTATATTCAGACGCCATCTCAGAGGAGCTGAACCCAACCTGCTGTGTCCAGGGGGTATTTTGTAACAAGGCTTAAGGGACAATGAGCGGTTTGATTATCTTTACATGTATTTTCTCTGACCTCAGCCTGCCTTTCCGGACATCTGTCCCCCCTCCTGCTTTGTGTGGTAACTCACTGCAACCAGTCCTGGCCAAATACATGTTGGTCTTTCTGTCTCCACTGTCGATACGTTTCCAAGAGCAACAGTAATACCAGCGTCACGTGCTCACTCTGTACTAGGAGCCAAGCCTGCGACTTACACTTTCTCTTTCCCCACCTTTGAGGTCATAACGTTATTCTCGTTTTACAGCCTCCACGAGGCAGTGTGCCTGAGGTCACAAAGCTAGCGAGAGATCAGAACTGAGACGCAGGTCTCTGTCGCCCCAGAGCCCATGCTCTTGCCATTCGACCACACTTCCTGGCAAGTTCTCATATGTCCCTGCCCACACAAGTCCTACCCGTCATTTACAGCCCAGCTTTAATGCTCACTCCTCCCTGCTCATCACAACCGGAAACCATCCCGCCTTCCTCCATCGGTCTGCAGCATTTAGCAGGTACTAGGCTGTCCTTGGAAGAATACTGCTTTGTGTTTCTAGTTTTTTATACATATGGCTTTTCTTTCTTGCCAGACCGTCCACTTCTTTAGTGAAAGGTCTGAACCTTGTATAACTTTACAGCCCGCAAGTCCCCTTGCATGGAGTATATATTTAATAACTGTCTGACAAGCACTATGTGAATGAACAAAGTTCTAACGACTTTAGAGAAAAAGAACAATAGATACCATTGAGTGCATGTTATATTCGGACACTGTGCTGGTGATTTATATGGAATAACTCCTCTATTTCTCACAACAACTCAGTGGAATAGGTACTCTTATTGTCCCCATTCTGCAGCCAAGGAGACTGGGGATCAGAGAGGTAGGGTTTCTCGTGCAAAGTCACACATAGCTAGAAGTAACAGAAGTAGGACTCAAATCCAAGCAGTCTAACCCGAGACCCTGAGCCGTGAAACACTGGCTAATGCTGGTCCTGTTTGGGGTGCTGTTTTGAGAGCTGTATAGTCCACGCAAGGGCAGCCTCAAGCTAAATGGTGGATCCCCCTGCTTGTCTCTGGGAGCCATCTCGCTGCCTTTCAGCTCCCTTTTGCCGCTCTCCTTGAATCTCCACACTAGTGCTCCCCGCTGTCAATCACTGAGCTGTCATGGTGTTGTTAGGTTAAAACCGATGGCCTCATCCACACGTATCTCCTACCCTCAATATTTTTATTGATATTTTCTTGAAGTCGTTTAAGATACCAAGCATGAGATCTACTGGTAGAGTGTCAAACCTCCAACCAGGCAGCAGGCGTGCTGGTCCTTCCTGGCAGTTCCCGGGTAGGGTGATGGGAGCACATGCAGTATGTCACATGTACTAGGTCGGCCTTTTGGGCGCCTGCCCAGACTGTACCAGCTCTGTGAGATAGCAGTTGGTTGAGCTAACGGGCTCGTTCTCTTTCCAGGTGGTTTCATCAGTTTCAATGGCTCCTGGAGGGTCCAGGGAATCCTGGCCATGTCTCGATCCCTGGGGGATTATCCGCTGAAAAACCTCAACGTGGTCATCCCAGACCCCGACATCCTGACCTTTGACCTGGACAAGCTCCAGCCCGAGTTCATGATCTTGGCATCCGATGGCCTCTGGGATGCTTTCAGCAACGAAGAAGCTGTTCGATTCATCAAGGAGCGCTTGGATGAACCTCACTTTGGGGCTAAGAGCATAGTTTTGCAGTCATTTTACAGAGGCTGCCCTGACAACATAACCGTGATGGTGGTGAAGTTCAGGAATAGCAGCAAAACAGAAGAGCAGTGAGCCCTTGCGGGTCGTAGCTGCCTTAGGCTACAGGACTTTCACCACACTGGTCTCTTAAGGTAGTGAAACGTGGGGAAGGTACAGTTAGGGTCATCCGTCCCAGATGTGGGATGTCCCTCTCTGCTGGGCGTAGG